>NW_026607510.1:4610000-5064243 GCF_021117445.2 Syzygium oleosum | reverse complement strand
ATCCGACCCGTCAACGCCCCTGGCCGGATCCGCCGTTGACCCGGCTCCAGGCTTCCGACCCCGCCTGATCCGCGACCCGACCTCGGTTTGGATATTATATTAATATTTTTATTTTATTTTATTTTTTATAAAGAAAGAAAATTTAAAAATTTTAAATTTTTTTTATTTTTTTTTCTTCCGTATTATTATATATATATTTCGAAATTTTTTTTAAAAAATTTATGTGGTATATTTGTTGTTTTAATTTATTGTGGTATTATTATGCAATGTTGTTGAGAATTGTACAAATTGCCATGTTTAAATTAGACAAACTTATGAGGGGGTTAAAGTGGTAAAGTTCTCGTGAGTGTTATTTTTATTACCGTTGCATTATTGTTATGCATATTTTTAATTAAAATACAATTGTACGAACCGTTGTGTTTTGAATGTCATCCCGACTTAATTAGGCTTAGAACCTAAGGTCGCATAATACCCTGTTTTGACTGCTTAATCGTTTTCGACATACGCACTCGCTTGATCACCTCACATGTTAGGAGAAAGGTCCTAAAATCAATCCAAACGCCTTGATAAATAATTTTTAAAATGAACGGTGGTAGAATGTTACCGAAAGGGCATTAGTTATCCAACTAGGGTAATCAAAGTCCCTGAACTCATTTAATTTCTAGTTCACAGGTGAATAAGGTGATCCTCCCATCACCCTAGGTTTGGGTTTCTAATCGACGTGCACCTCAAATCGATTAGTGGCGGCTTATTCTTTGATATGTAAAACCACTTGCATGTTAAAAACGTAAACCTTAAGTCACGATATGGTATGGGCTTCCTCGAGAGCCCGAGTTAAGTCCCGAACTTAGACTGTGCAGCACGTACTCAGCGAAACCAGACCTTCTTTTTGCATGTTATTCAAAAAAAAGCCGAGGGAGATGCTCAGTCGCGACAAAAGAAACAAAGGAAAATCTACATAAAAATCAAAAATATTAAAACATTATTAAAAGTTGTACACGCCGGGCCGCAGCCAAGCCAAAGCAAAATCCGGCTAAAATTAGCACCGAAAGGACGCAAATTGGCACAAAAATAAAAGATTTATGACTCAATTGGCACCAAAAAATATTTAGGACTCAATCGGTATCAATGCAAAAGGTTTATGACTTTTTGACACTTTTCCCCTTTAATCCCTCTATGTAAGATTTCTTAAATGTGAGTTTAATAAAACAAAATAAAGAGAAATTATAAACTTGAAGAAAACCCACAAAACATCCACTATTATACAAAAAATTATGATTCATAAACACTAAGGGACCGCCAATTGAGCTTCCATAAATGCGAACTTATATCGAACAGCCAATGCCTCGAGCTTCGCAACTCGAAACTCCACGTTTGTGGCCGCTATGACCATGGCTGCCGCAAAGTTTAGAGCTTGAGTTCGCGGCTATGGTAGCCACCATGTACCTCCATCTCTCTCGCAACTTTGTTTTCTCTTATATTGTTTGATGTGGCGCTTTTGCTCATAATAATATTCAACGAATCACTATATGACACGTATATTCTCGTGCGACGCGAGCGGTATTTACTAGCGTCTATGTCATTAATCTCCGCAATCAATGTCAACAAAATTCAACTAGTAAGAGAAAAAATGTATAATTGAAGGACTATGCATTGACATATTCTAAAAGTTGAGGGACGTTTTTTAAGAAAAAAAAAAAAGATGGAATGATGATTGATTAACGGACAATAAAAGGGACAACGGTGATATAATTTTATTAAAATAAAAAACAAAACCTTCATTTCGCGAGTTGTTTATTGTTGTTTTATCTCAGCTTCCTTGTTGGAATTAATGAAGGTTAGTAAATATAATAATGTATATATTTAGATTCCAACAAAAGTCCAATCGGTTGCGCATTCCTTGAATGGAAATTGCGGCTCATCGGGTAACCACCGTCATCATCGGATGACGGGGGAGCGTTAGGGCTAGCATCTCCCTTTAGATAATTCCTATAATGGGCATCATGCTTTACATCTCTCTAATTTCCAATTTAGAAAATTCATAGGATGGGCATCATTGTTAGCTGATTGTAAAGTACGTAAACAAAGTTTTGCTTTATCCTATGAAAATTGGAGTAAGCAAATTGCATAGACAATATATATTGTTTTAGTCCTTTGTTTATAAGTAGGTTGTCTCATAGATCATCCAAATGTCAAAAAGATTTGCCCTTCTATAATTACGCTAGACTTCATTGACTCGTGAGTTCTTAATTTTCTTCGACTTTTACAAATTGGGAAAATTACCTAAATGTCTTAAAATTTTCGTGAGGATGCTAATTTAGTCCTAAACTTTTTAATTTGATCAATTTAGTCTTAAGCCTTTTGTAATTTTTCCAATTGAGTCCGTCCACCAATTTTGGCCTGAAAGTCTCAAGTGGATACCTAGTTAGTAACTCGGGTTATCCTTCATGGCATGGTTAGCGGTAAAAATATTGGACGTGGAAAACAAAAAACGAAATAATTTCCCTCTCGAAAACCAACTTCGTTTTCCATTAAAAAAAATTTGAGTCCCCTAAAACAATGTAATGTGGTAACTTTCGCCTCAAATTGAGACCGATCTCAAACCAATATCACACTAAAACCCCAATTGAGATCTTCCTAAATTGATCTCAAATTTGCTCCACATTTGACCCTCGACGTTGCGTACTCCTTCACCTAGATTCACCCAATGCCTTTGCTCCTCGGATTCGCAATATAAATGTTGTTGTGGACAAACTTTGTATAGAATTAAAATTTACGGGTTGGCCTAGTCTCAAGTTCATACCAACACTTGCGGGTTTGACTTTGTTACCATTGGCTTTCTGGGTAATTGAATCGTGAAGATGGTATTGGATATAGTTGGTATTGCTTGATGATATTCGTGGTCGATTTTTTTTTAATGTAGGGTGTAGCTTGTAATTGTGTTTTGGAATATGTTTGATTTGTCCATAAGAAAAATTAGGGGAGAATTGCCAGAAAGTCTTAAACCCATTGCATTTGTGCTAATCCTCCTAAACCTTTTGAATTGTGTAAATTGAGAGTTCTAAACCTTTAACGCTTTGCCAATTAAGTCTAACACCAACTACCCAGCTTAAATCTCTAATGTGGATTTTAGTTGCCCTATGTGGCGTAGCCAACGTGCACCTTAAATATTTTTTAATAATATTTTAATATTTTTTTGATAACTTTATTCTTTTCTTTTTCTTTTCTTTTCTTTTTTCCTGAGACTTAGGGGCCAAATATCCTCACCCAAGCTTCTCCTCACACCGCCACTAGCAAGGGCTTCGAGAATCCTCGTCAAATACGAGAGAAGGGTGTCATGTCCTCGCCTAATGCCCTTGCTAGATCTGGCCGCGAGTGCCTCGCCTTGCCCAATATGGACCCAGGCGAAATCGTGACATCCCTTGTTGACCCTAAGTCCAAGGAAAAAAGAAAAAGTAAACAAAAAAAAACAAAAAAAAAAATATATTTAAAAATTAAAGAAAATATTAAAATTCATCTACTTGAAGATGGGTTGTGCCAAGTAGGATGCCAAGTATAGGATGACTCCAGTCCACATAAGTGATTTCTCGCCAAAATAGACCGGATGAATTGAAATCGGTAAATGTAAAGCAGGTTGAAAACTCAATTGAAATAATTAAAAGGTTTAAGATTGAACTGACACAAGTGCCATAGATTTAGACGCTTTTTGGTAATTTTCTTCGACAATTGGATCTATCAAAGTAAAAATGGGGAAAAGTAAGGCCCGAAAAGAGAAAATTTTTATGCTTGATGGCTTTTAGACCACCTTTGGTTAGTATTTTTGCACTTTAATGATCTAGGGCAACGAGGGTTTCCTCGGCCGTGTTCATTCCACAACTATGTCGACTCACGGTGAAGCTTGAATGGGCTGGTGGAGATCTTGAGTGTAACATGAGGTTCGAGATCATCCGGGTGCTGCCCAAGGGCCGATGACACGATCTAACATGCTCGAGGCCGTGAAGGGGGTCGTAATGCCAAGGACGCAGATGGGACAGTAGATGGTGGCCGACCGGGGCGCCCATGAGCTACTGATCAGATGACTATAGGGAGCACGATACAACAATAAGTGATGGCATGACGAGGTGAGGCAATGTCATTGCGGCTTGATAAGGCCGCGTAAGGCAAACGGCAACGCTGGATTGATGACAATATAAAGTTGATGGGTTCAGGGAGACAAGAATTTGTGTTATATCCATATTATATCCAAAGATTTAATAACTATTGTATTAGATATTACAAATCGCACCAATATCCTATCTAACTTTTAATTTATTCGACTTTATCATATTCGATAAAAATGTCCGCACCACCACACACAGCCAAAAAATAATAATATGCAAGTTATTTTGGGATGGCTTTCGGGCATTTTGCGCTAGATCAATCATTAACATGATTAAACCTAGTGCAGGGCTTAAAAAATAATTCAAGAGCAATCACATAAAATTATGTTAAGCTAAGCACTAAAAACCTACTGATTTTCTACTAAAAAAATATAGTTGCATAAATGAATGCTATACTTATTTGACTGTTTTCACTTCCTTCCATATTCATCACTAAATCTCAATTGAGTTTAGCAAAGGAATCTGGACTTTCGATGCAGGAAAAGGAAAGGCCAAGTTGGTTCAACTTCCATAATTTAATGTGTGAAGCCTCAATCGACCATCTTCTCTCTCTCAGCATCCTCAATAGCTTGCCAAATTGCCGACTGTAATTCTTCTGACCGTCTACAAGGAATTAACGATGTCGATTAGGGCTGAAACGGAAGAAAATGCTTCCTCAGAATTTGTAAAAATTTCTCTCGTTTCGATCCTCCACCTTCAGGACGGAGATACCAACGTGCGCAGGCTTTAAGAAGCCGGCGATGATAGCATTGCTTACCGTCTTGGTGGGCGTTGATGTTCTAACAACCTTTGATAAGCTTGTTGCTTCATTCCCTTCCATCAATCGCCAGTTCTTTCCCAGCTTCCCACGCGCAATGCTCTCAATGACCGGTTGTACTGTTACCCAATTCGTTGGTTTGAGCCAGGATATGGATAATCACTTGTGAGAATCTTAGAGTCTGTTAGAGTCCTCGTGGAAAGTTTTTTTTTATTTGTTTGGGATTAAAAGGAAGTGAAAGTGAAAGCGAGTTGCAAGATCTAAAATAGTAAGAAACGAAAGTCTACTTGAATAGACAATCAATAAAATTAAGCTCATACGATGTGTCATGTTTATTAATATATATATATATATGAATGCCTTGTGTGGCAGCTAATTCAGTCATTTATTCTTTAATTTGACCAATTTAGTCTTAAAACTTATGACGATTTGCCAAATGTAAATTACTCACTCGGATTCCAACTCGTGCTTCGTTTCATGTATTATTAACTCACAAATTACATGTATACAACCAAGAGTTCTCTCTCTTATTTATAAAGGGCCTAGGACACTAGATCAGGAAACATCAAAGTTGGAAACATTAAACTTGGAAATATTAAACTAGGGAAACATAAAATTAGGTAAACTTAAATTAGGAAACATTAAATTGGAAATCTGTCAAAATGGGATACCTTATTTGAAGGTTGGGCTTCTAGTTTCTTTGCAATTTGGGCTTTTTCAAAACTATTGTTTGACATGAGATAATAGGGTCAATATGATGGCTGAAAAGGAAGTGGGTACAAGCTCTAAAACGGAAGAGAAGATACTCCGAAGTTTATCTCATAGGATCTGGCATTCCTCAAAAACGGAGTTTGCAGAGACAAAAGTGAGCCAGCGATTGCCTCTACCAAAAATAAAAAAGTGAGCCACGATTGCTGTGATAGTTGGCTGCTTGTCCACATTGAAGTTACTAATGGTTGCCATTACCTCCACCTGAACATCACCTTTCCAAAAGAGAGCAATCCCCCTTGATAAACCTCTATGAGGCAATTCCAAAACATAAACCTAGTCTTTTCCCCAGTTCCATAACACCTTGATTGCTCCGCTTTCCGTGAGGAAAAATGATGGTGGGCCTTTCTTGGGTTCGAAGACCCTGTAGAGCTTCGACTGTCCGGGAAATTACCCAGCCCCGATAGTTCCAACTCAGGAGCTTCATGGATTTTTTCGTGGCTTATTTGGACTAGTCATCAGAGCCTGAACATTGAAGGTAGATTCCATATGAACTGGGAGTATTTAGTAGGACGGTCTCATCCAGAGAAAGAGCTTTTGGGCCTTAGAGCCATAGGGCTCAAATCAGTCTTTTTTTCTTTTCTACTGTTTCATTTTTTCCTTCTCCAAGAATTACATCTTTCGCTCTGTCTTTGTGCTGACATACACTTACATTATTGATTGTCACACTGCAGATCTGTAGCGTCCCTCCTTCTACTGTGATTGTCACTGAAGAGGGTCGACATGCTGCTTACAGGGATCAATAGGGATAATCCGCCATTGCAGCACCTTGACCTAAACATCCACAAAAGGAATATCTGCAAATCCAATGTATCAACACCTTCAACATTGTTTTGGAGTTTCTTTTGCATATATTTTCCTCCAATAGGGATTTTAATAAGATGATTTGACTTTTTAATTAGGGCCCAAAGATGGATGATTCTTCCAATTAGTAGTGGGGATTCCGTGATCACCATTTTTCTGGTAATGACCAATACGACCACATGAATAACATTAACGTGGCAGAGTTCTTATCTAACATCTATCCAAACAATCGCTTTGTCTTTCGTGGCTGAAGGTTCAGTCTTAAGTTGCTTTGATATATCCAGATTAACCCTAATTCGAGCAAAGTTTCTCAAATAATAACTAGTATCCACCGTTAACACCGTCACAAACTGAGAAAGTAGTTTTTCTACCAACTCTTCGGAGAACCAGTCCACAGGTAAACCTTGGAGCTGAAGCTAGAAGGGGCAGTAATCAAATGCACATGGTTCCCTCCATTTCACGACACGAAGATAATTAGCAAAAGACCATGGTGTTGCATCATCGATACGTTTCTCCGCTCTTTCATTAGAGAACTAGAATGCAAAAAGAAGTCTAACAAATTGGGGAGATAAGTTTTCCAACTTCCACACCTTTTTCCATGGTAGACTGGAAGGCATGAAAGTCGAGAGTGGGGCTGGCAAAAAGTTACTTAACAAGAGTAAGTTCACGGTTTCTGATAGATTGATCCGACAAAGAATCATCCATTTGTCTGGCTTGCATTTCAGGTCAAAGATTGCTCATTTCTTTACAAAGAGCAGCAAGCTTTTCTCGGTCATTCATTGTGCTAGGACAAAAACAGGGGTAAGAAAAGAGGTTGAAAGGAGCTGGTACAGCAGAGCAAAAAGGTTAGGGAGACATCAGTAGAGTTAGATGGCGCAAAAAGGTTTAAGGTGGGAGATAGGGCACAGAGAAAACTACCAAAAGGTTAGTGTAAAAGAAAGCTCTCCATGGTGACAGAAGAAACCGGCCAATCCTGTCCGAAGATTCAATTGAGACTTGGCGTGTCATGAAATGCATAATCTAAAACAGATTCTTATATGTGATCAATTACTATGATAAAATCCTGGTATAGGGAAAAAGCAATTAGAGAGCAATTGAATTAATTGATAAAAAAAAACATCTTCGAATCGAAATCTCATTACATAAAAGTTGGTTAATCAGCACGAAAAATATTGATTCCCTACTAATAAACATAAATTGCATGAATGAAAATACTTGTTTGACCACAATGCATTGATGTTCGGACATAATTTCCTGCCATATTCATCACTAAATCTAAAATTGGACTAGCAGACCAATTTCGATGTATCACGCAAGAAAGTGCGATGCCAGGCTGATTCAACTTCCAAAATTTAATTCGTGACGTCGCTCTCTAAGCATCACCTCTGCGAGCATCCTTAGGAACTCGTGGATCGTCAACTGTAATTTCTCAACCGTCCCAAAGGAATTAACGATATCCGTAATGGCTAAAATGGAAGAAAACGCATCCTCAGAATCTCTGTCCTCTTTTTCTCTCATCCTCCATCTTCACGATGAATATTTCTACGTACATGGGTTTTAAGAAGCCAGTGAGAATAGCGTTGCTTACTATCTTGGTTGTTGCGGATGTTCTGACAACCTTTGACAAGCTCATTTGCCTCATTCCCTTTCCATCTGTCGCCAATTATTTCCAAGCTTCGCACGGGCCATGCTCTCAATAACCGGCTGTACTGTTGCCCAGAAAGTTGGTTCGTGGTCAAGACATGGATAACCTGTTAGAATTAGAGTCCTTATATCCAAGTATGTCATATCTATTGTAGAAATTCCAACCAGAAAATCTAAACTGATAAAGCACTTGCAAATAAAGAATATATAACCCTATAGTCAAAGCGATATGAGATAATTCAACATTTATGAGTACGTAATAAATATTTAGAGGATGTACTATAATTTATATGTCAAGAAAGTCAAACATCAAAAATGGAAAGCAAATTAAAAAATTATAATCAATTTTATTACAATTCGTTGCGAGGTTTTGGCAATTTCAAGGCTCCGAAGTTCTTCCTTCTCCTTTCATGACTTTAATTTTCACCAACTTCGACAACAAAAAATCCTGCGAACCAGCTCAACCAAGTTAAGGAATGGATACTCACAACACGTGTTCAATTCCCTAACACTGTTAATATCGTCCGATCTCATGTCTTGCGGAAAATCTATTTAATGGCACTCGAGTTTCTTCAACGATGAATTTGCCCGGTATTAAGGAAATCCATTTCAACGAAAAGTGCATCTACCACCCGTACTCAAGAAAATTAAAATTGAGTCTGAAAATGCAAAAGATGGAAGTTAGGCAAGGGCGAATTTCTACCATTTTCTCCATTGTCGAGGCCAGTGTAGCCATGCCAAACTTGATGAAAACCCTCTCAAGAGTGTCCACCATGTCTTCATCACAGACTGGAGGAAGCTGGAGGCCATACAGAAGCCCTGTTATCACAAATGCAAGCTCCTCTCTCCAACTCGAATCACCATGGAGTCTCTCGAAAGTGGCCATTGCAGGTCACTCACGCCGCACGTGGTCATCATGATGTGAGTTACGGCCTGCACATAGAGATTGACCACAAAGCCCCTACTCGCGGAACTGTGAGTGACTGTTCATCGCCATGGCCGATCTTCATCACAACCAGGGAAGCACATTCGAAGTTGAAAATGTCAGTGACAGTACCATGAGCATGCTCTCTCCTTGTCCCTACCATCCTTGAAAATTCGATGGGATCAACGTTGGATCATGCAGATGTAGAGACTTGGGAGAGGATAAAGTTCCGGAAAACTAGTCGATGCACTAGGGTTCAGAGATTGGATCTCGGTGGAGAGAAGAGGAGGAGATTGTGAAGTCTTGAGAGAGTTAGGATTCAAGAATAGCATCACAGTTAGTCAAACTTATCCATCCAACTAGACTTACCTAATTAAAATTGATCAGAAGATGTAACAACGGTTCAGTCCAATAGGACCAATCACAATTCCACATTTTTCCAATATAGGAAAAAGATATCCTCAAACTTCCATATTGGGAAAATTTTCTAACACGGGCATCATTTTTGTGGTCTCTCAAGTTTCGCTAATTCGAAAATTCATTGGATGGGCATCATTTTGTTAGTTTTATAAAGTAGCAAACAAAATTTTGGTTGGTCCTATGAGAAATTGTACAAGCAATTAAATAGACATATCTTGTTCCGGTCCTTATTGTTTTAAAAGTAGGTTATCCATTCATAGATTTGATCAAAACGTGCAAACGGATTTGTCCTTCTATAACTACTTAACTACGTTAACTCGTGGGTTCTAATTTCATCAGCATCTTTCGATTTGCCTTTGCCGCCAATTTAGTTCAACATCCTATCTTATTTAAGAGAAGTAATCTATAACATCGACTAATTTCTCGTCACGTCGCTTAACTTCGTGGCTTTTCGCGGCTGTCCACATGCTCTAAACATAATGTTCTTACCAATGGATCGTCACACCTATCCAAATTTTACAAGTTTCCACGTCCTCTCTGTAACATATGCACATCCCCTGCGAGGAAAAATTTCTACCTCTTTCGCAGTCTTTCACTCAATCATGCATTGTCCTCAAGGAACCTGATGAAATCAAGTGATGCATTCTGTCTTTTGCTTTAATTCATCGATAGAAGCATGACGTGTTTGTGAGCTTCAAAGGCGAGGACCTCTTCCACGTGCTGGGGGATCTACTATTTCAGGGACAATGAAAAAGTGGAAACCGGGTTTAATGGAGCCCAAGCTACTCGACTAGGGTTTCCCTCGCCGTGTTCATGAACAACTACGCTGACTCGCAGCGATGCTTGAACGGGCTGATGGAGATCTTGGAGTGCGACAGGAGGTTTAGAGATCATCTGGCTTGTTAAAATATGTCTCGAGTTTGAGTCCGCGAACAAAACCCGATATGAGATGAATTATTATTTGTGGATGTCTTGAATCAAGCAAGTTTCAGACCTCAATTTACGTATCTTGTGGAAAAGGAAATATTCCCACGAATGAAGCAAAATTGGGTCAAAGGAAAATAATCTACTTTCCTGATTTATGCTCAAGTCGGTCAAAGAAAAGAAGAAGAGGAAAGTTGACTTTGTTGACCGCCCATTCGGATTGCATGGTTTCCTTTTTTCAAAGCTGAGTCGGCCACTGCATATTCTTTTCTTGGGGTATATAATATTGATTGTGGAACTGCGGGGTGGCTTAAGAGAGGCACAGGAGACAAATAGAAGCGCCCGCTTCCGTGAGTGCTTGAAGAGCGTCATTGTTGGTGTGCGCAGCTTGAAGACGTGAAGAGTCTTGAAGCGCCGTTCTTCACGCGAGCGCTTGGCATTGATTTTGTTCGTGCAATTACATCAATAGTTCGGTGTTCAAGCTGATAAAATCGTGTGTTAAGATTTATGTGTAATTCTTTTGTAAGATTGAGAGATTATTTCGTGAGGAATTGTTGGCTAAACACCGCGTGAGTTATTGGGTGTAATTTGGGCTTGAGAAACACCGAGAGTGTTTGAGTGACTTGAGTGTGATTGTAATCTCCGTTGTATCGCTTGATCTATAGTGGAATTTCGTGGCTTGCTCTCCCCGTGGACGTAGGGTCACTACGACCGAACCACGTAAACTGGTGTTCGATTTATTTTCTTATTATGTCAATTTTATTGTTCAATCGCTTGGCTTCCGCAACAATTGGTACCGTAGCTAGGCTTGCTTAACTTGAAGCGAATCGATGGCGACAAAAGAAGGAAAAGTGAAAATTGACAGATTTGATGGGAAGGATTTTGGTTTCGGAAAATGCAGATTGAGGATCATCTATATTAGATGAAACCGCACTTGCCCTTGTCCGGGAGAAGCCGAGACGATGAAGCAAGCTGATTGGGAATTGCTTTGGATAGACGAGCTTTGGGTGTTATTCGGCTAACGTTGGCTCGTAACGTCGCGTTTAACATCGTGAATGAGAAGACTACTACGGGTTTGATGAAAGCCCGGCTTCGGACATGTACGAGAAGCCCTCTGCGATCAACAAAGTCTATTTGATGCACGGAATGTCTGCTTTAATTTGAAGATGAGCGAAGGTGCGTCGATTCTTGCCGATCATATTAATGAATTCAATATGATCGTTAGTCAATTGAGTTCGGGCTTGACATTGACTTTGAAGATGAGGTACGTGCTTTGATCCTATTATCTTCATTGCCCGATAAGTTGGAATACTAACATTACTGCCTCGTTAGTAATTCCTCCGGGTCGACAAGTTTGACATTTGATGGCGTTCGAGATTTAATTCTCAGTGAAGACATCCGTAGAAGAGAATCTAGCGAACATGTATCTGCAGCTTTAGTAGGTGAAAATAGAGGAAGAACCGGTACGTGTTAGCGGGGAGTAGTATGAACTCGAATAAACAAAGTTAGTCTAGGACCTGGTGGTGTTGTCTGGTTGGAGTTGTGGCAAGAGGGGGCATCTTAGAAGGGATTGCCTTAAGCTGAAAAACGACAAGGGTAAAGGGAATTAGAGTTGAGTCTCATGGATGATGTTGCAGCTATAGCGGATGGTAGCACTGGATAGTGCTGATTTTGTCTTGTCTCATCACGATAATTCGTTGTTTGGCGGATGGATTATGGATCCCTGGTTATTCTTTTCACGTTACACCAAATCAGTGAGGCGGTTTACTACTTATCGATGCACGGATAGTAGTAAAGTACACTTGGGGAACAACGGCCGAATGCGATGTTGTAGGTGTTGGTGATGTTAGAATTAGAATGCATGATGGTATCGTGTGGACATTGACTGGAGTGAGGCATGTTCCGTGAGTTGAAGAAAAATCTGATTTCTTTGAAAGTGCCCTTTTGAATTCACTGGTGTCGGTATTCTTCGAGTGTGGACTTGAAAGTTGTTCGAGGTGCCTTGGTGATAATGAAAGGAATCAAGCATAGTGGCACATGAGCTTCAAGGTGAGGCAGTGACGGAATTCGCTGCGAGACATCGGATGCATCTATTCGAGAGTCCGAATTGTGGCATATGCGTTTGGGGCACATTAGTGAGAGAAGCCCGAAGATTCTAAGTGAAAGGAATTTGCTATGTGGTTATGTGGCTAACGAATTGAATGTATGCAAGTGTCATGATTTAGATCAACAATGGAAAGTACGATTCAAGATCGGTTGTTAGAGAAATCACGGAAATTGCGTAAATTGATTCACTTAGATGTTCGCGAGGTTGTCACGGTTTCCTTCGAGGAAGAGGGCCAAATTTATGCTAACAGAGTTGTTGATAACTACTCGAGGAAGACTTGGGTGTTTGTGCTTAGGCACAAGTTTGATCTTGTTGTCGGAGATCGAGCGATTAAAAGTTTTGATCGAAAAGGAAACTAGTAAAATGATCAAGTAGGTGCGGACTGACAGTAGTATGGAGTTTTGCTCGGAGCTATTAAATGAATTCTGCATGAAGGAAGGCATAGTGAAACACCGCACTAGTGCTATTGAACCACAACATGTTGCAGAGTTGATGAGCAAAACATTACTAGAGAGGGCCCATAAAATGCTCTCTAGTGCTAGTATGGCTAGGAGATTCCTGGCAGATGCGCTTAGTACGGCGAGCTACCTGAAAAATAGATCCCCATCGACTGCGATTGAATGTCGACTCCCAGAAAAGTGTGTGGTCGGAGTAACGTTGCTGATTATTCTCGTTCTTAGAATATTTGGTTGTCCATGTTATGTTCGAGTTAGTGATGGTAAGCTCGATGGAAGGACAAGAAAGTGCATGTTCCTAGGTTATGCACAAGGTGAGCGGGGCTATAAGTTATGGTGCCCGGAATTAAATTCACCTATTATCAGTAGAGAAGTTACATTTGACGAGTCTCCAGTACTTCTAGCTAGGAGTGTTAGTTGCAGTGTTCATACGAATCTGAACGGTGTTCAGCTTGAGGTGGAGTTGCAACCAGAAACTCCTGAGGTAGCAGGTACTAACGAAGTAATCAACACGGATGGTGCTTATAGCGAGGTGGAGCCTATTGAGCCAACAGTTACTGTAACTGCTGATATTGACAAGGTGCGTATTCGATCTCCCCGAGGATATGGATGCAATGATGGTTTTGCTTTATCTCGCGATTGAGGAGGTTGTGTCGGAAAAATCCTTGTGAAGCATTAAAGGTGCATGTGGAGTTAGTATTCCTCGATGAGGTCCACGGCTATGGCAAAGTTCAAGTGAGACTTGGACTTGAAAGACGTCATGTGGCGGTTGAGCCCATTGGGACTGTGGGAGAATAGTAGCGAAATTCGGATTTTATCAAAGCGATTGTGACTTAGCTCAAACGTCGAGCCAAGGTGGAGATTGTTAAAATATATCTCGAGTTTGAGTCCGCGAACAAAACCCGATATGAGATGAATTATTATTTGTGGATGTCTTGAATCGAGCAAGTTTCGGACCTCAATTTACGTATCTTGTGGAAAAGGAAATATTCCCACGATTGAAGCAAAATTGGGTCAAAGGAAAATAATCTACTTTCCTGATTTATGCTCAAGTCGGTCAAAGAAAAGAAGAAGAGGAAAGTTGACTTTGTTGACCGCCCATTCGGATTGCATGGTTTCCTTTTTTTCAAAGCTGGAGTCGGCCACTGCATATTCTTTTCTTGGGGTATATAATATTGATTGTGGAACTGTAGGGTGGCTTAAGAGAGGCACGAGAGACAAATAGAAGCGCCGCTTCGGTGAGTGCTTGAAGAGTGTCATTGTTGGTGTGCGCAGTTGAAGACGTGAAGAGTCTTGAAGCGCCGTTCTTCACGCGAGCGCTTGGCATTGATTTTGTTCGTGTAATTACATCAATAAGTTAGTATTCAAGCTGAGTAAATCTTGTGATAAGATTTGTGTATAATTCCTTCGTGAGATTGAGAGATTATTTCGTGAGGAATTGTTGGGCTAAACACTGCGTGAGTTATTGGGTGTAATTGAGGCTTGGGAAACACCGAGAGTGTTTGAGTGACTTGAGTGTGGTTGTAATCTCCGTTGTATCGCTTGATCTATGAGTGGAATTCTGTGCTGCTCTCCTGTGGAAGTAGGTCACTACGATCGAACCACGTAAATCTGGTGTCCGATTTATTTTCTTATTCCGTCAATTTTATTATTCAATCGCTTGGCTTCCGCAACAATCTGGCGTCGCCAAGGCCGATGATGTTAGTGGTCTGCCCTAAGAATCAATCAAGGTTGATACTCTAATATTAGTTGTGGATTAGGTTGTGTCGGAAAACCGATCTTCACTATACTTAGGTAGTCATAATGTGTTGTTAGAGACCGCTTATGACTTGTGGATCAAAAGAGTTTTGGGCACACTGCTAATGTTTAGTGAACCTACAGGGTCGCACACAATAGCGAACGGACTTAATATTGTCTATGCGCCTTGATCTACTTAAGAAGTAGATTTTAATTTATTCTCCTATTTAAATTATCTATGCGGTCGTGCGCGTTATGAGATAACGATTAAACGTACGATTGAAGGTGGACGGTTTGGCGGGCCCAAATAGCCCGGCCCACTTCTTTTAATTCCGCTAGATAATGAGGGTCAGTATAAATAGATAGAGAATCGTTCTCTCTCTAGGGTTTTTCGATAGAGTATCGAAAATCAAAAGGCGTTCAAGAAAAGGAACTTCAAGATCTTTCGCTAGCACGTGGATCGTTGGAGAATTCCGTTCGTGTGTGTGGATACCTAGAGACGCAACACTTGGGCGCTTATCCGGATACAATCGAGTTGTTGATTTATCTTCGATCCGCAAAGGTACGTATCGAAATTCCTTTCCGATTTTAATATACACGTGGATCCCGTAGGGTTCTATATTCCGCTGCGTTGTTTTTCGTTGATGAACCCTACAGATGACACCATCTAACGCGATTGAGACCGTAAGGGTCAACGTTGCGGATGGAGAGGAGACAGTGATGGCGGCCAACTAGGCCCCATGGGTTGTTGACTGGGCAATTGTAGGGAGAATGATACAAAAATCGGTGATGGCATGGCGATGAGGCAATGTCAACGGCGACTTAACAAGCAGCGGAGGAGGGCAACGTCAATGTCGGGTTGATGACAATGTGAAGGTGGAGCAGGAGAGAGAAGAATTTGTGTTATATGGATATTTACTAAACATTTATATGATATTACAAATCCTGTCATTATTATATCCGACATTTGTCTTTTTCAACCTTATACTATCCAACAAAAATATCCATACCACCAAACGCAACCTAAAAGAATAATAATATGCAAGTTTCAAAGAGAAATTTTGGGATGTTTGGGACATTTAGTGATAGATCGATAACTAATATGATTAATTGCTGGTGTACAGAAAAATATAATTCGAAAAAGCAATCATATAAAATTATGTTAATTGACGTGAAAAAACTACTAATTCCCTACTAGAAAACATAATTGCAAGAATGAAAATAATTATTTGACTCCAATGCTTGGATGTTCCATCATTTTTCCTTCCATATTCATCACTCAATCTATAATTGGCCTAGCAAAGCAATTTTGGTTTTTGACGCAAGAAAAAGGTAAGGCCAAGCTTATTCAACTTCCATAATTTAATTCGCGATGTCTTCACTGGACTATCTTCTTTGTCAGCAACCTCAACGGCTTGTCGATGGTCGGTTGTAATTTTCCAAACCTTCTCCAAGGAATTAACAACGTCCGTTATGGCAGAAATGGAAGAAAATGCTTCCTCGGAATCTGTGTACCTCTTGTGTCGGTCCTCCGAAGTTGTCTACGTGCGTGGGCTTCAAGAAGCCGGCTACAATAGCATTGCTCACTGTCTTGGTGGTTGCCGATGTTCTAACAACTTTTGCCAAGCTTGTTGTCGGATTGCCTTTCATCAGTCGCCAGTTCTTTCCTAGCTTCTCACGGGCAACGCCCTTGATGATTGGTCGTACCTTTGCCCAGAAACTTGGTTCGTGTTCAGGATATGAATGGCCTGTTGATAACTCTATAAAAATAGAGTTATTTTATCTACTCTAGGCAATAAATAATGCAATATTTGTTAGAATATATTTGGATTTCCTTTTATTTACTTAATTTTTCCTTGTTTATGCAGAATATTGAGATATGGAGAAAATAAGGAAAATATGGCAAAAAGAAGGAAATGAATATGCAACCCAGAGAAGAGTTAGAAGGTGGATATCACATTGGGAATTCTGCGATTTATTCCCTAATTTTATACGAAAAAGAAGCAATTCCCTTGTGAGAGGAGTCTTGGATGTTATCATATAAATATGATAACTTGGGGGAACATGGAGTTTTTTTTAGATCGATTTTGTTTTCAGTGTTCTGAGAGTTTTTCAAGTATTTTGAAGAGAAGACAAAAGTGGTGACAGAATTCTTGTTCTTTGATTCAAGATGTTTGGTTTAATTTATATTTTCGTTTTTTCTTCTATTATGTTCTAATTTTCTTTGTTAGAGCTACGATGTAGCCTAACTATGATGATATGAATTTCATGCTTTTTATGCTTTGCAAGTAATTTCATTCATGTGAGTTATATATTATTGTGCTTAATGCGTTTAGGTGATTGACCACTACTTGAATGATCTGATGTGCATGTTTGAGACTGAGAAGTGATAATATGCAATTGCTCCTTATAATATATAACCATGATTTAAATGTAGATAGAAATATACCATGTTATTTGTGTAGCTTTCGGTGATAAGGTGGTCAAAAGATTCATTGTAAACCGGGAATATTCACAGATTTTAATGCGCTTATGTTTATTTAAATTCACATAGAAATATAGTGAATTGATAAACGAGATAGGTTTGCTATACCTAGAGATAGGATAGTAAATAGACTAGGAAATTCCGCTATCACATGTTTGATATTGTTCTTGTATGCATAATGATCCGAAATTCATATCTAGTGGTTATGGTAAAATTGGATGCTCTAACATATTTTACCTGATTGATTATCTGCCTTTAGTTTATAAAATTTCGTTTTTAAAAATTGTCAATTTTTATTTGTTCTCAATTATATTTTGATCAGTTAGATAAATTTTAGAATTAGTCCATTTTTAATATTTAATTGGTTTATTATCATCAATCTCTGTGGGACGATACTCTTCTCATCATTATATTACTTGTTCAACATGTTCGTTGACACGTGCAGAATTTTACGAACACCTGTTATAATTTTTCAGTCATTAGAGTCCTTATATCCATTTGTAAAGTGAATTTAAATAATAAAGTTGACTATTAAAATAAATGCATGTGTCAAAAAAATATAAAGCAAAATGTACTTTCTTGCTTTCCCTTTAAGTTTTAAAATATATGTGAATTTAAGATTTCATAAACTTATGAAAATACTACACGTGAATTTAGATTTCGACATTTGAGAGTTACGGAGGTTTTCAAGAGTTTCTGGTATGAAAAGAAGTCAAAATACGTGAGTTACAAGATTAAATGAAATAAAAGGTAAGGAATACAAGTATATTAAGACAGAGAGTCAATTATAATTTATCCTACAGCACCTACCTCTCAGAGAACATAATAATTCTAGAGCAAACAAACATCTCTTTGACATCCAAAAGGGCTGCATTTATTAGGCTACTAATAAACAAAGGGTTGTCATAGTAGTCAATGATATCATACATTTTTGTTCGCATGACTCATTTGGTGTGTCGTATTTATGAATATATTGGATTGCTTAAGGATGGACAATAATTATTATGTCAAAAATGTCCCAAAAACCGACTTCGATAAACAGAAACCGGTGAACCGTCTTAACTAGAAACGAACAAAACATGCACAACACGTGTTCAATTCCCTCGTACTATTAGCATCGACCAATTTCATGTTTAGATTATTCACTCTGATATTAGCCTCATGCTTCCAATCCACGGGACTAGTGGAATATCTATTAAGTGGCACTCCAGTTTGTTCCTTTAAAATTTGTGCTCGTGAAGTTAAGTCCTAGACTTTAAAAGATGGAAGCTAAGAGAAGGGAAGTTTTTTTACCATTTGCTCCATTATCGAGGAGACTGGTGTAGCCACTGAACTTGATAAAGACCCTCTCAAGAGTGTCCGCCGTATCTTCATCACAAGCTTCGGGAAGCTGGAAGCCATACACAAGCCCCAGCATCACGAATGCAAAGCTTCTCTCTCCAATTCGGATAACCAGAGAGTCTCTCGACATTGGCCATTGAAGGTCACCGACGCAGCACGTGGTCATCATGATGTGAGTTACAGCCTGAACATAGAGTTTGACCACAAACTGCCCTACTCGCCAAACTGGGAGTGGATCTTCATCGCCATGACCCATCCTCATCACGAGCAATCTAGCACGGTCCAAGCTGAAAATCTGAGTCACGGTCCCATGAGCATGCTCTGTCCTTGTCTCTGACATTCTTGCGCAATATCTTCAACGACCAACCTTGCACCTGCCAAAGTAGAGAGAAAAAATTGAAATTCAAAATCCAAAAGGTTGAAAAGATACAGGAGTTTCTTGGGATCATTTTTTATCATGAAGATGAAGAGGCTGGGGAGAGGACAGAAGTACCAGAAACCAAGTAATCGGACTAGAAGAGGAGATTGCGAAGTCTTGAGAGAGTAGGCTTTATGAGTCGCTTGTGGTCACCAATTATGGTCTCATTCGGTCGAACTTATCCATCCAATTTGACTTTCCTAAATAGAATTGACAGAAGAAGAAAGATGGATCAGTCCAATAGGACTATAATCACATTTCCACGTTTTCTAATATATGATAGATATCCTCAAACTTCCTAATCAGATAAATTGAAATGATTATACGACGGCTAAATTTCCCAAGGGAACCGGATAAATTTTTCATCCGGTTTCTTTGGAATATTTGAAATAAAATCTCAGTAATTGGGATTTCCTTTAATCTCTCTAAGTAGGATTTCTTAGATGCGAGTTTAATAAAAACAAAATAAGAGAGCCAATTGAGCTGCCATGACTGTGAGCTTATATCGAGTGGCAATGCCTCAAGCTTCGCAACTCGAAACTCTAATGTTTTTGGCCGCCATGACCATGTTTGCCGCAAGCTTAGAGCTTGAGTTCGCAGCTATGGCGGCCGCGATGGACCTCCATCTCTCTCTCAATTTTGTTTTCTCTTATATTGTTTGAGGTTGCACCTTTTTCGCTCATAATAATTTTCAACCAATCATTACATGACACATATATTCCAGTGCGACATGTGTATTTACCGGCGTCTCTGTCATTAATTCTGCAATCAATTTCAACAAAAACCAACCAGTAAGAGTATACGTATAATTGAAGGACTATACATTGACATTTTCTAAAAAGTTGAGGGACGTTTTCTTTTTATAGAAAAAAGGATAGAATGATGATTTTGATTAACGGACAATAAAGGGACAATGGTGATATAATTTTATTAAAATAAAATAAAATAAAAACAAAAACCTTCATTTCACGATATGTATTGTTGTTTTATCTAGCTTCCTTGTTCAATTAATTAAGGTTAGCAAATACAATAATGTATATATTTAGATTCCAACAAAAGCCCAATCGGTTGCGCATTCCTTTGAAATGGAAATTGCGGCCCACAATCCACCGTCATCATCAGATGACGGTGGCCGTTAGGCTAGCATCTCCCTTAGATAATTCCTATAATGGGCATCGTGTTTACATCTCTCTAATTCCCTAATTAAAATATTCATAGGATGACCATCATTGTTACTATTGTAAAGTAAGCAAAACTTGTCCTCTGAAAAATTGTATAAGCAATTAAATAGACACATATCCTGTTCTAGTCCTTCGTTTATAAGTAGGTTGTCTCATAGATTATCGAAATGTGCAAAAAGATTTGCCCTTCTATAATTACTAGACCTCATTGACTCGTGGTTCTAATTTTCTTCGACCCCTTACAAATTGGGAAAATTACCAAAAAGTCTTAAGTTTTGCGTGCGGATGCCAATTTAGTCCTAAACTTTTAATTTGATCAATTTAGTCTTAACCTTTCGTAAATTTTCCGATTGAATCCATCAAGTCAATTTTGGTCGGGAAAATTTGATGTGGATACCTAGTTAGCACTGGTCATCCTTCATGGCATGGCCGGCGGTAACACGGACGCTGAAAAACAAAACGATGCAGTTTCCCCCTCTAAAAAACGACTTCGTTTCCATTAAAAAAATTTGAGTCCCCTAAAACGATGTAATGTGGTGACCTTCTCCCCTCAAATTCAATCGATCTCGCCCATATCACCCTAGGAATCCCAATCGAGACCTTCCCCAAATTGATCTCAAATTTCGCTCCAAATTGGACCCCAACACTTGCTAGACCCCTTCACCTAGATTCATTCGACGCCTTTGCCCGGATTCGCATTATAAATGTTGTTGGCAATGAATAGAATTAAAATTTACGGGTTGGCCTAGTCTCAAGCTCATACCAACGCTTGCGGGTATGACTTTGTTACCATTGCGATTGAATCAGTGAAGATGGTATTGGAGAGAGTTGGTGCTGTTTGATGATATTCGTGGTTTGATTTTTTGATGTAAGATGTAGCTTGCAATTTTTCTTTGGAGTATGTTTGATTTGTACATGAGAAAATTGGAGGAGAATTACCAAAAAAGCCTTAAACCCATTGCATTTGTGTTAATTTTCCTGAACCTTTTAATTGTGTCAATTGAGTTATAAGTCTTTTAACGTTTTGCCAATTGAATATATCCAGCCAATTTTGGCGGAAATCTCTGACGTGGATGCTAGTCGTCCTATGTGGCAGAGTCAGTGCAGACATAAACATTTTTTAATAATATTTTAATGATTTTTTTTATTTTTTTTTATAATTTTATTCTTTTTTCTTTTCTTTTCTTTACTTTCTCTTTTTTCCCTAGACTTAGGGCCAGCGATCCCCACCCAAGCCTCACCGGCCACTAGCAAGGGCCGAGAATCCCTCATCGACATTGAGTGAGGGTGTCGTGTCCCTCGCCAACACTAAGCGAGGGTGTCGTGTCCCTCGCCAATGCCCTTGCTAGATCTGGCCAGGCGAGCGCCACGTTTCCCTTGCTGGCTCTAAGTCCAGGGAAAAAAAGAAAAAGTAAACAAAAGAAAACCAAAGAATAAAAAATATATTAAAAATAAAAAAATATTAAAATTCGTCTACGAAAGTGCTGGTCGTGCCATGTAGGGTGTCACATAGGATGACCAGCGTCGATGTAAGTGATTTTGGGTAAAAATAGATCGGATGGACTCAATTGGCAAAACATGAAGAGGTTTAAGGCTCAATTGACACAATTAAAATATTTATGACTGAATTGGTACAAGTGACATAGGTTTAGGATTCTTTTGGTAATTTTCTCGAAAATTGGTCAAAGTAAAAATGGGGAAAAGTAAGGCTTGAAAAGAGAAAATTCTTATTCAATGGTTTTAAGACTACCTCGGTTAGGATTTTTTGCAATTTAATGATCTTGTGCAATGAGGGTTTCCCTCATCGTGTTTATCGACAACTATGCTGACTCACAGTGAAGTTTGAATGGTCTGGTGGAGATCTTGGAGGGTAACATGAGGTTTAGAGATCATCTGGTGTTGCCCAAGGCCGATGACACCATCTAACATGATCGAGGCTGCAAGGGTCGCAATGCCAAGGATGAAGATGGGATAGAGATGGTGGCTGACTGGGCTCCATGAGTTGTTGATTGGATGACTATAGGGAGCACGATACAACAACTAGTGATGGCATGACGAGGTGAGGTAATGTCAATGCGACTTGACAAGTGGTGGCGGAAGGCAACGGCAACGTTAGATTGATGACAATATATAGGTGGAGCGGGAAGGGAGAGAAGAATTTGTGTTATATCCATATTATATCCAAACATTTACTAAACATTGTATTAGATATTGCAAATTGCACCAATATCCTATCCAACTTTTAACTTATTCGACCTTATCATATTCGACAAAAATGTCTAGACAACCAAATGCAGCCTAAAAAATAATAATATGCAAGTTATTTTGGGATGTTTAAGGCATTTTGCGTTAGATCGATCATTAATATGATTAAATCCTTGTGCAGGGCGAAAAAATAATTCAAGAGCAATCACATAAAATTATGTTAATCGGCACTAAAAACCTACTAATATTCTACTAAAAAACATAGTTGCATAAATGAATATACTTATTTGACTCCATATGCGTGGATGTTTCCATTTCCTTCCATATTCATCATTAAATCTCAATTGGTTTAGCAAAGCAATTTGGATTTTCGATTCAAGAAAAAGGAAAGGCCAAGCTGGTTCAACTTCCATAATTTAATGCGTGAAGTCTTCACTGGACCATCTTCTCTGTCAGCATCCTCAATAGCTTGTCAATCGCCGTCTGTAATTTTCCAGACCGTCTCCAAGGAATTAACGATGTCGGTTATGGCTGAAATGGAAGAAAATGCTTCCTCAGAATCTGTGTACCTCTCGTTTCGGTCCTCCACCTTCAGGACGAAGATGTCTACGTGCGCAGGCTTCAAGAAGCCGGCGACTATAGCATTGCTTACTGTCTTGGTGGTCGCCGATGTTCTAGCAACCTTTGACAAGCTTGTTGCTTTATTCCCTTCCATCAGTCGCCAGTTTTTTCCTGGCTTCCCATGCGCAATGCTCTCAATGACCGGTTGTTCTGTTACCAAAAACGTTGGTTTGTTTTCAGGATATGGATAACTTGTGATAATCTTACAGTCATTAGAGTCCTCGTGAAATTTTTTTTATGAGTTTTTTAATTAAAAGGAAGTGAAAGTGCGCGAGTTGCATGATTCAAAATAGTAAGAAACGAAAGTCTACTCGAACAGACAATCAATGAAATTAAGCTCATACGATGTGTTATATTTATTAATATATATACGAGTGCCTTAAGGATGGACAATAATTATTGAAATAATGTCTCAAGTGTCCAAACATAAAAGATCAAAACCAATAAGAAAAGTAAAATTTAAGTTCTATTACAATTTCTTGAATGGTACTAACCACTAAGAAACAGATACGCCCGACACGTGTTCAGTCCCCTCGTACTATAAGCATCAACCACTCTCATGTTTAGATTATTCACTCGGATTCCAACTCATGCTTCGTTTCCAAGGGGAAAAATACCATAAAAGTACTAAACTTATTGTGTGGCAGTTAATTCAGTCATTAATTCTTTAATTTGACCAATTTAGTCTCAAAGCTTCTAACCATTTGCCAATGTAGTTACTCACTCGGATTCCAGCTCGTGCTTCGTTTCATGGATTATTAACTCACAAAATTACATGTATACAACCAAGAGTTCCCCTCTTATTTATAAAGGGACTAAGACACTAGATCAGGAAACATCAAAGTTGGAAACCTTAAACTTGGAAAAATTAAACTAGGAAACATAAATTAGGTAAACTTAAATTAGGAAATCTGTCAAAATGGGACACCTTATTTGAAGGTTGGGCTTCCAGTTTCTTTTGCAATTTGGGCTTTTCAAAACTTTAGTTTGACAAGAGATAATTGGGTCAATATGATGGCTGAAAACGAAGTGGGTACAAGCTCTAAAACGGAAGAGCAGATACTACGAAGTTTATCTCATAGGATCTGGTGTTTGTCAAAAACGGAATTTGCAGTGACAAAAGTGGGCCGCGATTGCTGTGATAGTTGACTGCTTGTCTACATTGAAGTTACTAATGGTTGCCAATACCTCAACCTGAACATCACCTTTTCAAAAGAGAGAAATCCCCCTTGATAAACCTCTATGAGGCAATTCCAGTACGTAAACCTAGTCTTTTCCCCAGTTCCATAACGCCTTGACTGCTTCGTTTCCATGAGGAAAATGATGGTGGGCCTTTCTTGGGTTCAAAGACCCCATAGTGCCTCGACTGTTCGGGAATTACCCAGCCCCTGATAGTTCCAACTCAGGAGCATCATGGATTTTTTGGTGGCTTATTGGGACTAGTCATTAGAGCCCGAACATTGAAGGTAGATTCCATATGAACTGGGAGTATTTAGTAGGATGGTCTCATCCAAAGAAAGAGCTTTTCGGGCGTTAGATTCACAGGGCTCAAATCACCCTTTTTTTCATTCTGCTGTTGCATTTTTCCTTCTCCAAGATACATCTTTCGCTCTGTCTTTTGTGCTGACATACACTTACATTATTGATTGTCTTCACTGCAGATCTTTAGCGTCCGTCCTTCTAAGGTGATTGTCACTGAGGAGGTTCGACATGCTGCTTACAGGGATCAATAGGGATAATCCGCCATTGCAGCACCTTCACCTTCACCTTCATCAACAAAAGGAATATCTACATATCCACTGTATCAACACCTTCAACATTTTGTTGTGGAGTTTCTTTTGCATATATTTTCCTCCAATAGGGATTTTAATATGATGATTCGACTTTTAATAAAGGCCCAAAGATGGATGATTCTTCCCAATTAGCAGTTGGGATTCCATGATCTCCATTTTTCAGGTAATGACCAATACGACCACATGAATGACATTGATCTGGTAGAGTTCTTATCTAACATCTACCCAAACAATCGCTTCGTCTTTCGTGGCTAAAGGTTCAGGTTTAAGTTGCATTGATATATCCAGATAACCCTAATTCGAGCAAAATTTCTCAAATAATAACTAGTATCCACCGTTAACATCGTCACAAACTGAGAAAGTAGTTTTTCTACCAACTCTTCAGAGAACCAGTCTATAGGTAAACCATGGAGCAGAAGACAGAAAGGGCAGTAATTAAATGCACATGGTTCTCTCCTTTTCAAGATGAGAAGATAATTAGCGAAAGACCATGGTGTTGCATCATCGAGACGTTTCTCCGCTCTTTCATTAGAGAACTGGAAGGCAAAAAGAACCCTAACAAATTGGGAGATAAGTTTTCCGCAGCTTCCACACCTTTTTCATGGTAGACTGGAAGGCATGAAAGTCGAGAGTGGGGCTGGAAAAAAGTTACCCAACAAGAGTAAGTTCACGGTTTCTGATAGATTGATCGGATATAGAATCATCCATTTGTCTGACTTGCATTTGAGTTCAAAGATTGCTTATTTCTTTACAATGAGCAGCAAGCTTTTCTCAGTCATTCATTGTGCTAGGACAAAAATAGGGGGAAGAACGGCAGAAGTGCCAAAAGTTGTGTACGGAGCTCACTTTGATGCCAAAAATTTCATTTGGATCACTTAAGTGCCAAATCGGAGGAAAAATGATCACTTTGGTGCCAACGGCGAGAGATTCTGGCCAAATTAATACGTGACATTTATAATTAAATTTTTAATCTTAGTTAGATTTTTTTTTAAAAAAAATAGTCTACGTGGCATTTCCACGTATATATTTCGATTTTTTAAATACTTTTCTGAATTTTTTTCTTTTTTTTCTTCTTTTCTTTTTTTCTTTACTTTCTTCTCCCTTTGGTCACCGCCGGTGACTGGAGACCGGCCACCGGCCGCCTGGCCTCTCCCGGACGAGGTCGCCGCCGCCCACCACAGGCGAGGCCCGGCCGACCCTCGCCTCGGGCAACGGCGGGCAAGCCCCGGCGAGGTCGGCCTCGCCTCGCATGGGCGAGCGAGCCCCGCGAGGCTCCTCGCCCGAGATCCGGCGAGGCCGGCCGTCGCCCAGGCCATGGCGGCCCCACGGGACGTCGCCCGGGGGAAGGCGATGTCCGCGGGGCCGCCATGGCCTGGGCGACGGCCGGCCTCGCCGGATCTGCGAGGGGAGCCCTCGCGGGGCTCGCCCTCGCCCATGCGAGCGAGGCCGACCTCGCCGGGCTCGCCCTCGCCCATGCGAGGCGAGGCCGACCTCGCCGGGGCTTGCCCGCCGTCGCCCGGGCGAGGGTCGGCGGGCCTCGCCCGTGGCGAGTGGCGGCGGCCTCGTCCGGGCGAGGCCAGGCGGCCGGTGGCCGGCCTCCGGTCACCAACGGTGACCAAAGGGAGAAGAAAAAAAGAAAAGAAGAAAAAAAAGAAAGAAAAGAAAAAAAAAGGAAAAAAGAAAAAAAATTATTTAAAATAAAAAATGCTGACTGTATGTGCTGACTGTATCTCCGGCGAGCCACATCGGCTTCAGAAATTAATAAAAAAAGCCACGTCGGATTTCCGGCCAAACTGACCGGAGTTGGCACTTAAGTGATCGTTTTTCAAATATTTTGGCACTTAAATGATACAAATGAAACTTTTGGCACCAAAGTGAGCGCCGTACACAACTTTTGGCACTTCTAGTGTCATTCCCCCGACAAAAATAGGGGTAAGAAAAGAGGTTGAAAGGAGCTGGTATAGCAGAGCAAGAGGGTTAGGAGACATCAGTAGAGTTAGATGGCGGAAAAAAGGTTTAAGGTGGGAGATAGGGCACAGAGAAAACTACCAGAAGGTTAGGGTAGAGAGAAATCTCTCCATGGTGACAGAGAAAAACTGGCGAATCTTGTCCGAAGATTCAATTGAGACTTGGAGTGTCATGAAATGCTAAAGCTAAAACAGATTCTTATATGTGATCAATTACCATGAAAAAATCCTGGTATAGGGAAAAAGCAATTAGAGAGCAATAGAATTGATTGATTAAAAAAAAAGGATTTCCGAATCGAAAGCTCATTACATAAAAGTTGGTTAATAGGCACGAAAAATACTAATTCCTTACTAATAAACATAAACTGCATGAATGAAAGTACTTGTTTCACCACAATGCATGGATGTTCGGTCATAATTTCCTTCCATATTCATCACTAAATCTCAGATTGGCCTAGCAAAGCAATTTCAATTTATGACACAAGAAAAGTGCAACGCCAAGCTGATTCAACTTCCAAAATTTAATTCGTGACGTCGTCTCCGAGCCATCATCTTTGCGAGCATCCTCGGAAACTCGTGGATCACCAAATGTAATTTCCCAAACCGTCCTGAAGGAATTAACTATATCAGTTACAGCTGAGATGGAAGAAAACGCATCCTCATAATCTCTGTCCCTCTTTCTCTCATCCTCCATCTTCATGACGAACATTTCCACGTACATGGGCTTTAAGAAGCCAGTGAGAATAGCATTGCTTACTATTTTAGTTGTTGCTGATGTTCTGACAACCTTTGACAAGTTTGTTGCCTCATTCCTTTCCATCAGTCGCCAATTATTTCCGAGCTTCGCACGGGCCATGCTCTCAATAACCGGCTGTACTGTTGCCCAGAAAGTTGGTTTGTGGTCAAGACATGGATAACCTGTTTGAATTAGAGTAATTAGAGTCCCTATATCCATGTATGTCATATCTATTGTACGAAATTCCAACCACAAAATCTAAACTGATAAATCACATGCAAATAAAGAATATATAACCCCATAATCAAGCGATGTAAGATATTTCAACATTTATCAGTACATAATGAATATTTTGAGGGTGTACTATAATTTATATGTCAAGAAAGTCCAAACATCGAAAATAGAAAGCCAATTAATAAAATTAAAATCAATTTTATTACAATTCGTTGCGAGGTTTTCGGTAATTTCAAGGCTCCGAGTTCTTCCTTCTCCTGTCATGACTTTAATTTTTACCAACTTCGACAAAAAAAATACCCGCAAACCAGCTCAACTGTTAAGGAATGGATACTCACAACACGTGTTCAATTCCCCAACACTATCAACATCGACCGATCTCATGTCTGCAGAAAATCTATTTAATGGCACCCGAGTTTCTTCAATGATAAATTTGCCCGTTATTAAGAAAATCCATTTCGACGAAAAGTGTGCATCTACCATTTGTGCTCAAGAAAATTAAGGTTGAGTCGGAAAATGCCAACGATGGAAGTTAGGCAAGGACGAATTTCTACCATTTTCTCCATTGTCGAGGCCAGTGTAGTCGTCAAACTTGATGAAAACCCTCTCAGGAGTGTCCACCATGTCTTCATCGCAGACTGGAGGAAGCTGGAGGCCATACAGAAGCCCTAGCATCACAAGTGCAAAGCTCCTCTCTCCAACTCGAATCACCATGGAGTCTCTCGAAAGTGGCCATTGCAGGTCACTCACGCCGCACGTGGTCATCATGATGTGAGTTACGGCCTGCACATAGAGATTGACAACAAAGTCCCCTACTCGCGGAACTGTGAGTGACTGTTCATCGCCATGACTGATCTTCATCACAACCAGGGAAGCACATTCGAAGTTGAAAATGGCAGTGACAGTACCATGAGGATGCTCTCTCCTTGTCCCTATCATCCTTGAAAATGCGATGGGATCAACGTTGGATCATGCAGATGTAGAGACTAGGGAGAGGATAGAAGTTCCAGAAAACTAGTCGATGCACTAGGGTTCAGAGATTTGATTTCGATGGAGAGAAGAGGAGGAGATTGTGAAGTCTTCAGACAGTTGGGTTTCAAGAATCGCACCACAATTAGTCAAACTTATCCATCCAACTTGACTTAGCTAATTAAAATTTATCAGAAGAAGTAACAACGGGTCAGTCCAATAGGACCAATCACAATTCCACATTTTTCTAATAGAGGAAAAAGATATCCTCAAACTTCCTAATTAGGAAAAATTTTCTAGCACGGGCATCATTTTTTTAGGTCTCTCAAGTTTCCCTAATTAGAAAATTCATTGGATGGGCATCATTTGTTTGTGTTATAAAGAAGCAAACAAAATTTTGGTTGGTCCTATGAGAAATTGTATAAGCAATTAAACAGAAATAACTTGTTCCAGTCCTTTTTTTCTTATAAGTAGGTTATCCATTCATAGATTTGATCAAAACGTGCAAACGGATTTTCCCTTCTATAACTACTTAACTACGTTAACTCGTGGTTCTAATTTCATCAGCCTCTTTCAATTTGCCTTGCCGCCAAGTTAGTTCAACATCCCGTCTTATTAAGATTAAGTAATCTATAACACCAATTAATTTCTCGTTACGTCGCTTAAGTTCGTGGCTTTTTACGGCTGTCCACGTGCTCTAAACATAATGTTCTTACAAATGGATCTTCGCACCTTTACAAATTTTACATGTTTGCGTTCCCCTTTAATCTGAAAGTTCCCTTCCTATTCGTTTTTCTAATCTTGTAACGCTAGCGCGAGCAATTGACTCTGAATTTCATGTACATCTTTTAGGGGCAACAAGGAAAAGACTGTAACAACCGAAAACCTATGAGAAGATGAAATTTATAGAGTAAATGACAAAGTTTATTGAGGAGGCAAAAATGAGTTTGAATTTGAACTAAGAAAAGGATAACAATTGTTAAATAAAGGGTTAGTTGCCAGAACTTTTTTTTTCAGTAAATTCATCATAATCATATGAAAAATAAAATAAAACTTATCAAAATGTCAATACTTTTTCTTCTGGTAATTTACCGGGTCGTGGATAATAAGTAAAATGATTAGCAAAGTTCAAACAAAAAAGGACAATAGTACAACTACTCACATATCATTTGACTGACATCTTCTATGAAGAAACTAATGTAATACCACTATGAATTAGGTGGTTGGTTGAGTGACTCAAGACTTGCTTTGTAAGCCGAAAGTCAAAGATTTGATTCTCCAATCCATCCTTGATCTCAATGAACCTTCGTCGGTTTGTGAAGGGCGAATTTAGGTGTATTGGGGGGCAAGAGAGAGAGAGTAATGTTTATAAGTTATAAACCTATTGCACTTGTGCTAATTCGGTTTTAAACCTTTCTACTATGCTAATTAAGTCCAAAACCTTTTTGATTTGCCAATTAAGTCTATCCAATCAATTTTAGCTGGAAATCGCTAATGTGAAATGGCTAGCGCTGACATGAATAATATATTTATTTTTAATTTTATTTTTTTCCTTTTTTTTCTTCCATCGGCAAGGGTTGTTGGCCGACCCTCACTAGCTGCCAAGCGAGGTCCAGGACCCTCGCTCTCGTCAACCCTCGCATGTGTGTGTGGAGGGGGGGTAGAGAGAGAGTAATGTTTGTAAGTATCGAACAAATCTTGCGATTGAGAATAATTTATTAAATTCACATATAGGGGAATTATCATGAATGTCTTAAACCTATTGCATATGTGTCAATTAAGTCATAAACCTTTCAACTATGCCAATTAAGTTCTAAACCCTTTAGCGATTTTCCAATTGTGTCCATCCAGCAAATTTTAGCTGGAAATTATTAATGTGGAAGCTGACTGTCTTACGTGACACGGCTAGCGCTGATATAGATAATTTTAATAAATTTATAAAAAAATTATTATTTTATTTATTTTTTTCTCCTTTTTTTTCTTTCTTTTCCTTTTTCTTCCTCCATCGACTAGGGTTGCAGGAGAGGGTTGTAACCCTCGCCTGCTACCAATCGAGAGCCGAGACCCTCGCCCGCGACCAATGAGGGCTTCGCGGCCCTCACCCTCGCCGAACTTGGTACCAAAAAAAAGGAAAGAATGAAAGAAAAAACAAAAAATTAATAAATTCATATTAAAACAATTATAAAAATATAAAAAAATTGTCCACGTTAGCGCTAGCCATCCAATGTGGCACTATTGATGTCCACGTTAATGATTTCTGGCTAAAATTAACCGAATTGATACAATTGGCAAAATGTGAAAAGGTTAAGGACCTCAATTAGCACAAACGCAATAGGTTTAAGACTTTTCACGTAATTTTCGCTTCACATGCATACACATATATACATATTAGTATCTCTTAGTAGTAAGTAGTAAATCCATATATCTATACTTTATAACTGTTATCATGATTTGTTAGAAAAAGTCTAGAAAATGTAAATGGAAAAATTGTCCAAAAAATCATAAATCTATTGTATAACGACCAATTCAGTCTTAAACTTTTCAAATGTAGCAATCTGGCCAATTTTGACCAAAAATCGCTAACGTTGCGATACAGTCAGCTCTAGCTATACTATGTGGCTAGCCGACACTAATTTGACGATTTCACAATTGTCTTAAAGAATTTTGAATTTTTCTTTTTTTCCCTATCTTTTTTTTTTCCTATTTCACTCCAACAATCGTTGAGGCCTCGGCGATGGCCGACAACGTTTGTCAGCCATAGGCGAGGGCGTCTAGCCATATCATGTAGGACGGTCAACGTTCACATCAGCAACTTCCAGCCAAAATTGATTGAAAAGTGAGGTAGCTAGCACTCTCACCTAGATGGGGTGAATATGTGATTATAACCTAACTTGACAAATTAAAGCGGAATTAAACAATCAAGATTAATATCATGTGAAGATAGAGTTTGAAGACAGACCATGCTATAATCAGATTCAATTATGGGCAATATACTATCACAAATAATAATAAAGAGTTGAGGGATAGAGAAAATTGAACACAAAGTTATAGTGGTTTTGCTTATCGCAAGCCTACGTCCTTTCTCCACACGGACAACCTACTGGCTGAATTTCACAAGTGAATCAATCAGAAGTTACAAACAAAAGTGATAACACTCAATTTTCATAGGTCTCACTATATAGATCTCACAATCTGAGAGTCACTCGTCTCACAATCTTAGAGTCCCTCTATTTACACCTCTTAAATATTACAATTTTGTAGGACATTAAGACAAGTGTGTAAGGTAAAAGTTCCTTCGGACTTTGAAATTTCAGATTCACGACCTCTTCTCGTCTCTTTAGCACCAGAATCCCCTTTTACACTCCTCCACTTCAAATCTAGCCGCTGGACAATCTTCAGAGGATCATTCTTTAATCAACCCATTGGATACGAATGCTTCAAGGAGATCGAGTAGCTGTTGAGAGATGAAATCAAAATCTCCCATTAATTCTGTGGCCCATACAACCAAAGCTGGGTTTCCATAAGTAGAGTTTTTTTTTGTTTGAAAATAATATCTTGTATAAGGACAATTGTCAATCAATCAAAGATATTTTGCTTTGAGTAAGGTCGTTGCAAAACAATCTTTAAGATAGAAAATCAATCATCATTTTCTATGAAAGAAATCCGAGTCATATCACTAGCCGTTGCGATGTGCGTGTATGTATAATTTGTATTCTGAGTCTGAATAGACTTCTTGATCAAATAATACTTGTTTGAGTCTGAATAGAGTTCGTATAGAGTCTAAACACGTCCAAGCTTTGGTGATGTCCTCATATTACTCTAATGATATCCTTGACATATTTGACGTCCACGATGTAAATATTCAGAACTTCAAATGCAATATCTAGAAGACAATAACTAGAGTCTGAATATCGTTTTTTTATCACCAGAAAATACTTTTGTCAGATTCAATAGATATTTTTGAAGGTTTTGTCAATCTTAAAAACACAATAGGAAGTTTTCTCAACAAAAATACTAATTTGAAAATTGTCAAAATATTTAGCACTAAATTGGTCAAATTGAAAAATTTAAGATTGGAATGATTTCCGTATAATAGGTTTAGGACATTTTGGACAATTATCCCCAACTCAAGGGCATATGCCTATTTTGGAAAAACAAGGTTGATATGCTCTTAGATGCATAGCAGTGAGTTTTGTTAAGGTAAAGTTGCGAAATGCGTGAGTTGACAGTTCAACTATGAGCTTAGGAAGCAAACATGGAGTCGGGCGAGAAGCGTCCAGCTCTTGTTATCATCGGCCAATTGATTGTCATCGTCGACTAGCTGGTCATGTTCCCCACTCGGAGCTTCCCGATTAACTTCTCCACTTCGCGCAAATATGGTGTGATGGCGCAGCTTTCGTTCATCATCGTCCCTTCTTAATAACAACTTTGCACGTCCTCTCAGTTGCATATGCACTTCACCTGCGAGGAAAAGTTTTCACCCCTATCACAGTCTTTCACTCAATCATGCATTGTCCTCACAAAATTCGAAGCAATGACGCACTCCGTCTTCTACTGTAATTCATCGATAGAGGCATGACGTGTTCGTGAGCTTCAGAGGCAAGGACATTTTTAAAACCTTTGTGGTCGACGTCTTCCACATGCTCGGGGATCTACTATTTCAGGGACAATGGCAAAGTAGAAACCGGGTTTAATGGAGCCCATACTACTCGACTAGGGTTTCCCTCGCCATGTTCATCAACAACTAAGCCGACTCACAGCAATGCTTGAACGGGCTGATGGAGATCTTGGAGTGCAACAGGAGATTTAGAGATCATCTGGTGTCACCATGGCCGATGACACCATTTAACGTGATTGAGGCCGTAAGGGTCGCAATGTTGAGGATCGAGAGGAGACAGTGATGGCAGCCAACTAGGCACCATGGGTCATTGATTGGGCAACTATAGGGAGAAAGATACATTAACTGGTGATCGCATGGTGAGATGAGGCAATGTCAACCGTGGCTTGACAAGCAGCAGTGGAGGGCAACGATAACGTCGGGTTGATGACAATGTGAAGGTGGAGCAGGAGAGAGAAGAATTTGTGTTATCTGGATATTTACTAAACACTTCTAAGATACTACAAATCCTATCATTATCATATCCGACGTTTATCTTTTTCAACCTTATTCTACCCAACAAAAACATACATAACACCAAACGCGCAACCTAAAAGAATAATCATATGCTAGTTTCAAAGTTTTGGGATGTTTGGGACATTTAGTGATAGATCGATAACTAATACGATTAAATTCTAGTGTAGGGGAAATATATAATTCCAAAGTAATCACATAAAATTATGTTAATCGACACGAAAAAACTACTAATTCCCTACTAAAAAACATAATTGCAAGAATGAAAATTCTTATTTGACTCCAATGCTTGGATGCTCCAACATTAGTCTTTCCATATTCATCACTAAATCTCAAATTGGCCTAACAAAGCAATTTTGGTTTTTGACGCAAGAAAAAGGTAAGGCCAAGCTGATTCAACTTCCATAATTTAATCCGCGATGTCTTCACTGAACCATCTTCTCTTTCAGCATCCTCAACAGCTTGTCGATTGTCGGGGGTAGTTTTCCAGACCTTCTCCAAGGAATTAATAACGTCTGTTATGGCTGATATGGAAGAAAATGCATCCTCAGAATCTGTGTACCTCTTGTGTCGGTCGTCCACCTTCACGACGAAGTTGTCTACGTGCGTGGGCTTCAAGAAGCCGGCTACAATCGCATTGCTCACTGTCTTGGTGGTTGCCGATGTTCTGACAACCTTTGCCAAGCTTGTTATTGGATTCCCTTCCATCAACCGCCAGTTCTTTCCCAGCTTCGCACGGGCAACGCCCTTAATGATTGGTCGTACCTTTGCCCAAAAACTTGGTTCAAATTCAGGATATGAGTGGCCTGTCATAATTTTTCAGTCATTAGAGTCCTTATATCCATTTGTAAAGTGTTAAAATAAATGCATGTGTCAAAAAAAAATGTAACCCTTCAAGTTTTAAATTATATGTGAATTTAAGATTTCATAAACTTATGAAAATACTACACGTGAATTTAGATATCGACATTTGAGAGTTACGGAGGTTTTCAAGAGTTTCGGGTATGAAAATAAGTCAAAATACGGGAGATACAAGTTTGAATGAAATAAAAGGTAAGGAATACAAGTATATTAAGACAGATAGTCAATTATAATTTATCCTACAGCACCTACCTCTCAGAGAACATAATAATTCTAGAGCAAACAAACATCTCTTTGACATCCAAAAGGGATGCATTTATTAGGCTACTAATAAACAAAGGGTTGTCATAGTAGTCAATGATATCATACATTTTTGTTCGCATGACTCATTTGGTGTGTCGTATTTATGAATATATTGGATTGCTTAAGGATGGACAATAATTATTATGTCAAAAATGTCCCAAAAACCGACTTCGATAAACAGAAACCGGTGAACCGTCTTAACTAGAAACGAACAAAACATGCACAACACGTGTTCAATTCCCTCATACTATTAGCATCGACCAATTTCATGTTTAGATTATTCACTCTGATATTAGCCTCATGCTTCCAATCCACGGGACTAGTGGAATATCTATTAAGTGGCACTCCAGTTTGTTCCTTTAAAATTTGTGCTCGTGAAGTCAATTTAAGTCCTAGACTTTAAAAGATGGAAGCTAAGAGAAGGGAAGTTTTTTTACCATTTGCTCCATTATCGAGGAGACTGGTGTAGCCACTGAACTTGATAAAGACCCTCTCAAGAGTGTCCGCCGTATCTTCATCACAAGCTTCGGGAAGCTGGAAGCCATACATAAGCCCTAGCATCACGAATGCAAAGCTTCTCTGTCCAATTCGGATAACCGGAGAGTCTCTCGACAGTGGCCATTGAAGGTCACCGACGCAGCACGTGGTCATCATGATGTGAGTTACAGCCTGAACATAGAGTTTGACCACAAACTGTCCCACTCGCCAAACTGGGAGTGGATCTTCATCGCCATGACCCATCATCATCACGATCAATCTAGCACAGTCCAAACTGAAAATCTCAGTCACGGTCCCATGAGCATGCTCTGTCCTTGTCCCTAACATTCTTGCGCAATATCTTCAGCTACCAACCTTACACCTGCCAAAGTAGAGAGAAAAAATGAAATTCAAAATCCAAAAGGTTGAAAAGATACAGGAGTTTCAGGGGATCAATTGTTATCATGAAGATGAAGAGGCTGGGGAGAGGACAGAAGTACCAGAAACCTAGAAATCGGACTAGTAGAGGAGATTGCGAAGTCTTGAGAGAGTAGGTTTTATGAATCACTTGCGGTCACCAATTATGGTCTCATTTGGTCGAACTTATCCATCCAATTCGACTTTCCTAAATAGAATTGACAGAAGAAGAAAGATGGGTCAGTCCAATAGGACTATAATCACATTTCCACGTTTTCTAATAGAGGAGAGATAAACTTCCTAATTAGATAAATTGAAATGATTATACAATGGCTAATTTTTCGCAAGGGAACCGGATAAATTGTTCATCCGGTTTCTTTGGGAAATTTGGAATAAAATCTAGTAATTGGGATTTCCTTTACTCCCTCTAAGTAAGATTTATTAAATGTGAGTTTAATAAAAACAAAATAAAAGAGATAATAAATTTGTTGGAAACAGATGCGGAAAAACAAATACAGAACACAGGGATTTACGTGGTTCGATCACAACGTGATCTACGTCCACGGGCGAGGCAAGACAAAATTCCACTATAATCAAAGAAAGTACAGTTTTCAGAAGTCGAAACAACGACAAAAGCTCACGGTTCACAAAACTCTCAGAAAACAAAATTCTCTTTGTACATCAATGAGAAAACCTAACCGCGGTATAAATAGTGCTCCCCAAAAAAAGTTTCCTCGGGGGCTACGCCCCCAAACCCCCCGAGACATTTGTTTGGCCCAACCCTCCGCGTCGCGAACCAAATCTCAATTTTTTCTCCACTTTCAAGTCGCACAAAAATATATGTCGGGTCGGGTGATGAACCGGACCGAGTACATAAAATTCAAGACATATTTAACAAAATTTGAAGAAAACCCACAAAACATCCACGGCTATACAAACTTTATGATTCATAACCACTAACGGCCGCCAATTGAGCTGCCATGACTGCGAGCTTATATAGAGCGGCAATGCCTCGAGCTTCACAACTCGAAACTCCAATGATTGTGGCCGCCATGACCATGGCTGCCGCAGCTATGGCAGCCACAATGGACCTTCATCTCTCTCTCAATTTTGTTTTTTCTTATATTGTTTGATGTGGTGCATTTTTGGCTCACAATAATTTTCAATGAATCATTACATGACACGTGTATTCACCAGCGCCTATGTCATTAATTCTGCAATCAATGTCAGCGAAAATCAACCAGTAAGAGAAAAAACGTATAATTGAAGGACTATACATTGACATTTTCCAAAAAGTTGAGGGACGTTTATAGAATGATGATTTTGATTTGCGGACAGTAAAGGGACAATGGTGATATAATTTTATTAAAAAAATAAAATAAAAAACCTAAACCGTCAGTCCACGGTATGTATTGTTGTTTTATCTAGCTTCCTTGTTGAATTAATTAAAGTTAGCAAATATTATAATGTATACATTTAGATTCCAACAAAAGTCCAATCGGTTGCGCATTCCTTTGAAATGGAAATTGCGGCCCACAATCCACCGTCATCATCAGATGAAGGCTAGCATCTCCCTTAGATAATTCCTATATTGGGCATGATGTTTACATCTCTCTAATTCCCTAATTAGAAAATTCATAGGATGGGCATCATTTTGTTACTATTGTAAAGTAGCAAAACAAAGTTTTGCTTTGTCCTATGAGAAATAGTATATGCAATTAAATAGATACAAATCTTGATCTAGTCCTTTGTTTTATAAGTAGGTTGTCTCAAAGATTATCAAAATGTGCAAAAGGATTTGCCCTTCTACAATTACTTAACTTCATTGACTCATGGTTCTAATTTTCTTCAACCCCTTACAAATTGGGAAAATTACCAAAAAGTCTTAAACTTATTGTGCAGATACCAATTTAGTCCTAAACTTTTTAATTTGGTCAATTTAGTCCTAAACATTTTTGTAAATTTTTCAATTGAGTCTATCCAGCCAATTTTGGTCGGGAAAATCTAATGTGGATACCTAGTTAGCGCTGATCATCCTACACGGCGCAGCAGGCGGTAACATGGACGTTGGAAAACAAAACGATGCAATTTCCCTCTTTGAAAAACGACGTCGTTTCCATTAAAAAAAATTGAGTCCCCTAAAACGATGTGACGTGGTGACCTTCTTGCCCCAAATTCAATCGATCTCGCCCATATCACCCTAGGAACTGAATTGAGATCTTTCCCAAATTGATCTCAAATTTTGCTCCAAATTCGACCCCAACGCTAGCCAAACCCCTTTGCCCAAATTCGCCCGACGCCTTTGCCCGGATTCAGAATATAAATGTTGTTGTGGACACTATATAGAATTAAAATTTAGGGGTTGGCCTAGTCTCAAGCTCGTACAACGCTTGCGAGTATGACTTTTTTACCAATGTGATTGAATCAGTGAAGATGGCAATGGATATAGTTGGTGTAGTTTGATGATATTCGTGGTTTGATTTTTTTTTTTTTATGTAAGATGTAGCTTGCAATTTTGCTTTGGAATGTGTTTGATTTGTCCATGAGAAAATTGGGGGAGAATTACCAAAAAAGCCTTAAAATTATTGCACTTGTGTCAATTTTCCTAGACCTTTTAATTGTGTCAATTGAGTTCTAAACCTTTTAACGTTTTTCCAATTGAGTCTATCCAGCCAATTTTGGTGAAAATCTCTAACGTGGACTCTAGTCGTCCTATGTGACATAGCCAGCACAGACATAAACATTTTTTAATAATATTTTCATGATTGTTTTATTTTTTATAATTTTATTCTTTTTTCTTTTCTTTTCTTTACTTTCTCTTTTTTCCCTAGACTTAGGGCCGGTGATCGCCACCCAAGCCTCGCCAACCACAGGCAAGGGCCGAGAATCCCTTGCCGACACTAAGCGAGGGTGTTGTGTCCCTCGCCAATGCCCTTGCTAGATTTGGCCAAGCAAGGGCCGTGATGCACTCGTCCAATCTAGGCAAGCAAGGCTATCACATCCATTGTCGGCCCTAAGTCCAGGGAAAAAAAGAAAAAATAAATTAAAAAATCAAAAAATTATTTAAATACGTCTACGAAAGTGCTGGTCGTGCCATATAAGATGGCCAGCGTCCGCGTCGGTGATTTCCAGCCAATATAGGCCAGATAGACTCAATTGGCAAAACGTGAAGAGGTTTACGACTCAATTGACACAATTAAAATGTTTAGAACTGAATTGACATAAGTGCCATAGGTTTAGAACTTTTTTGGTGATTTTCTCAAAAATTGGTCAAAGTAAAAATGGGGAAACATAAGGCTTGAAAAGAGAAAATTCTTATTCAATGGCTTTAAGACTACCTTGGTAGGATTTTTTGCACTTTAATGATCTTGTGCAACGAGGATTTCCCTCGTCATGTTCATCAACAACTATGCCGACTCACGATGAAGCTTGAATGGGCTGGTGGAGATCTTGGAGTGTAACTTGCGGTTCAGATATCATCTGGTGTTGTCCAAGGCCCATGACACCATCTAAAATGATCGTGGATCCAAGGGTCATAATGTCAAGGATCAAGATGGGATAGAGATGGTGGCCGACTGGGCACCATGAGTTGTTGATTGGACGACTATAGGGAGCACGATACAACAACTAGTGATGGCATGACGAGGTGAGGCAATGTCAATGTAGCTTGACAAGTGGCGGTGGAAGGCAACGGCAACGTTGGATCGATGACAATATAAAGGTGGAGCGGGGAGGGAGAGTGGAATTTGTGTTATATCTATATTATATCAAACATTTACTAAATATTGTATTAGATATTACAAATCACATCACTATCCTATCCAACTTTTAATATATTCGACCCTATTATATTCGACAAAAATGTCCATACGACTAAACGCAGTCTAAAAAATAATATTATGGAAGTGACAATAGATCATACAATTAAGAAATTTTGGGATGTTTGGGGCATTTTGCGTTAGATCGATAATTAATATGATTAAATCCTAGTGCAGAGCGAAAAAATAATTCAAGAGCAATCACATAAAATTATGTTAATCGGCACGAAAAACCTACTGATTTTCTACTAAAAAACATAGTTACATAAATGAATATACTTATTTGACTCCATATGCATGGATGTTCCTTCCTCATTTCCTTCCATATTGTTGACACCTATTTTAATTTTGCCCAAAATTAATTATAAAAATTTCAGGGATTAGTTTCTTTAATTCCTAAACCAAAAAAATAATTAATTAATTAATTAGTCTCAATTGCATTGCATATAGACATTAGGCATATTTGTAATAATAGGGCCTATTAGAGCATATTTTCTTAATTAATTTTCAAAAAAATTATTATTAAAAATTTAAAAAAAATTAATTAAAATTTCTTTTTAAAAAATTTATTATTAAAAAAAAATTCGAGTCGGGCCTGAGTCGACCCAGCCCTTTCATTCTTCACCCACCGTGGGCCCAACCTGCTTCCCTTTTCTTCTTTTCCTTCCACGCGAGTTGGGCCAGGCCCAGCCCACTCTCTTCCTCCCTAATAGCCCGGCCTCTCTCCCTCTCTCCTCCTTCTCCCCTATCTTCCCCTGTCCCGATCGCGCTTAAGATGATGCGAAATACCGCTTCACCGCGCAAATTGGCCACGAAAGTCATGGTAGGAGCAAAGGCCGGCGCAGAGCATTCAGTGGAGTAGGAGCGGCGACCGGTGACTACTATATAAGTGGCGAAGAAGAGAGAGAAACGAGGTCGGTCAAAATAGAGTAAAAGGAGAGACTAAGAGATTTTGAGAGAAATTGAGAGCAAGAGTGAGAGCTGAGTGTTTGGAGATTGAATAGGGAAGCCAGCCGACCTCACCGTCACCAACAAGCCAACCGACGACCCCCGAAAGCACCCCCCGACCCATAAGTTCTTCTCGGCCCTCTGTAGTGCTCTGTTTTGCTCTGCTTTTCTGTGCAGGTTGGCCGGGACTCGCGCCAGCTATTTCACGCGAATCCCGGCCCATACCGTCCTTGATCCTAGATTATCCCGCCGTCGAAGGTGAGCAGTAGCCATCGGAGTGGACTGTGGCTCCGAGAGAGGTTGGAAACCCCCTATTTCAGGCATGCCCTCTATGTGTTTGACGAAATGCTCCATTAAAGTTGCTTTGTTTAGGTCCTCAGCCAGTGACCTGTAGGCTGACCGGTGAGTCTCCACCCCTTCAACTGTTTGACGGTTGGTGGAGGCCGGACAACGTCAAAATATGACCTGGGTTGTCCGGCCAAGCTCCGACCAGCATTTGAGCTCAAGGAGCCCTAGTTGGGACTTGGCCAACAATCGCTCCGATCAGCCGCCGACGGACCATCCTTCTCTCAATCCCCTCAGCTTAAAGTGCTAAAGGGACTGAGGCTAAAAGCCTGGCAAAATAACCGGTAAATCGCCGAATTTTTGCTCGGCCGATGGCCTCCCGAGCCTGAAAAGGCCGGAAAAAGCCTGAACCGACCCTGTTTTGTCCTTTTCCACCGAGCCCGATCCGGTCCAGGACCCGGGTCAACGACCCAGGTTGACCTCGACCCAAGTCAACGCGTATGGGTTGCGTCCGTTGACCCGGGTCAGTTCCGACCCGACCCGGATTCGCCGACCCAACCCGGTCGAATATTATATTAATATTAATATTTTTATTTAAAAATATTACTTTAAAAAAATTAAAAAAACTTTTGTTATTTTTCTTTTAAAATTAGGAAATAGTTTAGAAATAAGGATTTTTGAATATTTTTCTAAATTATGTGAATTATTTGATTAATAATCATATTTAGATCGGATAAGCTTATAGGGCTATATAGTAGAATTTTGAATGTTATTTTTACTACTATTGTATTATTATTATGCATGTTGTTTTTAATTAGAATATAATTACATCAATTGTCATATTTTGAATGTTGTCGCCTTAGTTAGGGTTAAAACCCTAGGCTGCATATCTATTTTGACTGCTAATCACTAATGATTGTGCACTCGTTTGACCACCTTACATATTTGGAGATAAGTCCTAAAACCAATCCAAACTGCCTTACAAATATTTTCTGAAATGAACAGGATGAAAGGTACCGAAAGGGCACTAGTCACTCAGCTAGTGTAACCAAGTTCCCGAACTCATTTACTCTCTAGTTCGTAGAAGTAGGATGATTCGCCCATCACTTTACTTGGGTTTCTAATCGACCCACTCTAAATTGATCAGTGGCAACTCCTCGATAAAAATCACTTGCAGGTTAAAAACCTAAACCCTAAATCGCGATAGGGCTTGGGAAAGCTCGAGTTAAGTCCCGAACCTAGACTTAGTGCATACCAGGCGAGACCCCCCTTTCTTTGAGAAAGCCGGAGTTCGATCACGACAGACTGGCGACTCCACTAGGGATTACATTTTTTCTTAAGTAGACTTAAGCCAAAAAAATTTATCTTGTTCAAAAACACTTTTTGTTTGGCAGCAAGGATTCCGAGTATGACCCTAACCTTAATGTGTTAAATGTTCTTGCAGATTTTAATTATTTTTTTATAAATTATTGTGCATGCTTTAATGATTTAGCACTACACTGTTGCACACACAATCATGGTGCTGGACCTAGGCTGCGATAGGGTATTTTAGGATGGTATTAAGAAAGATACAATCTCGAACGCGAGCCCGCGATGTAGATGTTGCCTTTCTTTTACCCGAAATTTCTTTCTTAATGTCGTAAAGTGTCTATTTTTAGCCACTATCCGCGTGACTATAAGATTTTCCTTTCGACTTGGTCGAGGTTAAAAGGACTTGACACCAACGCAAGACTGTGACGATCAGGCATCCTTTTAGCTTCACTTTGTTGAACTAGTTTAGATAGAAATCAAACCTCACTCCTCATGTGCATTTTGTTGTGATTGCCATGGTTCAAGGAAAGGTATATATTCTATCCCTTCTTATTTTATTATATAGCCTACTTATTCCTTTAATTCGTGACTGTTAAGTTACTCGTTGATTTCATTCTATATACGATGGGAAATGCTGATATCCAAGTAATCCCCACTCCTACGAGAGAGCTCCTAGCATGGTGGAATCGGCTCGATCAGAATGGCCAAAAGTACGTCAAAGCAAGAATTGGTCGCCTACTGTCATTGCTCAAGATCAATGTCCATTCCGGCATGATGAAGGCACCGGCACATTTCTGGTGCCCTCAGACATCCACTTTCATGCTTGGTAAGTTTGAAATGACCCCAATTCTGGAAGAATATAGTGTTGCCATTGGAATGCCTTTGGGATCTGAACTCATTAAACCACTTTTGGGCATTTCCCCTTTACTCGAGTTGTCCCAATTTTTACGAGTCGAGATCAATGCGATAAAGAGGGTCGTCAAAGCTTACTATAATTTATGCCCTTTATTTTTCTTAAATGAATGCTTTGAAAATCAGCCCATGAGTCAGAAAAATAAGATCTTTCTCCTAGCTTTCATCGGATTTGTTATTTTCCCTCATCGCAAAAATTTTATAAACCCCTCAATTGCATATGTTGCCAAACAAATTTGCACAGACATGGATTATGTTAATTCGGTTTTGGCAAAAACATTTTTGTCCCATAACCGTTTTAAACAAAATGAAAAGAAGGTCATGCGGACCACCCTAAAAATTTTGCAAATGTGGTTTTTATCCCACTTGAGAGGATTCGAGCACCTCATACAACTTTTTGAAATTGATGACCTTATGCATCCGATACAAAGATTTGAGGTCTTAAAAAGTAATTCCCCTAATAAGGAATACTCTTGCTGGATAAATTTTTTTAAAGGTCCCGATCCCAAAGCATTATTATGGCACACTAAATGGTTCCATGAGGGCGAGGCTCGTTATGCTCACAGGTTTCACAACCTTGCTCCGGTTTATCTGACGCCACTTCTTACTACCCTTACCGGGTAGCCCATCAGTACAGGGCCCATCAAGAGATCCCGCCGCCTCTCAAGATGGACCTATTTCGAGATTGATTCACTAGCTCAAACCACAACTACATCAGCGAGATTCGTGCCATCTAGAGTGCATGGGTCACGTGTCAGCCTGAGAATATCATTGTACCCAGGAGGTTGAAGGAGCAAGAAAAGATCCACCATACCTCTTTGTTCTACATTCTCTATCATCAAATCTCAGCAGCTCTACAGCCAAAGGTCACATATGTGGCTAACAAGCCCAATCGCCAAGCACGGATTGATCATCTTAAAAGAATTGTGGGAATGAGGGATACGCTTATCACAGAGCTTGTTTGTGAAAATAAGTGACTTCGAGAGACTGTGGCTTTCCCATCGTATATAGAATGAGTATCCAGGAAAGGCACCTTTTTTTTGTTAAAAACCCTTGTTTTTTGTGTTTTCTAGTTTTAAATGTTTAGGGGTTGTACTGATGTTAATATAAGTCGGACCACTTTTTGATATATAAATAAAAGAAATTGTGCTCTAATGACACTACCATGGCCTTAGCCTAGTGGTATCTGGGGAATGAACAGTCCAAGGTAACCTGGGTTCGAACCCCAGGGTTGCTGTTGTAATGAATATATAAATAAATAAAAATTTGCTCCTCTTATTTTTTGCAAATAATGAAAATACATGATACATAGATGCAGTATTAGACTAAGTCATGAACCGATTCTTTATGAGGTCTTATACTCATTCATTTCAACGTCTTCACAGGTAGTTACGAATTATACCCGTTCGCCAAGCAAAAATGGCCAAGGAAGACGTGCCAATCCGTCTCACTAACGTGGAAAACGAGATGAAACTGGTCCTCAATGCAATCGAAAATCTCACGAAGCATGTAGAATCCATCTATGGCAAACTCCCACACCTGCATCAATTGAGGTGATGTTCTTGCCACCGTCTACTGAAAAAGAACAAGCCTCCACCAGTGACAGTAAGATGCTCATGCGAGAGGACGATCCGCTTCCACTTGCCATCAGGAAGACTGAACTTGTAAGCGCACCAATGACAGCACATGACAAACACCTTGTGAAGGTCGAGGAGATGTTGAAACAATTATAGGGCCTGCAACATTCTATCCCATTTGACCTATCTGTGTACAAAAGTGTCAAGGTGCCAAAAAAGTTTAAGATGTCAGAATTCGAAAAATATAATTGCACCTCATGCCCCGGGCACCACTTACAAATATATCATGTGCGTATGACCTAATATGTTGATAATATACTCGTCATGATCCAGACCTTTCAAGCAAGTTTGACAAGGCCAGCTTTGACATGGTATATGTCAAAAGATGTAGATGCCTTCAAATCTTGGAATAATGTCGCTAATGCATTCCTCAAGCAGTACTAATTCAACCTTGACGTCGCATTTTCTCGTGACGACCTCGAACCCACTGAGAAAAAGAAGAGTGAGTTGTTCAAAGAATATGCCACCAGACAGAGGAACTTAGCTATCCAAGTCACCCCAGAACTTCCTGATCATGAACAAATGAAACTATTCATTAAGTCTCTCCCATATGAATATAGACATTGCCTGATTGGTGCCACTGCTGAGTTCCTTAATCGGCTTGTTCCAATAGGCAAACGAATTGAAATGGGATTGCACAACGGGTGGTTTACGAACCCCACCTCCACAAGTAAGAGACTCAACACGAGAAAGGAGAAGGAACTCCTGACATATGGGAACATTGCATACACCTAGACCGTTCATCCTCCCCCGACAGTTCAGGTGAGCGGTGAGCAGCAGCCAGTCTCAAGCCGCCAGCCCTTAAAACGATATAAGAAAAAGTAGTTCACTCTATTACTTGGATCCCTTTCTCAAATCCTGGCCATACTTCGCAAGAAAAATTGCTCTCCACCGAGCTGAAGCGACCCAACTTACAGAGCTTCTCAAGCTACGATCCGTCTAAGAAATGCGACCATCACATGAGCGAGGTAGGACATTCGATGGATGACTGCTATACCCTCAAACACTGAGTCCAGAACCTGTTGGACACCAAGGCCTTCTCGTTTCAAACGTCCAAGCCAAATGTCCAAAATAACCCGTTACCGGAGCATGAGAACAAAATTAATGCCATATTCAGTTTCAACGCTGGTTGAATTAGGAACGTAAGGGTATGCACAACTGATGTTTATAACGGTCTGGTGAAAACATGATACGATCCTACTGATGAGGTACTACCCTTGGCACTGATGAAGGAAAGAGTTGCCAAGATAGCGTAAGCAGACTTGATTGTGTATGCCAACCATACCGATATAGTGGCCACCATCTCCCAAGTTATCATTGACTGGGTTGAAGAATTCTTGACATTGAATGCCGAAACAAGTGAATCCATCCCCACACTCATGAGCGAGCCTTTGGCTGACAACCCATATGACAAAGAAGAACTAATGATTCAAGCACCTCTAATTGAGGAGCACGTAGTGATTGAGATATCTCATCCTTATTAGTGCAAGAATGACAAAGTAGTCCTATAGTCCTACGAACTAGACGTTGACCTAGTCACAAGGCCAGAACGAACGCATGCCCAACCTGATGTGCAACCTCCGAAGGCTATCACCGACGAAGAAGTCAAGAAATCCCTGGTCATCATTAAAGCCAGTGAATATAACGTGGTGGAACAACTACGCAAATTGCTCACCCAGATTCTTTGTTAAAGCTACTTCAAACATCCGCGAAGCATCAGAAATATCTTATAAAAGTGCTCAGCGAAGTAAACATCCCTAAAACGATTGAGCATGACAAGTTAGAGGAATTCGTAGGGTCCATCCTATTAAGGACTATATAGCATTCTCGAACGATGAATTTCCTGCCGAGGGTAGGGGACATACCAAGGGTCTCTACATCTCTATTAAATGTAAGAACTCCCATGTGGCTCGAGTCTTGATTGACAATGGGTCTATTTTGAATATTTTCCTATTGGAAACCTTGCTCTGTCTCAATATAGACCCGTCTAAGCTCTGTGCCTCCAAAACATCCGTCCAAGCATTTGACAGGACGAAGAAAGACAACTCCGGTGAGATCGACCTCGATGTCCAGATTGGTCCAACCATGTTCAGCATCCTATTCCAGATAATGGACATCACTACTGCGTTTAGCTTCCTGCTGGGCCGTCCTTGGATTCACTTCACTGGAGACGTGCCTTCGAGCCTTCACCAAAGCGTGAAATTTGTAGCCAAAGGGAAACTAGTCACAGTCCTCGGTGAAGAAGACTATCGCATCTATCAGGAAACCGCCATCCCATATGTCGAACCAAGTAGCAAGGTAGAATCCAGTTATTACTCTATCGAGCTCGTGTCAACCATATACGGATGTCGAGGGGCTCCGCCCCTTGTCCTCAATATATCAAAAGCTATAATCATTGTAGGGAAGGTTATGGTAGAGAATGGCTTCATCCCAGATCGAGGACTTGACAGAGGAGGCCAGGGCATTCAAGAGCCTATCCAAGCTATTACGAATCACCGTACCTCTGATTTAGGGTATTGCGGAGGAAACCCACCGATCAACAAGAGGCATGGGATGGGCCGAGTTAACTTACTGCTTTCCCATATTCGGGAAACTTTCTCGCTGCCTGCCAGATTATTGCAGGATGCAAAAAATTGTCTCAACTTCTCAGGATAACCTGTCAATAGGTTCAAGAATCCCGCCGAATGCTCAAATCGCCCGAGCTCCTCGACGCTTCTTGTAAATGTTGCCATCGATCGACAGAAAAACCTAGACGAGCTAGTAATTGTGAAAGAAGGTGGCCAGGAGGACGCGCTTGATGACGTGGTCATCCTATTTGATGATATCTTCGTAGGTGCCATTCACAAAGAGTCGATCCCAAAAACGAGTGTAAATCCAATTGATTGGTTTGCATGTTTGCAGTAATAGGGAGATGAACTGCGAAATTTGCTAACATCCTCGATGGATATCACTGGCTAAATCCCTGGCATGTCACTTCCGCCTCCCAATCGAGAAGAGGTGACCCAGGTGAATATTCCCGAAGAAAGCCCACCATCGGGAGTCATTCCTGACACGACATGGCAGGATATCCGACTCCTGCAACGGCGAGGCGACAGGCGACAATACTCGCCAATCTCCAAATCCATGGATGTGATATTCCATATCCTTTTGCAGAAGAGGCTGATCACAAGGAAGCCAAGACATGCTACTCACGAGTACTTCGTCAATTATGATCCCACCCTATCCCGTGACTATCACTCGAGAGAAGTTGGTCACTCACTGAATGATTGTAGCACCCTGAAAAACATAATACATGACCGTTTGGATGTCGGGGCATTTACTTTCCGTGCCCCCTGGCTATGCTACGGTAGGAATGATCTCTTCGTGGTGCCTAGCATTCGCGCCACCACCCTTGAATTTGTTGAGAGGTCACATAAAGGGAAGGCAATAATGGATATCCTGGGTGAGCCCAGTTGTAGGTATGACTTCTACATCAACTATTAGATACCATCAAACTTTTTTAACAAACAGCATAATAGCATCGCGGATGGAAGGGGTGGCATGGACTGGCTAATAGCAGTGAAGAGAGGAGGCGATGAGCTGGACTCCTATAATGATACTTTCGAAAATTTCTTCGTTAGCGCGATAGACGAAGGACTGGCAGAGGGAATGAGTGCAAACCCGCTTGAGTAGAATTCCTCTCACCCTTTTGCATGAATCCTTGAAAAAGGGGCTATCCTTGTATTTTGTCTGTTATGTTTATTTCTGCCGGAAGAAATATCTTTTTAAACTCTCCCTTTCCTGAGGTTGTAAATTCATGTGTTGTAAATAAATAATGTTTTGAGGGCATGAGGTAATATCCCAAATCAGCCCGTTGATGATATCCAGTCACGTGAAGAAAAGTATTCTGAGGCCCGGGCTACCTCATGTTTCCTCATTTCTAAAATTTTCGAAATTTAAAGGTATTTCACTATTTCTTCCAAAAATGTTTTAAGAGAAAGAACAATGAAAAAGTATAGATGCTTATAACCCCATTTGTTTTTCTGATCAATCTATCATGTATTCCAAGCATAATCTCGCGACTTGCGAGGGAGTTAGTACGGTCTAGCCAGATGTCATAGATGCCGACAGCAGCGATTCTGACGATTCAAGTGCTGATCCCACTGAAATCCAAAGAAATTGGAAGCAATATGAACAAATCAAGCCCTTTATAATCGAGGACACTGTTACCATCAATTTGGGTGGTACTCATGATCAAAAAAAGTGAAGATTGGGGCCAACCTTCCCAAAGAGAAGGCCACACGTCTGATCTCTCTCCTCAAAGATTATCAAGACGTCTTCGTATGGTCATATGCTGATTTGTCAGGCCTAGATCATTGTTGAACACAGTTTGCCCACCAATCCCGACATGCCTCCTAAAAAGTAAAGGTCATGAAAGACTAAGTCCGAGCTGTCGAAAAAGATCGAAGAGGAGGTAATGAAGCTCCTAAAAGTAGGATTCATCGAGGTTTCGCAATACCCTGATTGGGTAGCAAATATCGTGCCAGTGAAGAAGAAAGATGGTCGAATTCGAATTTGTGTTGATTACCGCAACTTGAACAAGACCAATCCGAAGGACGACTTCTCGCTCCCCCACATAGATGTCCTTGTGCATAGCACTGCTGGATTCGAGCTATTTTCTTTCATGGACGGATTCTCCAGATATAATTAGATAAGGATGAACAACGAAGACAAGGAGAAGACGACGTTCATCACTCCCTAGGGAACCTTTCATTACGGGGTCATGCCTTTTGGTTTTAAGAATGCCGGAGCAATATACCAACGTGCCATAGTCACTCTTTTCCATGACATAATGCATAAAGAAATTGAAGTCTATGTCGATGATATGATTGCCAAGACCTGATGCAGAGAAGACCATGTTCAAACTCTGAAGAAGCTGTTCAACCGACTACGCAAGTTTAAGTTATGCCTGAACCCCGCAAAGTGCGTGTTCGGAGAGACCTTTGGTAAGTTACTCGGATTTATTGTGAATAGCAAAGGGATCGAGATCGATCCCTCGAAGGTCAAAGCAATATGTGAGCTCCAACCCCCATCCACAGTGAGGGAGGTCAGAAGCCTTTTGGGAAGGTTAAACTATATAGCATGGTTCATCTCTCGACTCTCTGACATCGCACAACCCTTCTTCAAATTTCTCAGGAAAGACGCCCAGATCAGTTGCGATGAAGACTGTCGAGAAGCGTTTGAAAAATTGAAGCAGTATATGATGCATCCCCTGGTACTAGTTCCGCCAGTCCCAAGACATCCGCCAACTCTCTATCTCACAATCCATAGTGAATCGTTGGGAGCCCTATTGGCCCAAAGCAACCTCTACGATGGAAAAGAACAGGCCATCTATTATTTGAGTAAGAAATTCACCATTTTGGAACAAAATTATTTTGAATTAGAAAAGACGTGTGTCGCATTAGTGTAGGTATTGCATAGGCTCCGGCAATATACTTTGCACCACTAGACATTTATCGTAACTGAAAAGGACCCCATCCGATAATTGCTTAACCGGCCGACGTTGGTGAGAAAATTAACCAAATGGCAAATTCTAATTTCGGAATTTGACATCCAAACATCGTCCTAGAAATTAGTGAAAGGTCGAGTGATCGCTGATATGCTAGCTGAATGCCCCGGGGAAGCACATGAAGATAATCTCCCAGATGATCGCATTTTATCGGCAGAAGAACATATGTGGACCATGCTCTTCGATGGAGCAGTAAACCTGTCTGGCTCTGGCACTAGGGCAGTCTTGATATCCCCAAATGGGCAGCATTATCCTGTAACAGCAAAATTGGTGTTTCCCTGCACCAACAATATAACCGAGTACGAAGCATGCATTCTTGGTCTGCAAGTAGCCATTGATATGAAATAACCAAACTAAAAGTATTCGGCAATTCTCCCCTAATCATTCTCCAGACTGTGGGTGAATGGAAGACTAGGGATACTAAGCTAATACCCTATCATGACTATTTGGAAGAAGTGGTGACAGAATTCAATGAGATCTCATTTGATTACCTATCTAGATCTCATAACCAATTCGTCGATGTGCCGGCCACGCTATCATCTATGTTACAAGTCACCAATGGGTTGGAAATAGAACTTCTGAAAATCGAAGTCTTGACCAGACCAGCCCATTGCATGGCCGTGACCGAGGAACCCGATGATAAACTACGGTATTACGATATCATGAACAATATCAAGGAATAGCAGTTCCCTGAAGGGAGTACCCCTGCGGATAGGAGGTACCTAATGAAGATGGCGACAAAGTTCTTCGTCAATGGTGAGAACCTGTATAAGAGGTCCTTTGATTCTATCCTATTGAGATGCGTGGACGTAACTGAAGCAATGATAATTATGCAAGAATTGCACGAAGGAGTATGCGGTCCACACATGAATGGACACATGCTGGCCCGGAAAATAATGAGACTGGGTTATTACTGGCTTCTCCTAGAAAGTGATTACATTCGACATGTTCGAAATTGTCACCGTAGTCAGATCCACGGAGACAGGATAAATGCCCCTCTAACTGAATTACATCAGTTATCTGAGCCATGACCGTTTTCAACATGGGGCATCGATATGATCGGCCCAATTTACTTAAAAGCTTCAAATGGACACCGGTTCATTTTGGTTGCAATTGATTACTTCTTCAAGTGGATCGAAGCCACATCATATACCAACGTCACTGCTCGAAATGTGGTAAAGTTCATCAGGCACGACATAATCGCCCGCTATGGTGTCCCTGAGACCATTATTACAGATAACGGGACAAATCTGAATAACAAACTTGTTGATGATTTATTCAGAGAATTCAAGATCCGTAATCTAAATTCGTCTCCTTACCGTCCCCAAATGAGCAGAGCCGTCGAGGCAGCCAACAAAAATATCAAGAAGATCTTAGCCAAAACTGCTAAGAGATACCGAGATTGGCATGAAAGATTGCCTTTCGCATTGATGGCATATCGAAAGTCAATTCGGACTTGTACTGGGGCAACTCCTTTTTCCTTGGTGTATGGCATGGAAGCAGTCCTGCCTGTTGAGGTAGAAATCCCCTCGCTGCGAGTATTGTCTCAAGTAAAGCTGTCTGATACAAAGTGGGAGCAGCAAAGGCTTAAGCAGTTAACTATGATTAATTAAAAGCAGCTGAAGGCTCTTTGCCATGGCCAATGCTATCAACAGACGGTAGCCAAGTCGTTCAATCGGAAGGTCCGCCCAAGACACTTCGAAACAGGCAATTTTGTCCTGAAGAAGGTACTACCACTATTCCCCGAGCTTGGAGGTAAGTTCGCTCCAAACTACAATGGTCCATATGTCATGAAAAAGGCATTCCCTAGAGGAGTTTTGATTCTGACCGAGATGGATGGAAGTTAATTCTCCAACCCGGTCAACTCTGATGTCATGAAAAAGTACTATCTTTGAAATAACTTCTATATTCCCATTGATAACAAGGGAATTGGCAGAAAAGTTATTAATAAGGATATCCATGGTAGCGAGTTTAACTGGGAAGGACTTTGCATATGACAAAATGGCGTCGAGTCCGACCTTGACAACCATGGAAGTCTCGACGGTAGTCACGCACATATCAGTCAAAGACATTTAAAGTAGAAATTAGCTTTGCTGCAAAGATTTTCATGCAAACAATTGTACATGTCCTGTGCAGTCGGGAATCAGAAGATTCCTAAGAAAATCCTCAACGTGCCAAGACCGCATTGATACAACATGCGTCGAGAACTGGGCTACTTAGTTAGGAGCAATTTTGCCTACAAAGGATTTCATTCGAGTTTCAAGACCAACCAAGAGAGAGTTTCAAAAGAAAAGACTCTAGTAGCTTTGAAGGAAAAATGGAGAAAGGGTAATTTAGTATCATTTTCAATTTACCCTCGATCATTTCATTTCTGACATGAGCTTATGCTATTCTCAGCAAGAATTGTCAACATTCAAGTGAGCTCAAGGAATTACCAATTTAAACTCAAGTGAAGGGAGACACGAAGGGTAATGCTGTATTGTTCCCAATTTCTGTCTCTCAAAGAGCCGTTCATTAACATGGTATTTCTTATTACCTGGCAGGTTTGCCTCGTTGCTGCTATAGCACAGGTAAGTATCTTTTTTCATAAAACTCTTTTTATAAGAATAAAAAGAATCAAAGAAAGAAGAAGCAATTTAAAGCAAATAGATGCTTAATCCTCCCCCAATGCATCGCATGTTTTTTAGAAATGAATTTTGAACGGTAATTTTACTTGTTTAATTCACCAATTCCATGTGAAAATTTTGACAATTCGGCGAATGGTGTCAAACTGCTCGGGTATATTGAACGAGATGTGTCGGGATAACGAAAGACGATCCTTAGTTCATACACATCCCTATGTACTGATCCCTAGCGAGACGAGTGAAAAAATTCCATGTCTGCAACGTAAAGGGATTTCTCGCATAAGGTACGGTAGCCAAAATGATGAGAGACAGTTCATTTCTCTGCCGCATACACTACTAGCGATTCTTTGCTTAACCATTTTGAGCCCATACATTTGGAGGTTCCTTTCAAATTATCCCTGTCAAGAATCACCCCACACTGAGGCAATTGGAGGTAAGTCAGCATCGCAAGGTGAGAAAAATGAATAGAAATTTTCTTGCTCTCGCTTGCATCAATCTTTGAGTGTTATTATTGCAGATGAGCTCTCACGATGATTTAAGTGCCCTAGGATAACGAAGATCAATTTTTTTTCTATCACATACACTTATATCCCTTGCTAGCCCAATTAAGCATGTAGTTTCGTTTCGTACGAACTCAGTTGGTGATCTCATCTCCCTACACCGGGGCAAGGCAAAGGTCACCACAATTCGAGCATCATGGTCCAGAGCGTCGAAGGAAGATGAAGACCCCAAGAGCCTAATAACATTGTTTTGTTGAAACTTGTCTAGGCTAGTTCCTGACATCACAAAAAGAACAACAAAAAATAATGAAATTAATTAATGAAAATTAAGGGCGTGAAAAAGCAGTGCGCCTAGTAAAAGTAAGGCCAATGCCCATAAATAAAAAATGTGCTAAAAACTAGGGACATAAAAAAGTAGTGTGCCTAGTAAAAGCAAGGCAATGCCCACAGACAAAAAACAATCAAAAAATGAATTTCAATTGTGAAGAAACTTGTATCCCTAAGTAGATTTGTAATTGTTGGACAAAGTCAAAAAAAACCAAAGCTTGGAATTACCCAGGGGAGTTTACAAAGAAGATCCCGATGGTGAAGAAGTAGATTGGTGACAATGCCGAGATGATCATCAACTCTTACCCTTACACACGTAACTGAGCTTGGGACCCTTTCGTTCCTCAACCTGTGAACCGAACCTACGTTACATCCCTCATAAAACCTCTTCTGACTAGGGCACCTTAATTAACGTAAAGTTCAAATGTTTATAAACATCTCTCGAGGAAGTGCGAGCAAAACTACTTCTATCTTATTTTGCAGGGTTCTTGACTTGTAAACCCAGAGATGATTGCGGAGTATTTTCTTTCATGGCCTTGACTCGGACAGTCTCCTTTGTTAAGCCATTGACCATGCCTGCATTATGACCCTGAAGAAGACCTCTCAAATTGGTAGTGTTGTATCGCTTGCAAGAAAACTCAGACCCTTCTTGATGTGACGACGGTCAGATTGAGTGTTTTCAATGTTCCCGTATTAATGATCGGGACAAACAACCTTTTTTAATGAGAACAAGTGGAAAGTCCTTTTTTACTGAAGGTCCCTCGTTCAGCATCTTGAGAAGTCCACCTTGCGAACGAAAATTGTCTCAATTGATAATTACCCTCAATGGATATTTGGTGATGTAAACATGGCAAAATCATCATGTATGAGCTTTCAAATGCGCATTCAGGAATAGTCCAGCTTGTCTATATCCTTGATGAATACATGCATATTTGCTCTAATCGTCTTTGACAGGTAAAATGTCCTTAAAGACTCAAAGAGCGCTTGACGTTCGAGCTGTCTCCAAAGACATTCCAAAGACTCTTGAACATTCCCTTAACGGAATCGACACGGCGTGCTTCTGTAACCGAAGTCCCTCATTGACCAACGTCCTTTTGTGACTTAGAGTCCCTTCCTATTCCCCAGCGGTGTATCCAAACAAGAAGTTCAGATACCAAACTGGCACTCTGTTCCCCAGTAGAGGTGACATGGCATGCTTTTGCATACCGAAATCCCTTTTAAGACCTGCTGGCGAGGACCCACTAGACAAATAATTAAATCCTCGGGCGAGGACCCCCAAAAATGCTCATTGTTTGAATCTCTTTAAGACCTGCTAGCGAGAACCCACCAGACAAACCATCAAATCCTCAGGCGAAGACTCCCAAGTGCTTATTGTTTGAGTCTTTTCAAGACCTGTTGGCGAGGATCCACTAGGCAAATCATCAAATCCTCGGGCGAGGACCCCCAGGTGCTCATTGTTTGAGTCTCTTCAAGATCTGTTGGCAAAGACCCACTAGGCAAACCATCAAATCCTCGGGCGAGAACCCCTAGGTGCTTATTCCTACTAGCGAGGACCCACCAGGCAAAGCATCAAACCTTCGGGTAAGAAGCCCTAGGTATTTCATCACAATTCTTTTCAAACCACCCGAAAGGTTCCTTTGAAAAAGAAAAGCATTTCTCATTGCGCGAGATGCAACCCAGATGTCTCAAAAGATGTATGTGTTCTAGAATAGCCTTAATTGTCTATTTCTTCGATGAATGCATATGCTTTTTCCATAAAAACTTGTCTGACAGGAGACATGTCCTTAAAAGGCAGGAACGTGCCTAGGTAAGTATTTTATACCATGCCCGTTTCCAAAACTCCGTGTACCTACGATTGTTATGGTACCCGTCGAACATTGGATTGACCCCTCTGTTGACTAACTGAACATTAGACTGACCCCTCTGTTCACCACGTACCTACGATTGTTATGGTACCCGTCGAACATTAGACTGACTCCTCTGTTTACCACGTACCTACGATTATTATGGTACCCCCGAATAGGGGATCGACCCCTTCTGTTCACATTAAGCCTTTTCACGTACCTCTAACAAGATTCAAGTACTTTGACAAGTAAAGGAAATCCAATCGAGGCGATCGAAGATAGGTTCGACTCTTAGGCAAATGATTTCCACCCTTGTCAAGGCGACCGAAGATAAGTTCGAGTCCTAGACAAACGAAATCCAGCCGAGGCGACGGAAGATAGATTCGGGTCTTAGGCAAACGATTTCCCCCCGTCAAGGCGACCGAAGATAAATTCGGGTCCTAGACAAACGAAATCAAGTCGAGGCGACTGCAGATAGGTTCGGGTCCTCTACACACAATATTAACTATCTGGAATTACTCTACCTTCCTGGCAAGGTAAGTAATCTCAGGTATGTCTTTATTTGATTTAGCATACATCATTTTATATCGTATCATAAAAATGGGACCCATGTTCCCGCCAAAAATAGCATTCATTGAACATGCATGGGCCAAATTTAGGTGTCATTTTATCTTTGAACGTAACCTCTATAAGCTCAATCTTTGCGAGCTTATCTTCAAAGACGGGCAACTGTTGACACCTATTTTAATTTTGTCCAAAATTAATTATAAAAATTTTAGGGATTAGTTTCTTTAATTCCTAAACCAAAAAAATTAATTAATTGATTAATTAGTTCCAATTGCATTGCATATAGACATTAGGCACATTTTCATTAATAGGACCTATTAGAGCATATTTTCTAAATTAATTTTCAAAAAAAATTACTATTAAAAATTTTTAAAAAAAAAAATTTTGAGTCTGGCCCAGGTCGACCCGGCCCTTTCTTTCTCACCCCATCGCGAGCCTAGCTCGCTTCCCTCCTCTTCTTTTCCTTTCACGCAAGCTTGGCTCGGCCCAGCCCGCTCTCTTCCTCCTCACCAACCCGGCCTCTCTCTCTCCTCCTTCTCCCCTATCTTCCCCTATCCCATCCGTGCCTGGGACGATGCGGAATACCCGCTCCACCTCGCAAATTGGCCACGCAAGTCATGATAGGAGTAGAGGCTAGCGTAAAGCATTCAATGGAGCAGGAGCGGCGACCGGCGATAACTATATAAGTGGCGGAGAAGAGAGAGAAACGAGGTCAGCCAAAACAAAGTAAACGGAGAAACTGAGAGATTGGGAGAGATTTGGAGAGAAATTGAGAACAAGAGTGAGAGCTTAGTGTTTGGAGATTGATTAGGGAAGCTAGCTGGCCTCACCGTCACCAGCAAGCCGACCGGCGACCCCCGGAAGCACCCCCCGACCGGTAAGTCATTCTCGGCCCCCTGTAATGCTCTGTTTTCCTCTGCTTTTTTGTGTAGGTTAGTTGGGACTCGCGCCAGCTGTTTCGCATGAATCCCGGCTCATACCGTCCTTGATCCTAGACTATTCTCGCCGTCGGAGGCGAGAAGTAGCTATCGGAGTGGACCGTGGCTCCGAGAGAGGTCAGAAACCCCCTGTTTTAAGCATGCCCTTTATGTGTTTAACGAAATGCTCCATTGAAGCTGCCTTGTTTGGGTCTTCAGTTGGCGACCTGTGGGCTGACCGACGAGTCTCCACCCCTTGAACTGTCTTCGTGACGGTTGGTGGAGGCCGGACAAGGTCAAAATATGACCTCGGTCATCCGATCAACCTCCGATCGGCATTTGACCTCAAGAAGCCCTGGTCGGGACTTGGTCGGCGACCCCTCCAGTCAGCCGCCGACGAACCATCCTTCCCTCAATCCCTTCAGCTTAAAGTGCTGAGGGCACTGAGGTTAAAAGCCAAGCAAAACCGGCAAATCGCCGGATTTTTGCCCAGCCGATGGCCTCTCGAGCCTAAAAAGGCCGGAAAAGGCAAGAACCGGCCGCCAAACTGGTATGCCGGCCAAACAGGGCTAGTTCGATCGGGTCGAACCGGCCTTGTTTTGTCCCTTTCCATCAGACTGGGCTCGATCCGGTCCAGGACCCGAGTTGACCCTGACCTTGTTTGGATCCGGAGAACCGACCCGGGTCAACGCATATAGGTCGAGTCCGTTGACCCGGGTCGGTTCTGACTCGATCCGGATCCGCCGACCCGACCCGGTCGAATATTATATTAATATTTTATATTTTTAATTAAAAAATTTAAATTTTCTTTTAAAATTAGGAAATAGTTTAGAAATTAGTATTTTTTAATATTTTTCTAAATTATGTGAATTATTTTATTAATAATCATATTTAGATCGGATAAGCCTATAGGGCTATATAGTAGAATTTTGAAAGTTATTTTTACTGCTGTTGTATTATTATTATGTATGCTATTTTTAATTAGAATATAATTACACCAATTGTCATGTTTTAAATATTATCACCCTAGTTAGGGTTAGAACCCTAGGCTGCATATCTATCTTGACGGGCTTGTTACTTCATTTCCTTCCATCAGTTGTAAGTTCTTTCCCAGCTTCCCACTCGCAATGCTCTCAATGACCGTTTGTACTGTTACCCAAAACGTTGGATTGTTTTCAAGATATGGATAACCTGTGAGAAACTTAAGTCATTAGAGTCCTAGTGAAAGTTTTCTTTATGAGTTTTGGAATTAACATGAAGTGAAAGTGCGCGAGTTGCAAGATTCAAAATAGTAAGAAACGAAAGTCTACTCGAACATACAATCAATGAAATTAAGCTCATACGATGTGTCATTTCTATTATAATATATATAATGCCTTAAAGATGGACAATAATTATTGAAATTATGTCACAAATGTGCAAACATAAAAGATCAAAAGCCAATAAGAAAAGTAAAATTTGAGTTCTATTACAATTCCTCGAAAAGGTACTAACCACTAAGAAACAGATATGCACGACACATGTTTAGTCCCCTCGTACTATAAGCATCAACCCCTCTCATGTTTAGATTATTCACTCGAATTCCAGCTCGTGCTTCGTTTCCAAGGAGAAAAATACCATAAAAGTAATAAGCTTATTGTGTGGCAGCTAATTCAGTCCTTAATTCTTTAATTTGGTCAATTTAGTCTTAAAACTTCTGATGATTTGTCAATGTAGTTACTCATTCGGATTCCAGCTCATGCTTCGTTTCATGTATTATTAACTCACAAAATTATATGTATACAACCAAGAGTTCTCCTCTTATTTGTAAACGGACTAGGACACTAGATCGGGAAACATCAAAGTTGGAAACTTTAAACTTGGAAAAGGAAAGATAAAATTAGGAAGTATATCAAAATAGGATACCTTATTTGAAGGTTGGGCTTCTAGTTTCTTTTGCAATTTGGGCTTTTCAAAGCTATAGTTTGACAAGAGATAATAGGGTCGACAGATATCGGAAAATATTCTACTTTGTCAGGAACTCCTTCATAACTACCATAAGGGCGATAAAGGTAAACATGTGGCAATAAAAATTGACCTCATGAAAGCTTTTGATATAGTAAAATGGGAAGCAGTTCTTGGTGCTCTACAGGCTATCAACATACCGCAACATTTACTTGACCTGATAGCCCAATACATAACTACACCAAAGTTTTCGATAAACCACAACGGTGAACAGATTGGATACTTTGCTGGCTCAAATGGACTAAGACAAGGTGACCCACTCTCTCCTTACCTGTTTGTCTTAGTTATGGAAATTCTTAATAGGATCATCATTGAGAAAGTTGCAGCATCTTCCTTCAAGTATCATTGGCACTGCAAAAAGGAAAAAATTACTAACTTATGCTTCGCAGATGACCTGTTTCTTTTTGCTTACAGAGATCCTGACTCAGTCATTTGCCTTGCAGATGCACTTGGTGATTTTGCAAATCTCATAGGACTACACTTCAATCCAGACAAATACAAAATCTTTCTCTAGGCTAACTGAGGTAGAAAAGGACATTATATTGAATCACACGCCTTTCCCCACTGGCACCTTTCCTATTAGATACCTTAGTGTCCCGCTTGTCACAAGACGACTCACGCACGCAGATTGTAAGAGTCTAACCGATAAAATCTTCAAAAAAAATAGAAGGCTGGGGCATGCAACATATTAGCGATGCCGATCGTCTCCAATTGGCTAAATCGGTACTTATTTCCATCTATACCTTTTGGATACAAATGTTTTTACTGCCAAAGCAAACTATATATGAAGTTGAAAAGAAGATTAGAAAATTCTTATGGGTTGGAAATACAGAAAGCCACGGATCTCACAAAAGTTGCTTGGGATGTTGTATGGTCGCCTGTTGATACCTAAATTTTGACGACCCAGTTGGTCGTTCATTGCATTAAAATAGGAATCGATCCCGGTCCCTAGAAAAATTAGCTAAATTATATATAGATTTTAAGAACATTTGCATTAATAGTTAATTAGGCCCAGTTTGCATATTAATTGGGCCGGCGGTGAATGGATCTTGATGGAGGGTCTTGGACTTAATGAATTGGATTGAGCCCAAGGAGCAGCGAAATTCAGCCCTACCATTGCATTGGCTGAAATTCAAAGGGAGAAGATGGCCTTGTTGAGCTTTGATTAATCGAAATTTAGCCCATTTTGAGTTTAATTAATAAAAGGCCTTGAACTTAAAGTTAATAAAGCCCATTAATCTTTAATAAGGCTTGAACTTATGCCTTTTACTGATTAAACCTAAGGTTTTTGCTATAAATATGTCATAATCCTCACAAGTCAGGAGGGCACATATATTGCATAGACGGCCACAAATTGAGAGGAAGCGAGAGAAAAAGAGAGAAGGGTGGTTCTTCACAAAGAAAGAGAGAATTTGTTTTCTTTTTGACTGCAGGTTACACAAGCCGACACGGTTGCAACTGTGCCCCACGTTGTTCCTGTAATTACCAACGCCCATCTACTCTTGGCCGTGTGTCTCAGCAAATCCAGCGAAGCTGTTCCTCTCCGTCGCGACACGCCAGCCTTCAATGACCTTCACAGCCCCCAGGCGAGCTCCCACAGCAAGTCCGGCGATTTTTCAGTCCAGCCACGTGTCCCAGCTCCTTCTCCGCTGAGACACATCCTATCGCAATCACCTCAGACGAGCCGCGAGGTCTCTTGACGACGAGCCGAGCCGTTGCTGTTCAAGTTCAATCCCACGATCTGCTCCGACTTGACGCTCGTCTAAGCAATACGTGGCAGTGGACACATTCAGGAATTCACGAAGAGACAAAAGGAGGCAACGAGCAAAAAGAAGGAGCTTTCTTTCTTCTTGCAGGATTTCACTTGCTCAAGACAGAGAACGCATCACAAAAAGGACAAAATAGAGACATCCAAAGACCCACGTTCCAACAGACACAATAAGGAGGACTCTTTGTTTCATCCAATACAAAGTTTTCTCTCTTTCTCGGTCAACACTGGATACGATACCAGAATCGTGACAGTGCGGTGCCTCACCATCGAACCAAGAAGCCGTCACCATAGAGAGCTTCACCACTGAAGACCTGTTGCTCAAAACCCGCGCCTCGCGACGATCTGCCACTACCGTCGCTGATCTTTCACCAAATCGCGAAGTTGTTCCTCTGTTTTGCAGGTGATCAATCATTGAAAACCCACCACGAGGGCACCCGACGAGTCCCGTTGCTGCTGAACCTGAAAGAGCGAGAGCTCACCGCCCGGCACCACTCTCGGTTCATCCCAGTGATCCCTGTTGCTTCCGTGGCCACGGCGTCCCTACACCTCGTGGCCCGTGTTCTTGTTTTGCAGATTGACCTGAGTCCACCATCCTGCGCAAAACCGACTCACCGCTGCCCACGTCCTAGCCGCCGTGCCCTCTGCCGGGCACCCCGTCCCGATCCGCAATCCCAAGTCCAATCCGAGTTCGAGTTGGAAATATCCGCAAATTAGATAAGATCATTATCCAAATATTTTTTAAAATATTTAATTTTCTAATATTTGGATAATTTGAATAGTTCGTGAATATCTTGTGAATTGTTAAATATTTTAGAGATATTATGTGCGATATCCATTATATTTAAAATATCCCAAATTAGGAGTTTACCTACTTAGCAACGTACTTGGATGACTATCTGACCTTAACCATAAGGTACGATACGTGACGGTACTAAAGATTATTCTCTTATCCATAATCACTTGGATATGATAATATATATTATTTGCTATCCAAATTCAAACGATTGGATTTCCATTGATATCTATAACCATATAGATATGATTGTTAGCTCGAATTGTTTTCCTAATTTGAACATGATAAATAGATCTTGCGGATTGCGTGGATCGTTTGAGTGCGATGCTATCTTTGTTTGATTGCTCTTCTTTTTAAAACAAAGAAAATTCAAAAATATTAGTTAGAATTTAAATTAGAAATTTTGCATGTTTAGGAAATCCTGAATATATCTAGAAGATAGGATAATTGTTTAATTTAAATTGGGATTTAGGGTAGTTTATTTCCTAGTTTAAATTAGGGGTTATTTTATTCCTAATAGATTATTTAAGATATTTTAGAATGCCGAATTTTCATAAAAATACCCCAAAAAAGAGTCACTTTATGATAGATTAAATTATCTTTCCTAGAATAGATTGCATCTTAATTTAGGCATTTTTTTTACCGAATTTCATTGAAAAATACCAAAAATACATCATTTGCCCACCATTAGAATTAGTTCATATCGTCGTATGACATATAGTTTACATGCTAGGTTTAATTAATTGCATGTCATATTTTGCACGTCATAGCACTTCGGTTAGTTTCATTTAAATAAAGAGAAAACCCAAAAAAAAAAACACCTTGATTGAAATGCTTATTAATTAGAAATCATAATAGGACTGCCTGTGTGATTTTCTAGCTAACAATGCAATGCTTACGTTGCTAAAAGGTACGTTGTTCTCCTAAGCTAGTAATTTATTTACTGCTTTCTTTGTTGGGTGTTAAATTGGTGGATTGGGCACCCGCATGATCACCCCACATGTTAGCAACTAGGTAATAAAAATGATCCAGACTACCTAATTAAACATTTTTTTAAAAGAAAAGGTACCGAAAGGGCATTAGATTAAATCTAGCGTAACCAAGTCCTCGAACTCAAAATCTCTGGTTCGTAGAAATAAAACATATCTCCCTATGTTTTATTTGGATTTCTAATTGACCCACCGCAAATAGATTAGTGGCGACTCCAGCATGAAAACATTTGTATGTTAAGAACTTAAACCCTAAGTCGCGAATTGATAGGGCTTGGGAGGGCCCAAATTAGGCTTAGACTTAATAATCCATTAGCCGAACCCCTAGGTGATGCACCCGTGGAAGTTAGGTCGCGACATCACCAAAAAAAGGAGGAGGATTAGGGTTGCTTGATCTCAAATTATGGAATAAAGTTTTGCTTGGCCACATGCTTTGGAACCTCATAGATTGTCCGTCATCTTCCCTATGGAGTAAATGGGTTCACAGTGCAAAATGTAGAGGAAATTCGATTATGCATCTTGAAATCAAGGGTACTATGGCATGGTGTTGGCGTTGTATCCTTCAATTACGACCAGCTTTAGCTTCAGCCATATCTAAGCTAATATATTGTGCCAAGAGATATAAGATGAAACTAGGAGGATGGGACCAATTGTGGAATGGTGCCAGTTGATTTGGAAAGGCGGTATCAGCAAGCACAACTTTATCGACTGGCTAGCATGTAGGGACAGACTACCCACAGTAGAGATCGTATCATGTTGGAAGCCTGAAGTAAATAGCCGTTGCAATTTCTGTCTATTTGATATGGAAAGTAGAGATCATCTATTTTTCCAGTGCACCTGGATTAAAAGCATTTGACGTAATATCCTTGCACAATACTGAATCATGCGGTCTATAGGAGGATGGAACGAAGAACTCGAATGGATGATAAGTGCTTCCAAAGGCAAGAATTTGGCGGCTAGACTTCTTAAGGTATCTTTCCCAGCCATTTATTGCATCTGGATGGAGCGTAATCATAGACGTTTCCAACACAAGTCACATGATGCCCCTATCATCTTAGCTAAAGTTCGTAAACTTGTCAGAAAGCGAACTTTACACTACAAAACTTTCGGACCTTCTAGGGCAAATGTAATATTGGCTAATATATGGAGACTCCCACACTCCATTTTTTCGCGATCATAGTCCTAATTGTAATGCTGGGGAATGCTCCTAAGTTTCTGTACGTTAACTTATAAATGATACTTACATTTCACACAAAAAAAAAAAGAGAGAGAGATAATAGGGTCAATATTATGGCTGAAAAATGAAGTGGGTACAAGATCGAAAACGGAAGAGCAGATACTACGAAGTTTATCTCATAGGATGTGGCGTTCCTCAAAACCGGAATTTGCAGAGACAAAAGTGAGCCGCGATTGCTGTGATAGTTGACTGCTTGTCCGCATTGTATCTATGAAGTTACTAATGGTTGCCATTACCTCCACCTGAACATCACCTTTCCTAAAGAGAGCAATCCCCCTTGATAAACCTTTATGAGGCAATTCCAGAACGTAAACCTAGTCTTTTCCTCAGTTCCATAACGCCTTGATTGCTTCGTTTCCATGAGGAAAATGATGGTGGGCCTTTCTTGGGTTCGAAGACCCCGTAGAGCTTCGACTGTCCGGGAATTACCCAGCCCTTGATAGTTCCAACTCAGGAGCTTCATGGACTTTTTGGTGACTTATTTGGACTAGTCATCAGAGCCCAAACATTTAAGGTAGTTTCCATATGAACCGGGAGTATTTAGTAGGACGGTCTCATTCAGAGAAAGAGCTTTTTGGGCCTTAGAGCCATAGGGCTCAAATCACTCTTTTTTTCTTTCTGCTGTTGCATTTTTCCTTCTCCAAGAATTACATCTTTCGCTGTCTTTTGTGCGGACAGACGCTTACATTATAAATTGTCTACACTGTAGATCTGTAGCGTCCGTCCTTCTATGGTGATTGTCACTGAGGATTTTCGACATGCTGCTTACAGGGATCAATAGGGATAATCCGCCATTGCAGCACCTTGACCTTCATCAACAAAAGGAATATCTGCATATCCAGTGTATCAACACCTTCGACATTTTTTTTTTGGAGTTTCTTTTGCATATATTTTCCTCCAATAGGGATTATAATATCATGATTTAACTTTTAATTAGGGCCCAAAGATGGATGATTCTTCCCAATTAGCAGTTGGGATTCCATGATCACCATTTTTCAGGTAATGACCAATATGACCACGTGAATAACATTAATGGGGTAGAGTTCTTATCTAACATCTATCCAAACAATCACTTCGTATTTCGTGGCTAAAGGTTCAGGTTTAAGTTGCATTGATATATCCAGATTAACCCTAATTCGACCAAAATTTCTCAAATAATAACTAGCATCCACCGTTAACACCGTCACAAACTGAGAAAGTAGTTTTTCTACCAACTCTTCACAGAACCAGTCTATAGGTAAATCATGGAGCTGAAGCCAGAAGGGGCAGTAATCAAATGCACATGGTTCCCTCCTTTTCTAGATTAGAAGATAATTAGCAAAAGACCATGGTGTTGCATTATTGATACGTTTCCCCGCTCTTTCATGAGAGAACTGGAATGCAAAAAGAACTCTAACAAATTGGGAGATAAGGGTCTGTTTGGTAATGTTTATGTTCTCGGGAATAATTTCTGTTCAGAAATAGTTTTTTCTATTTCTATTCCCTAGACGAGTTTCCGAGCAGAAGAGCGTGTATGGTAACTAAACAAAATTTCTATTCCCGGGATAGAAAAAGAACAAAAATGCGTTTGGTACGATTTTAAAAATTTCTACTCCCAATTTTTTCATTAAATTATAAAAATGTTAGTGGAGACTTAACAATTCACATTTGGATTCAATTGGACTAGAAATAAAATCAAAATGTATTACGATATAGAATTGAAATACCTTAATACAATCATAAAGCAAATCACTCCTTATAGACAAAGCAAATACCGGATGGTGGTTAAGAAAATTGCATTTTAGGGTTTGGGGGTTTAGGGTTTTAAGGTTTGGGGTTTGGGCTTAGGGTTTTAGGGTTTTAGAATTTCGGGTTTAGGGTTTGTGGTTTATGGTTTTAGGATTTAGGTTTTAAGGTTTGGGATTAGGGTTTTAGGGATTTGGGTTTTGGGTTGTGGGGTTTAGGATTTAGGGTTTTAGGGTTTGGGGTCTTGGGGTTTATAATTTAGGGTTCGAGGCTTTGCGGTTTAGGGTTTTAGAATTAGGATTTGGGATTTAGTGTTTAGTGTTTCGGGTTTTAGGATTTGGGGTTTGGGGTTTGGGTAGTGTTTTAGGGTTTAGCAAGGAATATCTTGTGAGAGAGAGAGAGAGAAAGAGAAAGAGAGCTGATCTTATTTCTCTTTTTGTTGCCAAGAACAAGAAGCATATCTTTTTAACTTCTTGTTTCTATTTCAAAGCTAGTCCTTGACCACTCTTTTGTTCCGATTAATAAAAAAAATTAACTGACGTTACCAAATTAATTTCTGTTCGTTTTCTGTTTGGGGAACCAAAGAACATACAAACAGAAAATTTGGAGCATTACTAGATAGGCCCTAAGTTTTCCAACTTCCACACCTTTTTCATGGTAGACTGGAAGGCATGAAAGTCGAGAGTGGGGCTGGCAAAAAGTTACCCAACAAGAGTAAGTTCACGGTTTCTGATAGATTGATCGGATATAGAATCATCCATTTGTCTGACTTGCATTTCATGTCAAAGATTGCTCATTTCTTTACAAAGAACAGCAAGCTTTTCTCGGTCATTCATTGTGCTAGGACATAAATAAGGATAAGAAAAGAGGTTGAAAGGAGCTGGCATAGCAGAGCAAAAGGGTTAGGAGACGTCAGTAGAGTTAGATGGCGGAAAAAAGGTTTAAGGTGGGAGATAGGGCACAGAGAAAACTACCAGAAGGTTAGGGTAAAGAGAAAGCTCTCCATGGTGACAGAGGAAAACCGGTGAATCTTGTCCGAAGATTCAATTGAAACTTGGAGTGTCATGTGATGCATAAGCTAAAACAGATTCTTATATGTGATCAATTACCATGATAAAATCCTGGTATAGGGAAAAAGCAATCAGAGAGCAATCGAATTAATTGATAAAAAAAAAAAAACATCTTCGAATTGATATCTCATTACAAAAAAGTTGGTTAATCAGCACAAAAAACACATTCCCTACTAATGAACATAAATTGCATGAATGAAAACACTTGTTTGACCACAATGCATTGATGTTCGGTCATAATTTCCCTCCATATTCATCACTAAATCTCAGATGGCCTAGCAAAGCAACTTTGATTTATGACTCAAGAAAAGTGCGACGCCAAGCTGATTCAACTTCCAAAATTTAATTCGCGACGTCGTCTCTGAGTCTTCATCTTTGTGAGCATCCACGGAAACTCGTGGATCGGCGACTGTAATTTCTTGAACCATCCCAAAGGAATTAACGATATCGGTAACGGCTAAAATGGAAGAAAACGCATCATCAGAATCTCTGTCCCTCTTTCTCTCATCCTCCATCTTCATGATGAAGATTTCTATGTACATGGGCTTTAAGAAGCCAGTGAGAATAGCGTTGTTTACTATCTTGGTTGTTGCCGATGTTCTGACAACCTTTGACAAGCTTGTTGCCTCGTTCCCTTCCATCAGTCGCCAGTTATTTCCGACCTTCACACGGGCCATGCTCTCAATAACCGGCTGTACTGTTGCCCAGAAAGTGGGTTCGTGGTCAAGACATGGATAGCCTGTTAGAATTAGAGTCATTAGAGTCCTTATATCCAATTATGTCATATCTATTGTACGAAATTCCAACCAAAAACTCTAAACTGATAAATCACTTGTAAATAGAGAATATATAACCCCATAGTCAAGCGATGTGAGATATTTCAACATTTATGAGTACGTAATGAATATTTTGATGATGTACTATAATTTATATGTCAAGAAAGTCCAAACATCGAAAATGGAAAGCCAATTAAGAAAATTAAAACCAATTTTATTACAATTCGTTGCGAGGTTTTCGGCGATTTCAAGGCTCCGAGTTCTTCCTTATCCTTTCATGACTTTAGTTTTCACCAACTTCGACAAAAAAAAACCCGCAAACCAGCTCAACCATTAAGGAATGGATACTCACAACGTGTTCAATTCCCTAACACTATCAATATCGACCGATCTCATGTCTGCGGAAAATCTATTTAATGGCACCCAAGTTTCTTCAATGATAAATTTGCCCGTTATTAAGAAAATCCATTTCAACGAAAAGTGCGCATCTACCATTTGTGCTCAAGAAAATTAAAATTGAGTCCGAAAATGCCAAAGGTGGAAGTTAGGCAAGGCCGAATTTCTACCATTTTCTCCATTGTCGAGGCCAGTGTAGTCGCCAAACTTGATGAAAACCCTCTCAAGAGTGTCCACCATGTCTTCATCACAGACTGGAGGAAGCTGGAGGTCATACAAAAGCCCTAGCATCACAAATGCAAAGCTCCTCTCTCCAACTCGAATCACCATGGAGTCTCTCGAAAGTGGCCATTGCAGGTCACTCACGCCGCACGTGGTCATCATGATGTGAGTTATGGCCTGCACATAGAGATTGACCACAAAGTCCCCTACTCGCGGAACTGTGAGTGACTGTTCATCGCCGTGACCGATCTTCATCACAACCAGGGAAGCACATTCGAAGTTGAAAATGTCAGTGACAGTACCATGAGGATGCTCTCTCCTTGGCCCTATCATCCTTGAAAATTCGATGGGATCAACGTTGGATCATGCAGATGTAGAGACTAGGGAGAGGACAGAAGTTCCAGAAAACTAGTCGATGTACTAGGGTTCAGAGATTTGATTTCGATGGAGAGAAGAGGAGGAGATTGTGAAGTCTTGAGAGAGTTAGGTTTCAAGAATCGCATCACAATTAGTCAAACTTATCCATCCAACTAGACTTACCTAATTAAAATTGATCAGAAGAAGTAACAACGGCTCAGTCCAATAGGACCAATCACAATTCCACATTTTTCCAATATAGGAAAAAGATATCCTCAAACTTCCAAATTAGGAAAATTTTCTAACACGGGCATCATTTTTTTAGGTCTCTCGAGTTTCCCTAATTAGAAAATTCATTGGATGGGCATCATTTGTTAGTGTTATAAAGTGGCAAACAAAATTTTGCTTGGTCCTATGAGAAATTGTATAAGCAATTGAATAGACATATCTTGTTCTGTTCCTTTGTGTTTTAAAAGTAGGTTATCCATTCATAGATTTGATCAAAACGTGCAAACGGATTTTTCCTTCTATAACTACTTAACTACGTTAACTCGTGGTTCTAACTTCATTGGCCTCTTTCAAATTTGCCTTGTGGGCAAGTTAGTTCAACATCCTGTCTTATTTAAGAGTAAGTAATCTATAACATCGATTAATTTCTCGTCACGTCGCTTAAGTTCGCGGCTGTCCACGTGCTCTAAACATAATGTTCTTACAAATAGATTTTCACACCTTTCCAAATTTTACATGTTTGCGTTCCCCTTTAATCTGAAAGTTCCGTTCCTATTCGTTTTTCGAATCTTGTAACAATAGCACGAGTAATTGACACTGAATTTTATGTACATCTTTCAGGGGCAAACAAGGAAAAGACCGTAACAACAGCAAGCCTACAAGAAGATGAAATTTATGGAGTAAATAATAGTTTATTGAGGAGGCAAAATGAGTTTGAATTTGAACTAAGAAAAGGATAACTATTGTTAAATACAGGATTTCTTTTTTGGTCAAAGAGTTTTTTTTGTGCGAAATGTAAGTATCATTCATAAGTTGATGTACAGAAGCTTAGGGGCACTCCCTAGCATTATAAATAGGACTATGATAACGAAAAAATGGAGTGTGGGAGTCTCTATATATTAGCTAATATTACATTTGCCCTAGAAGGTCCGAAAGTTTTGTAGTATTAAGCTCACCCTTTGACAAGTTTACGAACTTTAGCCAAGATGATGGGGGCATCATGTGACTTGTGTTGGAAAAGTCTATGATTACACTCCATCCAAATGCAATAAATGGTCGCTAGTAAAGATACCTTGAGAAGTCTAGCCGCCAAATCCTTGCCTTTGGTAGCACTTATCATCCATTCAAGTTCTTCATTCCATCCTCCTATAGACCGCAGGACTTCGTATTGTGCAAGGATAGTACGCCAAATGCTTTTAGTCCAGGTGCACTGGAAGAATGGCAAAAGTACACCAGAAGTGCCACAACTTGTGTACGGCGATCACTTTGGTGCCATAACTTTTTTTCGGATCACTTTGGTGCCAAGTCGGAGGAAAATAGATCACTTTAGTGACTCCGGCCAAAATTCCGGCCAAAAAGCTGACCTGGCATTTATATTAAAAAAAAATGGTCTGACTTGTACACGTGAAAATTATGTGGCTTTTTTTCGAATTTTTTAATTTTTAGAAAAAAAAAAAAAAGGTTGCAGCAGCGGCGAGGGAGCCCTCACCGCTGCTGCTGCCAACCCACCACCGCCGGGAAGGGCCGGCGGTGGTGGGCGCAGTGGTCGGCGAGGGCCAGATCCGGAGAGGCGAGACCTCGCCGTCGCGACCCAGGCGACGGTGAGGTCTGGCCTCGCCTTCGCTAGGCGAGGCAAGACCTCACTGTCGCCTGGGTCGCGACGGCGAGGTCGGCCTCGCCTTCGCTGGGCGAGGCGAGGCCGCGCCTCGCCGGATCCGGCCCTCGCTGGGCTCGGCGAGGGTGGCCGAGCCTCGACCAGGGGCCGGCGACCCTCGCCGACCACTGCGCCCACCACCGCCGGCCCTTCCCGGCGATGGTGGGTTGGCGGCAGTAACAGCGAGGGCTCCCTCGCCGTTGCTGCAGGCTTTCTTTTTTAATTATTATTTATTTATTTATTTATTTTAATTTTTTTAAAAAAAAGTACACGTCAGCGGGCTAAACGGTAACGTTTTTGGTTTTTAATGCTGACTGGACCTCTCCGGCGAGCCGTGTCAGCGCCAAATCGGATTTCCGGTGAGCCACGTCAGCATTGGCACTAAAATGATCGTTTTTCAAAAAAGTTGGCACCAAAGTGATCCAAAAAAAAGTTATGGCACCAAAGTGATCGCCGTATATAAGTTATAGCACTTCTAGTGTACTTTTGCCTCGGAAGAGTAGATGCTCTCTGCTTTCCGTATCAAATAGACAGAAATTGCAATGGCTATCTACTTCAGGCTTCCAACGTGAAACGATCTCTGTTGTGGGTAGTCTGTCCCCACATGCTAGCCAGCTGATAAAGTTGTGCTTGTTGATACCGTCTTTCTAGATCAATTGGCACCATTCCACAGTCGGTCCCACCCTCCTGGTTTCATGGTATATCTCTTGGCAACAATATAGATATGGCTGAAGCTCAAGCCGGTCGTAATTGAAGGATATAACGCCAACTCCATGCCATAGTACCCTTGATTTCAAGCTGCATAATCGGATTTCCTTTACATTTTGCACTGTGAACCATTTACTCCACAGGGAAGATGACGGACAATTTATGAGGTTCCAAAGCATGCGGCCAAGCAAAACTTTATTCCATAATTTGAGATCAAGCAACCCTAGTCCTCCTTCCTTTTTTGGCGAGCAAACAACATACCAAGCAACTTTGTGAGATCCGTGGCCTTCTGTATTTCCAACCCATAAGAATTTTCTAATCTTCTTTTCAACTTCATATATAATTTACTTTGGCAATAAAAACATTTGCATCCAAAAAGTACAGATGGAAATAAGTACCGATTTGGCCAATTGGAGACGACCGGCATAGCTAATATGTTGCATGCCCCAACCTTCTATTTTTTTAAAGATTTTATCAGTTAGACTCTTACAATCTACGTATGTGAATCGTCTTGTGACAAGCGGGACACCAAGGTATCTAATAGGAAAGGTGCCAGTGGGGAAATGCGTGTGATCCAATATAATGTCCTTTTCTACCTCGGTTAGCCTAGAGAAAAAGATTTTGCATTTATCAGGATTGAAGTGTAGTCCTGTGAGATTTGCAAAATCACCAAGTGCATCTACAAGACAAATGACTAAATCGAGATCTCCATGAGCAAAAAGAAACAGGTCATCTGCGAAGCATAAGTGAGTAATTTTTTCCTCTTTGTAGTGGCAATGATACTTGAAGGAAGATGCTGCAACTTTCTCAATGATGATCCTGTTAAGAATTTCCATAACTAAGACAAACAGGTAAAGAGAGAGTGGGTCACCTTGTCTTAGTCCATTTGAGCTAGCAAAGTATCCAATATGTTCGCCATTGTGGTTTATCGAAAACCTTAGTGTAGTTATGCATTGGGCTATTAGGTCAAGCAAATGTTGCGGTGTGTTGATAGCTTGTAGAACACCAAGAACTGCTTCCCATTTTACCATATCAAAAGCTTTCATGAGGTCAATTTTTATTGTCACACATTTACCTTTATCGCCATTATGGTAGTTATGAAGGAGTTCCTGACAAAGCAAAATTTTTTTCCGATATTTGTCGACCCGAGATGAAAGCAGTTTGGATGAGGCCAACAACCGAAGGCATGAAACAACTTATTCTTTTTGTTGCTAGTTTGGAAATGATCTTATATAGAACATTGCTGCAAGAGATGGGTTTGAAATCCGTGAGACGGGATGGATTCTGTACTTTTGCCACAAGAGATAACAGGGTTGAATTGATTGCTTTCAACATTATTTTTTAGGAGAAGAATTCCATAATAGCATCCTTTATATCACGCCCTATGATGGGCCAGGCTTTCTTGTAGAATAAACTATTGTATCCATTGGACCCGGAGCTTTAAAATCGTTCAGGCCTTTGAGCACTCTAATGATTTTAGTATGTTGAAATTCTGGCGAAGAGATGGTGAAGCTGACATCTTGGAAAAAGGGAGGCATACCGCTCATATGGGATACTAGCGTGGCCGGAGTTACCAAGTATGCGATGATAATATAAGACAATTGCATCCCTAATAGCTTCCTCATATGTTATAGTAGTGCCATCTTCGAGTGAGAGTTGGTTAATTCTGTTCTGGACACTTCTACGCATCATGGAGCTAAAGAAAATCCTACTATTGTTGTCTCCCTCCTTTAACCATAGATTTCTTGATATTGCTTCAGGAGGACTTCTTCATGCTTGCTAAGGGCTAATAGTTGCTCCAGTTGTGCCTTTTCATCCTCCCAAGTGGTCAAGTTATACGAGTCCAATGTAAGATCTCGTTGTATTCGCTGCAAGTTCGCTCTGGCATCCTTGACCTTAAGACATAGGTCACCAAATTGAGATTTATTCAAGTGTTTGAGTTGTTGTTTCAATGCTTTAAGCTTCTACACTAGAATAAATATTTTGGATCCTTTAAAATCTAGTTGCCAGCAAGCACGGACAATTGATAGGAAATCCGGGCTTTCCGTCCAGAAATTGAAGAATTTGAACGAGGGCTTCCTTCTTCTAGCAATAGTGTTAAGACGCACCTGGCACAAATAGTGATCATAAACACCCAGCAGTAAAAATTATACTGAATAATGAGAGTACTTGTTCTGCCAATTTGCATTAATGAAGACCCTGTCAATTTTGCTAACTCTAAGATTGTCATTGGACCCTTTATTTGTCCATGTGAAAAACGGACCTGGGGAATGAGGCTCAATCAGCGCAAGCTCCTCAATCATGGTGTTTAGCTCTTCTATTCCAGATGTCCATCGAGCATTAGATCCAATCCATTCATTTATATCTCTCGTTTCGTTGAAATCGCCTATAAGTAACCAAGGCATATTTCCTGAATTTTCAGTAGAGAAAGTGGTAATGTTTTGCCATAAAGATCTCCTTTCAGCTTTAGAATTGCCTCCATAAACTGCAGATAGGAGAAACTCCTCTCCCGATTTTTCAACAAGACAGTGAATGACTTGTGCTGAACGTTCCATCATAGTCAGGTTAAAAAAAGACGGCTTCCATAATACCCATATTGTACCCAGACTATTACTCTGGTAATTATGAATGTACTTCCAGCCTCGAAACCTACTTTTGATGACAATTTCTGCATTTTCCTCTCTTATTTTATGCTCAATCAAAATAAGAATCTAGGGATCTTGTGATAAAGCAAAATCCACAAGTTCCTTTTGTTTAGGGCTACCATTAAGGCCCCGTACGTTCGATAAAAGAATATTCATTAGTCATGGGTGTTGACACCTGATTTTTAGCTCTTTTTTTCATATTTTCAAAAATCTCAAAATTAGGACTAGGAATCTTGGCCAAGCCTAGAAACCTACTTCTAAACCAAAAATTATTTTTTTAGCATTTTCCTGCATTTTTTCTTAGTTTCTTTTAGTCAAAATACGTGAGAAAATCAAGAAAAATAGCAAATGGAATCAGAAAATTCCATAAAAATATTCATTAGTCTTATTTTAAATCCAATTTCATTAATACATCATCAATTTTGAAAAATTTCAATCGGATATGTGTTTTTCCCAAAATTGGGCAAATCAAACCCGAATTGAACCAAAAATGCAATTAAATTTTTTCTAGTCATTTTTAAGTCATAGTGTCTTCACAACAAATGATTCTGGGATCTTGAATTGCATAATGGTTAGTCCAATTGCACAACTTGTCAAAGAAATCAGAAAACCCCAAAATTCAATTGAAAATTAAGAATTTTGAGCCCAAATTGGGAATCGTGCCCAATATGAAATTGTCGAACCATGAGACCATCATTTCTAGGGTTAATCAGATGTGGGTAATTCAATTTTGGCATCAATTTTGCCTAATCATGTCATTAGGACATCAAATTGAACAAAATCCTATTAACCCTAATACAAAAATGTGAAAATCTTGGACATGATTATAACAAAAATTGGGGAAAATCACATATTTGGGTTCAAAATGTGATGAAGAATTCAATTTTGGGGTTTAATTTTGAAAATTGAGTCAAAATTGAGCTTAATTTGTGAATTTAGACCAACCCGGGTCTGCCGGGTCAACCCGACCCGACCCGGGTTGTTCATCTTCCTTACCCGACTCACCCAAGGCGCAATAAACCCAGAAAATATCTCCCATGCCCAGAACTTCACTGACTACTTCACTGACTTCCCCCGATCAATATAGCATGTGCCAGCTGGAGAATCTCCGGCTGGCGTCGGAGATCGGTTATAACCGATTCTAGGTCGGTGAATAACAAACTTTGAGCGGAAAAATTGATCAACAAAACTGAATAAACTTGATCATTATGAGAGGAAGATGTTCGACGATTTGCCAAAGAGAGAGAGGAGAGAGAAATAACGCGAAAACAAAGAAAATCTAGAGAGAGAATAGGGAGTTGAGGTCCCCTGATCGAGTGTCCGGCGCCGATGAACGAAACGGCGCCGGCGAATCAATTGTTCAAGGAGGATCTCCTCCTCTGTTGATCAGTGAAGAACTGATCGTGAGGCCCTGAAAATCCGGCTCGATCAGCGAATCCAGAGCTCTTCCAACGAATCCAAGACCACCAGGTTGAAGTTCAAGTGTCAAGGAACAACTCTATAGGCGCGGATCAGTTTAGCGATTTCTTCTGATCATCGAACGAAGAAGGTAAACATCGCTCATAGTCACGGTTTTTCCAGAACTCTAAAAAATACGATTTGATTCAGCCTTGTCAGTCATATCGTTCTGATCATGGTTCTGTATTTTAGGATGTTCAAAACTTGTTTCTGATCATTTTTTGTGTTGTTTGATTGCATTTCGGGCATTAAAAACGCATAAACCGAGTCGGCCACCCCCATGAACCATCTCGCCAGAGCTCGGATAACGTTGCCGGAGCATCACCATGGCCGTAGGCCTGTCACGTTAGCCTCCTTCAACCTTGTTTGATGCTTTGTTAGTGATTGGAATCGAGTTAGACGGCTAGGGCGTGCTATATTGTGATTTGAAGGTTAGGTTAGTTAGTTTAGAATAAGTTGTGAATTAGGTTTTTTTTTACCGGTTTTTTCGCCGGCCGGTGAACATCCGCCGGTGTTTCGAATAGTCTAGATTGAAAATAGAACACATAGACATCACAATGGTGCAATCGGAATGACAAAACATTTGCCGGAAGGTCGCCGGAGACGAGCACAAACCGGCGGCCTCGAGAACATATAACACTGAACCATGCCCACCAGGTGTTCGAGGAAATGCCCCAATGAAATTCCATGGAAACGACGCCGTTTCGGCGCTGAGCTCGCCAGAGAAGGTAACCGGCGATCGGCGCCAGCGAGGCTCGGTTCGGCCAAGCCGAACCGGGTTGAACCGGGCCGGTCCGGTTCATTTTCCCGGTGGCAAATTTTAAAAAAATCTATAAAATAATAAAATAATAAAAAAAATCACTAAAAAATTCAAATTTTTTTTTTTAAAAAATTCCTAAAAAATAAAAAAAAACTCAGAAAAATTTTGGAAAATTGAGAAAAATAGGAAATTCACAGAAAAATAAAAATTTTCAGAAAATTCAAAAATTTTCAGAAAATTCATAAAAATTCAGAAAATTCAGAAAATACAAATAAAAATGTAAAAATTTAGAAAAATTCAAAAAAAAATTCGAAAATTGAAAAATTCATAAAAATTTTCAGAAAATCGTAAAAATCAATTCTCTGTTAATGAAATTCTCATAAATTCAATTTCCAAAAAAAAAATCAAAAATTTCAAAAATTCACAGAATGGTTCAAAAACACTGTGGCCAACCTTAGAAAGTAAAATTTGAATTTTTTGAAGTGCCCAAGTGGCAGTTTTAAAAAATCTCAAATTTAGGGGTTATAACCCCTAAAAACCCTAAAACCCTAAAAAATGCAAATCATGAAATGAATAAGCTTTTAGGGCTTCATTAGGGTTTGGATGTTTTAATTGATTTTCATTTTTAGAGACCATTTAGGATTGATTGATTTGATTGACATTGATTGCACATTTAATTCTTGATTGATTTTTCTGCGATTAGAATGGATAGAATTAGTGGGTAAACCTCGGAAACTTGCATGACACGTTAGACATCGTATCGTTTTTAGGTACCGAAAGGGCGTTAGGGATCTCGATTTGGGATCATTAACGTAACCAAGTCCCCGTACTCAGAATCTCTGGTTCGTAGAATCGTGGTATTTCTCCCATACCCCGATTAGATTTCTAGTCTACCTACCAATAATGACTAGTGGCGACTCCAAAAATCAAAAACTTAGACTAAATAGGAAATTACCATCCGCTGTCACGTGAGGTATGGTCTGGGAGAGACCCTTACACGGAAATACCTCCTTAGCGCACAAATCCCGAAAGTCCCAAAAAAGCGCGGCGCAACAAGGGGGTTCTGCCCCATTCCCATATCCTCAAGAAGAACCTCGGGCCAGATAGGAGTAGTAGAATGATTGCCCTCTTCCAATATCACAAAGATATTAACTGAGGAAGACAAAAAAACGGAAGTATCTTTACTTATGTTGGTGGAGCCTTTCTTCTTGCTTCTAACTTGTTTGATAGTTATAGGAGAAGCACCCGGCTGTGGAGAGACATTAGCAAAAATCTTTGGCTGATTAACCATGAAAGTATCAGTACCAGTAACAAGAGCCTTGGACTGAGGAGGCAAGGAATTGTCATTTGGCAGCACTGTAGTAACGATTTCATTCGAGACGGGAGCTATAGATGCATTATTATCCGTTGGTTTCACCGCCAAATCTTTTTTAGGAACCCATACTTCTTTGGTCATCACATTACAATCCTTATGCCAAAGCAATGACATTTTTTGCACTTCAGTGGTATCCAGCTATAGTCAATAGTAACCTTAAAGGTTTCTTCGTTCCCCATATCAAGATCAAAATTTTCCAAAAATGCACTATAAAAATCTATGAAAATGCATACGCGAGCATATGAAAGTCGTCTTTTTTCTTCGGTAGCTTTATCTATGTATAAAGGTTTGTCAAGAAAACTGCATACATAGCTTAAGCCGGATTTGGTCCAAAGGACATGAGGGATATTATAAAGACGTACCCAAATCAGCACGGAGCTAATCTTCACCTTTTCTAACCTGATAAGAAGATGCCATTTCTTTCTAGCAAAAAAAAAAAAGAAGATACCATTTCTGTAAAAACAATGGTTTGCCAGCTATGTCCCAAATCCCCACCTCCATAACCTCAACTAGTTTTTGAATATTGGAGAATCTGGAAAAGAAAAAACCATCCTCTGTAGCCGAAACATCCAATGGGTTTTCTTTCCCCCATAGTTTGTCTACAATGCCTCTCACTCGATAAAATGAAGTATTTGTAGTAAGAAAGTAGCCAACAAAACAATTCTCAAAGTGAGCCTTCCCTTCTTCAATAATCTCAGGGGGAGGCACGCCTAATTTAATAATTTATTACCAAATTTGTTTAGCTGAATGAAATCTAACTTAGTTGTTTGGGATATATTTTCCATAGCAACGCTTTTCCAAGTAGGGTGTAGGGCGACAACGTGGGTCGGGACCAGTTTACTACCCTTAATATCATCTTCCCTAAAACCAGCTGCCTTATTGGAAGCTCCAATTTCAGCCTCAACAACACGAGCAGGTTTCTCAACAGCAGGCATAATATCAACAAGATCAATACTCAGTTTACAGCCTAATCTAGCATTTATATCACAATTATGATCAACAGTAACACAATTGGTATCTTGTTTGGATGCGATTTTGTTCATATTGTCGGCCTCTTTCTCCTTCGAAGATTTGAATATATTGCTTTTAATGTCAGCCGAGGTAGCTTTGTTCTTCAATTTTTGGGACATCAAGGAATCCAACCCATTAGATTTGCCACTCCGTATGTTAACCATCTCTGTGGTTTTCAGAGCAACGGAGCGTCAATTGTGGCGTGAGATGGCATTCGGGTTAGCACGTTCCAGTGTCTGTACCATAAGTCACGACCAAAGGACAACCTTCCTTCTCTAAGGAATTTTGTCAAACACCTAAACTGCAGGCTTGGAAGAGCATAATCAACTTCTCGGTGAAGAGCTCAACGATCCCGTTCAGCATCCCCATCCAGCAACCTTGAACTCAGCATCCAATGTAAATCTTGAGCTGGAGTTGAGCGGACAAGTGGTGGGCGTGGGTTGGACGAACGGCTAGGCAAAGGCGAGCTGAAGTCGAAGTGGGAGGGAGAGCTGGGGCCTCACGCGGATCTTTTCCTTTCTTAGCTCTTTGTTGCTTCCTAGCTGGAGCGGAAGAGTGCGAGAGACCTGGAACAGCAAGCGATCAGTCGCGAAGCCTTTGGTCAAAGTTAACTGAAGGGTTAGTAGCTGGAACTTTTTTTTCAATGAATTCATTGTAATCAATAGTTTATCATACGTACGTTAATTTTACCGGATCGTGGATAATGAGTAAAAAGACTAGTAAAGTTCAGGCGAAAAAGGACAATAGTAAAAATATTCACATCTCATTTGACTGACATCTTCTATGAAGAAATTAACGTAATACCTCTATGAATTATGTGGTTGGTTGAGTGACTCAAAACTTGCTTTGTAAGCCAAAAAGTTAGAGGCTTGATTCTCCGATCCATCCTTGATCACAGGGAACCTTTGTCATTCTGTGAAGGACAGGTTCAGGTCTATTGGGCGGTGGGGGGGGGGGGTGTTAATGTTTATAAGTAAACAAATCCTTCTGTGAAGGACAGGTTCAGGTCTATTGGGCGGTGGGGGGGTTAATGTTTATAAGTAAACAAATCCTGCGATTGAGGATAATTTACTGAATTCACATATAGGGGAAATTACCTTGTCAATTGAGTCCATCCGATCAATTTTAGCCGAAAATCGTTAACGTGGAACGGCTAGCGTCGACATTAACAATATATATAAATTTTGGATTTTCTTTTTTTTTTCTTCCATCGACAAGGGTCCTAGCCAACCCTCATCAATCACAGGCGAGGGGCCAGCCGACCCTCGTTGGCCACTAAACAAGGGCTGAGACCCTCGCCCTCGCCAACCCTTGTGTGTGTGTGTGTGTGTGGGGGGGGTGGAAGAGAGAGAGAGTAATGTTTGTGAGTATCGAACAAATCCTGAAAATGAAGATAATTGTAACGACCTGATCCAACGAGGGCGAGAAGTGGTCGCTGAGGCCGGAGTGCCTGTGCCTGGGTCTTAATAGACTTCTCGATCCGATAATACTTGTTTGAGTCTAAAAACTCCTTGAGTTTGAATGGACTTCGCATAGAGTCTGACCACGTCCAAGCTTTGGGTATGTCCTCATATTACTCTAATAATAATCTAATAATAAACTTTCCAATTTGATGACCACGATGTAAATATTCAGAACTTCAGATGCAATATCTAGATGACAATAACTTGAGTATGAATATCGTTTCTTTATCACCAGAAAATACTTTTGTTAGATTCAATAGATACTGTTGAAGGTTTTGTCAATCTTAAAAGCACAATAGGAAGTTTTCTCAACAAAAAGACTAATTTGAAAATTGTCAAAATATTTAGGACTAAATTGGTCACATTGGAAAGTTTATGACTGAAATAACTTTCGTATAATAGGTTTAGGATGTTTTGGACAATTATCCCCAACTCAAAGGAATATGCCTATTTTGGAAAAAATAAGGTTGATATGCTCTTCGATGCATTGCATTGAGTTTCCTTAAGGTTCAGTTGTGACAGGCATTACCCAACGAGGAGAGTTGACAATTCAACTATGAGCTTAGCAAGCAAACATGGAGTTGGACGAGAAGCTTTCGGCTCTTGTTATCATCGGCCAATTGATTGTCATCGTTGACTGGCCGATCATGTTCTCCATTCGGAGCTTCCCGATTAACATCTCCACCTTCGTGCAAATATGGTGTCATGGCATAGCTTTCGTTCATTATCGGCCCTTCTTATGGACAACTTTGCACGTCCTTTCTGTAGCAAATGCACTTCACCTGCGAGGAAAAGTTTCCACCTCTTTCGCAGTCTCTCCCTCAATCATGCATTGTCCTCACGGAACTCGGAGAAATCAAGCGACACAGTCCATCTTCTCCTTTAATTCATCAATAGAAGCATGACGTGTTCGTGAGCTTTAGAGGCAAGGACATTTTTTTAAACTTTGTAGCCGACCTCTTCCACGTGCTAGGGGATCTACTATTTTGGGGACTATGGCAAGTGGAAACTGGGTTTATTGGAGCCCAAGCTACTCAACTAGGTTTTCATCGCCGTGTTCATCAACAACTACGCCGACTCGCATCGATGCTTGAACAGGTTGATGGAGATCTTGGAGTGCAACAAGAGGTTGAGAGATCATCTGGTGTCGCCAAGGCTGATAACACCATCTAACGTGATTGAGGCCATAGTGGTCGCAACGTTGAGGATCGAGAGGAGACAATGATGGCGGAGAACTAGGCGCCATGGGTCGTTGACTAGGAAACTATAGGGAGAATGATACAACAACCGGTGATGGCATGACGAGATGAGGCAATGTCAACAGCGGCTTGACAAGCAACGATGGAGGGCAACGACAACATTGGGTTGATGACAATGTAAAGGTGGAGCAAGAGAGAGAATAATATGTGTTATCTGGATATTTACTAAACACTTAAGCTACGTTTGGTAGTTGGGATTAAATTCAGGATAAGATAAATCTTATCATATCCCGTACTTGGTGCCTACCCAAGACAGGATAAAATCAGATAAAGGAGAGATATAACCCGGATAAAATTATCCCATGGGGGAGGTGGGATAAAAGTGGATAGATTTCTAATGTCCATAATACAAAAGTTATTTTTCTCGAATAACAAACTTGTTAAATTAATAAAATTAAAATAATATTTGACTATAAATAATCTTTTCATTTTAATATAAAAAATTCAAAATAACAAAATAATAATAATAATTTCGTTTTTATTTATTCTTATTAATATTTATATATTCTAATTTCTTTATATCGTATTATATAAATTTCATATATATATAAACAAATACATTTAGTATTTATATTTATTACATATTTTAGGTATATTAGTATAGTTTACTATTTAATAAAATTTTATTAGAGGATGATGGAAGAGGAGAAAAAGAACTTAAAAAAAAAACTTAAAAAGAGAGGGAAAATAATAAAAAAATAAGCAAATAAAAATCAAGTAGGTAAGAGTGTCATGAGAGATTTTTATCATCTCCGTTTGTGCAATTTTTAGGTTTATTTAAACTGATATAACGTTCATAACAAATAATGGACTTAGTAAAATATGAAAATATCCGGATTTCCCTTACCAAAAAAAAAAAAAGAAAAAAAGAAAATATCCGGATTTAATACTACAATTCACCAAACAATAGATAGGATATAGCAAATCCCTTGGATTTCATATCCTATCATATCTAGTCTTATCCTGACTAGAAATCCAGACGACCAAACATGGTCTTATAAGATATTTTAAATCCTATCATTATCATATCCGACATTTATCCTTTTTTTTTTTTTTGGTAAGGGGACATTTATCCTTTTCAACCTTATTCTATCCAACAAAAAAATATCCATACCACCAAACGCAACCTAAAAGAATAATGATAAGCAAGTTTCGAAGAGAAATTTTGGGATCTTTGGGGCATTTAGTAATAGATCGATAACTAATACGATTAAATCCTGGTGTAGGGAAAAAAAATATAATTCAAGAGCAATCACATCAAATTATGTTAGTCGAGGCAAAAAACTACTAATTCCCTACTAAAAAAACATAATTGCAAGAATGAAAATACTGGTTTGACTCCAATGCTTGGATGTTCCATCATTATTCCTTCCATATTCATCACTAAATCTCAAATTGGCCTAGCAAAGCAATTTTGGTTTTTATGAGTTGCATGCGGCCACCAATTATGGTCGGATTCTGTCGAACTTATCCCTCCAATTTGACTTTCCTAAATAGAATTGACAGAGGAAGTAGGATGGTCAGTCCAATAGGACTATAATCACATTTCCACGTTTTCTAATATAGGAGAGATATCCTCAATCTTCCTAATTAGATCAATGGAAATGATTATACAACGGCTAAATTTTTCCAACGGTACCAGATAAATTTTTCATCCAGTTTCTTTGGGATATGTGGAATAAAATCACAGTAATTGGGATTTCTTTTAATCCCTCTAAGTAAGATTTCTTAAATGTGAGTTTAACAAAAACAAAATAAGAGAAATGATAAACTTGAAGAAAACCCACAAATCATCTACAACTATACAAAATTTATGATCCATAACCACTAATGACCGCCAATTGAGCTGCCATGACGATCTTATATCGAGCGACAATGCCTCGAGTTTCGCAAGTTGAAACTCCAATGGTTGTGGCCGCCATGACCATGGTTGCCGTAAGCTTAGAGCTTGAGCTCGCAGCTACGGCGGCCGAGATGGACCTCCATCTCTCTCTAAATTTTGTTTTCTCTTATTTTTTAATGTTGTGCCTTTTTGGCTCATAATAATTTTCAATGAATCATAATATGACACATGTATTCCAGCCTGAAACGTGTATTCACCAGTGTCTCTATCATTAATTCTGCAATCCATGTCAACAAAAATCAACTGGTAATTGTAATGGAAGAACTATAAATTTTCAGTGATAAACATTTTAATTGTGCCAATTGAATCCTAAACATTTTTACGTTTTGCCAAATGAGTCTGTCGAATATCTAATTCGATCCTATCAACGATGCAAGAAAAGTAATGGAAATTCGCACAACACAAGAATTTACGTGGTTCAGCAGGGGAGATGTTCCGCCTACCTACGTCCACGGGGAGATGAGATCTGTTTCACTAATAACGTAGAAAAGTGTACAGCCGCTCTTTCTCACTCCCTCCTTCTCTTCTTAGAGACCTGTTTCGCCCTAAACATATATAGTGAAACCCTACATGGCACAAATTACAAAATTGCCCACATAGCCTAAAATATTTAGCTTTTTCATATAACAGAATACAAGACATCATCCTCAACAGAGTCCATCCGGCCAAAATTGGCCAGAAATAGTTAATGTGGACGTCTAGTCATCCTACGTTGCACAGCCGGTATTGACGTTGACATTTTTTTAATAATTTTTTAAAAAATTTTCTTTTTTATTTTTCCTTTTTTCTTTTTTCGTTTTTCTTTTCTTTAGTTTTTTCTTTTTTTCCCTGGACTTAGGGCCGGGACACCCTCACCGATGCCCTCGCTAGATCTAGCCAAGCGAGGGCCGCGACGCTCTCACCCGATCTGGGCGAACAAGGTCGTCCCGTCTCTCACCCAGACTCAGCAAGCGCCGCAATGCTGTCACCGATTCTAAGTCCGGGGAAAAAAAGTAAAAAAAAGAAAAAAATTATTTAAAATTAAATTATTAAAATATGTCCATGTCATTACCGGCCATGCCACGTAGGAGGCCAACGTCCACATTAGTGATTTTTGGCCAAAATAGGTTGAATGGACTTAATTAGCAAAACATGAAAAGGTTTATGACTTAATTAGCACAATAAAAGGTTTAAGACTGAATTGGCATAAGTGCAACATAGCATTTTTGGTAATTTTCTCGAAAATTGGTCGATGTAAAAATGGGGAAATAAGGCCTGAAAAGAGAACATTCTTATTTGATGGCTTTAAAGATTACCTTGGTTAGGTTGCACTTCATTGATCATGTACAACGAAGGTTTCCCTCGGCGTGTTGATCGACAACTATGCCAACTTGTGGTGAAACTTGAACGGGTTGGTGGAGATCTTGCATTGTAATATGAGGTTCAGAGATCATCTTGCCCAAGGCCGATGACATCATCTAAAATGATCGAGGCCATAGCGTCAAGGATCAAGATGTAATAGAGATGGTGGCCGACTGGGCGCCATGAGTTGTTGACTGGACGACTATAGGGACCAGGATACAACAACTGGTGATGGCACGACAAGGTGAGGCAAAGTCAACGGCGGTTTGACAAGCAGTGGCGGAAGGCAACAACGACGTCGAGTCATCAAAAAGGGGAGGGGGGGAGGCGGAGAAGCATATGGAGAGAAGAATACTAGAAGTGCCAAAAGTTGTGTACGGCGCTCACTTTAGTGCCAAAAATTTATTTAGGATCACTTAAGTGCCAATTTAAAAAAAAACAATCACTTAAGTGCCAACTCCAATCAGGGTCGTCAGAAATCCGACGTGGCCATTTTTTATTAATTTCTCAGTCCGACGTGACTTGCCGACATACCCAGTCAGCATGTAGCCCCTAAACGACGTCGTTTTCCCTTAAATATAATCCCTAAACCAATTTTTTTTTGTTTGGAACCCTAAATCAATTGACCATGCTCTTGAATGTGCTCTATTCTCATGAAAATCAATCCGTAGGACTCGTGGTGGCCGATGAGGAGGCTTGACGCTAACTGGAGATGATGGACGATGAATACCGACGGAGAAGCCTCTATGATCTATGAATGGATGGAGATTTTTACTTTGCTTCCTCTTAGTGATATGTCGCCTCTGTTCCAATGCCCACCAAAAATCCAATTTTGCTTTGTTTTAGATGAGAGAGACAACTAGAGAGACAGGGATTTCCCTCTAGCGCCAACCCGGTGACCTCCTTTTCACTTGTGCTCAACAGATTTTGCTTCGTTTTGCCTCCTTCACAGTGCGTCCATTTCCACCGTGAGACCACCCAGAAGAAAGAGAGATCTCCAACTTCCCCAAAGTGGCCAATTCCCTAGGCAGCCAAGCCCACAAAATCGCAAAAAATCGGCCTCTAAGAACCCAACCCCAAGAATAGAAATTGAGATCGGAAGTTCGTTTTGGCGAAGAGGAACGCGAGGAAAAGGGAAGCCAAATATAGACAAGCGGCATTTGGAGACTGAGATGGGCGAGCCCAAATCTGGATGAGCGGCTTGCGAGCAATGCATGCTAGTCCATGAGCATCGTTGGTGTCGTTTGGCTAGATCTAGTCGGCTCGGTAAGTGTCGGCGACTTGACTAGTGGCAACGATGAGGTGGGGCAATGGTTGAACACGAAGGGAGGGGATAACCAGATTGGTTTTTCGAGCAAGAGGGACCGGAGGCATGTAAGTGAGGTAGCAAGCGATGCCATTGTTGTAGAGAGCGAGCTTAGAGAGAGGGTTACAGAGAAGAGAGATGAAGTGAAAGAAAAGTGCTGATATTTTCTCTTCTTCTTTATGGGACATCAGCCAAAGAAATCCACGTGGACTGGTTTTTTAATAAAAATTGCCAACTCATATTAATTTTTTTAATATAAATGCCACGTAATATTTTTAGCCGGAAATTCTCATCGGAGGCACTTAAGTTATCGTTTTTTATCGGATTTAACACTTAAGTGAGCGGCCGAAAACTTTTGGCACTTCTAGTGTTCTTCTCTCGAAGCATCTATCTAACCAGTCGCGACCGACCTCCGATTTTTAATTTTCAAAAAAAAACACGAGGGTCTTGCCTGGTACGCGCTAAGTCTAAATTTGGAACTTAACTTGGGCTCTCCCAAGCCCATATCATATCGCGACTTAGGGTTTAGATTTTTAACCTGCAAGTGGATTTTATCTAGGAGTCGCCACTAATCAGTTTAGGGTGGGTCAATTAGACACCCAAGCAAGACAATGGGAGAATTGATTACTTTTGCGAACCAGAGATTAAGTGAGTTCGGAGACTTGGTTACACTAGTTGGATAACTAATGCCCTTTCGGTACCTTTTTACCCTGTTCATTTCAAAAAATACTTGTCAGCCAATTTGGATGGATTTTAGGACTTTTCTCCTAACATGTGGGGTGATCAAGTGAGTGCACAATCATTGGTGATTAGCAGTCGAGATAGATATGCAGTCTAGGGTTCTAAACCTAACTAAGGCGACAAAATTCAAAACATAACAATTTATGCAATTATAATCTAACTAAAAACATAACATGCATAATAATAACACAACAGTAATAAAATTAACATGCAAAATACTACCGTATAGCCCTATAGATTTATCTGATTTAAATATGACAATTTATGCAATTATATTTTAAAAAACAACATAATAATAATAATAATAATAATAATAATAATACAGCAACAATTTAAAACAAACAGATATGTCACATAATTTAGAAAAATATTAGACAAAACTTATATCTGAATTATATCCTAATTTTAAAAAAGAAAAAAGAAAATTTCGAAAAAGTTTTTAAAAAAAATTATTAATTTTTTTAAAATAATAATAATATAATATAATATTAAAATTGGGTCGATCAGAACCGACCCGAGTCAATAGACCAGACCCATAGCGTTGACCCAGGTCGAATTTTCAGATCCGACCCAAGTCGGGGGGAGTCAACTCGGGTCATTGACCCAGGTATGGATCGGATCGGGCCCGGTCCGATGTATACAGACAAAATAGGGCCGGTTCGACAGGGTCGAACCGGCCCTATTTGGCCTGTAGACCGGTCCAACCGGTCTGCAGGCCGGTTTAGGGACGGCTCCCGCGTATCTGAGCACGTGGGAGCTTCAACCGACGAGATCCAGCGGTCTCGCCGGACGACCCAGGCCATATGGCCTGGGTCTTCACCTCAAGAATCCTAACTTACCTTCTCCGACGACGAGCCCGTCGTTCGACCACCTACTCGCCGGCCGGTGAGCCAAAACAAGCCCGGCCTCTTTGAGGCATTTCCTCGAACAAGTGGGAGGCGTAACAAAGATCGAGGAATATCGACCTCCCCCGGCGACTTGGTCGGCTACGACGGCAGTGGTTCGCTTCCGACGATGAGCGGGGGCCGTGACCAGAGACGGTATGGGCAGAGATTTAGCAAAACGGCCGGCGTGAGTCCCGATCGAACCGCACACAAAAACAGGGGCGGACAGAGCGGAACGGGGCCGAGAAGGCTCACCAATTGGTGATGCATCTGGGGGGCTTCCAGTTGGTCTGGGGGCGACGATGAGGCTACTGGCTCGACTTGTGAACTCTCGGTATGTTCTCTTTCTCTCTGTTTTTTCTCAAACTCTCTCTTCTTCTCTTTCTCTCTTTCTCTGTTTTTTTGTTCAAAGGACCCGACGCTCTCTCTGTCTCTTTCGCCGGCTTATATGGCCAACGTCTAGCCACTCTCTTTGCTCTCATCTCTTTCATTAATGGCCTGCACTGGCCTATGTCTACTCGGGACTTTTGTGGCCATTTAGGTCGGTGCAGGGGCTGCTATGGTTCCGGGAAGAAGGGAGGAAGGAGAGAATGCCAATCCCCTTGCCGTGTTCCCCTATCCATCCTCTGCATGGAGGGGACAGGGGTGGCCGCTCCATCGTCTGTTGGTTGGACGGTGGAGAAATAGAGCAAAACAGGGGAGAGAGAGAGAGGCTGGCAGCGGGGGAGAAGGGAGGAGAAGAAGCTAGGCCGGGCCGGGCCAGGCTCAGGCGAAAGGGGGAAAAAAAGAAAAGAAAAAGGGTGGGTTGGGCCCGCACGAGGGGGAAAAAAAGAGGGCCAGGTCCGATTTGTTTTTTAACTTTAATTAGTGCAACTAATACTAAAATGCCTAATGTCTATATGCAATGCAATAAATAACAAATATTTTTTTTGTTTTAAGAATTAAAGGAAATTAACTCCTAAATTTTCATAATTAATTGTGGGCAAATTAAAATAGATGCCAACAGCTGCCCTTCTTTGAAGGTGAGCTTACAGAGGTTGCATTCAAAGATAAAATGACACCTAAATTTGGGCCATGCATGTATGATGAATGCTATTTTTGGTGGGACCATGGTTCCCATTTTTTATGATGCGATATAAGATAATGCATGCTAAAGCAAATAAAGACATACCTGAGGCTACTTAACTTACCAGGAGGGTAGAGCAGTCCTAGGTAGTTGATATTATGTGTCGAGGACCCGAACCTATCTTCGGTCGTCTCGACTAGATTTCATTTGTCTAAGACCCGAACCTATCTTTAGTCGCCTTGACGAAGGAAATCGTTTGTCTAGGATCCGAATCTCTCTTCGGCCGCCTCGACGAGATTTTGTTTGTCTAGAACCCGAACATATCTTCGGTCGTCTTGATGGGGTTTTACTTTGTCGAAGTACCTGCGTCCCATCAGAGGTACCTGAAAAAGGCTTGATGTAAACAGAAAGGGTCAATCCCCTGTTCGGGGGTACCATAATAATCATAGGTACCTGGTGAACAGAGGGGTCAGTCCAATATTCGAGGGGTACCATAACAATTGTAGGTACATGGATTTTTGGAACCGAGCATGGGTAGAGAAAAAAAAACTTACCTGTGCTGGTCCTGTCTCTTAAGGGCATGTCTCCTGTCAGACAAGTTTTTGTGCAAAGAACATATGCATTCATCGAATGAATAGATGATTGAGGCTATTCTAGAATATACATATCTTTATGAGTTATCTTGATTGCATCTTGCATAATGAGAAATGCTTTTCTTTTTCACAGAAACACCCGATTTACCTTCCGGGTGGTTTGAGAAGAGTTCTGATGAAATACCCGAGGTTTCTTACCTGGAGGTTTAATGTATCATCTGCTGAATAACCGACCTTTCTCGAGATATCTCTCTTGAGATGGTAAAGAGAGCTTCTCCAGTGCCCGAATTTTCGTGGCGTACCACTGGGGAGTAAGACTCCAAGCACGCCGTGTCAATTCTTGTTGAGGGGACTTAAAGCTGTGAAAGCAGTGTCCATGAAAAAAGGGGGACTGCAGGCTACCAAGGGCACGCCGTGTCTGTTTTGCTGGGTAGAACATTTGAGACATCTTTGAAAACACTCCAAAGGTCATGCGCTCTTTGAGTCTTTGAGCACATTTTACCTGTCAAAGATGATTAGCGCAAATATGCATGTATCCATAAAGGATATAGACAAGTTAGGCTATTCTAGAATGCGTATTTGAAAGTTCATGCGTGATTATTTTGCCATGTTCGCATCACTAAATACCCATCAAGGGTAATTATCAATTGAGAAAATTTTCGCTCGCAAGGTAGACTTCTCAAGATGCTGAACGAGGGATCTTCAGTCAAAAAGGACTTTCCACGTGCTCTCACTGAAAAGGGTTGTCTTATCCTAACCATTAATGTGGGAACATTGAAAACACTCAACCTGACCATCATTATATCAACAAGGGTTGGAGTTTTTTCGCAAGCAGTACGATCTTACCAATATGAGCGGTCTTTACCAGGATCGTAATGCAGGCTTGATCAATGGCTTAACAAAGGAGACTGTCGGAGTCAAGGCCATGAAAGAAAAATACTCTGCAATCATCTCCGAGTTTACAAGTTAAGAACCCTACAAAATAAGATAGAAGTAGTCTTGCTCGCACTTCCTCGAGTGATGTTTATAAACATTTGAAATTCTACGTTAATTCAGGTGCCCTAGTCATAAGAGATTTTATAAGCAACATAACGTAGGCTTGGCTCACAGGTTGAGACACGAAAGATCGTTGGGCTAAAAAATGTGTGTAAGGGTGAGGGTTTGTGATCATCTTAGCGTTGTCACTTGTCTTTTTCTTCACTGCCAGGATCTTCTTTGCAAACTCCATGGGTAATCCCGTGCTTTGGCTTCTTGGACTTTTGTCCAACAATTGCAAATTCACTTGGGGATACAAATTCCTTTGCCTTTTTTATCGCTTTTTGTCCATGAGCATTGGCCTTTTGCTTTTTCCAAGTACACTGCTTTTTTATTGCTCCTAGTTTTAGCATTTTCTTCTTTTTTTTGCTGTTGTTTTGATATTGTCAGGAACTAGCCTAGACAAGTTTGAATAAGACCGTATTATTAGGCTCTTGAGGTCTTTATCCTCATCCAGCATTTTGGACCATGATGCTCGAACTGTAGTGACCTTCCTATTGCCCCAATGTGGGGATGATCACCAACTTGGTTCGTACGAAATGAAATTATCGGCTCAATTGGGTTAGCCAGGGATATAAGTGTATGGAATAGAAGAAGAATTACTCTTCGTCATCCTAGGGCACTTAAATCATTGTGAGAGTTCAATTGCAATAATAACGCTCAAAGATTAATGCAAGTGAAAGCAAGAAAATTTCTATCCATTTTTTTCTCACCTTGTGTTGCCAACTTACCTCTGATTGACCCAATGTGGGGTGGTTCTTGATAAGGATAATTTGAAATGAACCTCCAAGTGTATGGGCTCAAAATGGTTAAGCAAAGGATCATCAGTAGTGTATGAGACGGAGAAATGAACTGCCTCTCGTCATTTTGGTTACCGTACCTTATGCAAAAAATCCCTTTAGCTTGCAGACATGGAACCTTTTCACTCGTCTCGCTAGGTTTTAGTACGTGAGAATGTGTATAGACTAAGGATTGCCTTTCATCATCCTGACACATCTCGTTCAGTACATCAAAGCAATTTGACACCATTCGTCGAATTGTCAAAATTTTCACATGGAATTGGTGAATTAAACAAGTAAAATTACCATGCAAAATTCCTTTCCAAAAGACATGCGATACACTTGGGGAGGATTAAGTATCCATTTGCTTTAACATGTTTCCTCTTTTTTTGTTTCTTTCTACTCTTATGAGAAGAGTCTTTAGGGAAAGAGATACTTACCTATGTTGCAATGGTAAGGCAAACCTGCAAGGTAATAAGAAAAATCGTGTTAATGAACGGCTCTTTAAGGAAAAGGAATTGGGAACAATACAATATTACCCTTCGTGACTCCCTTCATTTGAGTTTAACCTGACAACTCCTTGAGCTTTCTCGAATGTCGACAATTTCTGTCGAAAATAGCATGAGCTCATGTTAGAAATGAAATGATAAAGGGTAAATTGGGAAAGATACCAAACTACCCTTCCTCCATTTTGCCTTTAAAGCTAGCAGGGTTTTTTCTTTTGCGACTCCTTCCTAGTTTGTCTTAAAGCTTGAATGAAATCCTCTATAATTAAGGATGCTCCCAACTAGGCGGTCCTCTTCTCGGCGCATGCTATGTCAATGCGGTCTCGGCACGTTGAAGGGATTCTTAGGAATCCTCTAATTCCTAACTGCGCAGGGCATGTACAATTGCTTGCATAGGGATCTTCGCTGCAAAGCTAATCTTGACTTTAACTATCTTCGATTGATATGGGCGTCGTAATCTTTTCCGATGACTACCGTCAAGACTTCCATGGTTGTCAGGATCAGCATCGACACTATCTTGTCATATGCAAAGTACTTTCTAGTTAGACTTGCTACCAAGAGTAACATTATCAATAACTTTTCTGACAATTCCCTTGTTATCAACAGGAATATAGAAATTATTTCAAGGATAGTACTTCTTCACAGCATCAAAGTTGACCGGGTTGGAGAATTGACGTCCATCCATCTTAGTCAGAATCAAAGCCCCTCCAGGAAGTGTCTTTTTCACGACATAGGGACCCTTGTAATTTGGAGCGAACTTACCTCCATGCTTGGGGGGTAATGGTAGTACTTTCCTCAGGACAAGATCGCCTGCTTCGAAATGTCTTGGGCGTACCTTTCGATTGAATGACCTGGCTACCTTTGCTGATAGCATTGACCATGACAAAGAGCTTTCAGCCGCTTTTCATCAATCATATTCAACTGCTCTAGTCTTTGCTACTTCCACTCTGCATCAGACAATTTTACTTGGGACAATACCCGCAGCGAGGGGATTTCTACCTCAACAGGCAGTACTGCTTCCATGCTGTACACTAAGGGAAAAGGGGTTGCCTCGGTAGATGTCCAAATTGATGTTCGATATGCCATTAATGCAAAAGGCAATCTTTCATGTCAATTTCGGTAGTTCTCAGCAGTTTTAGCTAAGATTTTTTTGATGTTTTTATTGGCTGCCTCGACAGCTCCGTTCATTTGGGGACGGTAAGGGGACGAACTCAGATAACGAATCTTGAATTCACTGAATAAATCATCAACAAGCTTGTTATTCAAATTCGTTCCATTATCTGTAACAATGGCTTCAGGGACGCCATAGCAGGCGATTATGTCGCGTCTAATGAATTTCATCACATTCCAAGCAGTGACATTGGTATATGATGTGGCCTCGATTCACTTGGAAAAATAATCAATCGTGATCAAGATAAATTGATGCCCATTTGATGCCTTTGGATTGATTGGGCCGATCACATCGATGCCCCACATTGAAAACGGCCATGACTCAGACAACTGATGTAATTCATTTGGAGGGGCATTTATCCTGTTTCCGTGAATCTGATAACGGTGACAATTTCGAACGTGTCGAATGCAATCGCTTTCTAGGGGAAGCCAGTAATAACCTAATCTTGTTATTTTCCTGGCCAACATGTGTCCATTCATGTGTGGACCGCATACTCCTTCACGCAATTCTTGCATAATTCACGTTGCTTCGGTCGCGTCCACGCATATTAGCAGAATAGAATCATAGGACCTCTTGTACAAGTTCTCACCACTGACGAAGAACTTCGTCGCCATCTTCATTATGTACTTTCTGTTAGCAGGGGTAATCTCTTTGGGGAATTGCTGCTCTTTGATGTTGTTCATGATATCGTAATACCATGATTTTCCATCGGGTTCCTCAGTTACGACCATGCAATGGGCCGATCTGGTCAGGACTTCAATCTTTAGATGTTTTATTTCCAGGCCTTTGGTGACATGTAACATGGATGATAGCGTAGCCAGTTCATCAGCGAATTGGTTATGAGATCTTGATAAATAGTCAAACGAAATTTCATTGAATTCTGTCACCAATTCTTCCAAATAATCATGATAGGGTACTAGCTTAGTATCCCTAGTCCTCCATTCACCCACAGTCTGGAGGATGATTAAGGCAGAATCACCAAACACTTTTAGTTTGATTATTTTAATATCAACTGCTGGTTGTAGACCGAGAATACACACTTCGTACTCGGCTACATTATTGGTGCAAGGAAACATCAATTTTGCAGCTACAGGATAATGCTGCCCATATAGGGATATCAAGACTGCTCCGGTGCCAGAGCCAGACAGGTTTACTGCTCCATCGAAGAACATAGTCCACGTAAGTCTTTCTGCCGATAAAATGCGATCATTTGGGAGATCATCTTCATGTGTTTCCCCAGGACATTTAGCCAGCATATCAGCGATCACTCGACCTTTCACTGATTTCTGCGACGATGTTTGGATGTCGAATTCCGAAATTAGAATCTGTCATTTGTCTAATTTTCCTACCAATGCTAGTCAGTTAAGCAAATACCGGATGAGGTCGTTTTTAGTTACGAGAAACGTCTGGTGGTGCAAAGTATATTGCCGGAGCCTATGCAACACCCACACCAATGCAACACACATTTTTTCTGATTCAGAATAATTCTGTTCCGAAATGATGAATTTCTTACTCAGATAATAGATGGCCCGTTCTTTTCCATCGTCGGGGTTGCTCTGGGCCAACAGGGCCTCTAACGATTCACTGTGGATCGTTAAATAGAGAGTTAGAGGATGTCCTGGGACTAGCGGAACTAGTACTGGGGGATTCATCAAATACTGTTTCAGTTTTTTAAACGCTTCCCGACAGTCTTCATCCCAGCTAATCTTAGCGTCTTTCCGTAGGAGTTTGAAGAAAGGCCATGCAGTCTCTGAAAGTTGGGAGATGAACCGTACGATGTAGTTCAATCTTCCCAACAGGCTTCTGACATCTTTCACTGTGGATGGAGGTTGGAGCTCACATATCGCTTTGATCTTCAAAGGGTCAACCTCAATCCCTTTGCTACTCACGATGAATCGGAGAAATTTTCTAGAAGTTGTCCCGAATACGCACTTTGCAAGATTTAGGCATATCTTAAACTCGCGTAACTGGTTAAATAGTTTCTTTAGAGTTCGAACATGGTCTTCTCTGCATCGGGTCTTGGCAATCATATCATCTACATAAACTTCAATTTCTTTGTGCATCATGTCATGGAAAAGAGTAACCATGGCACGTTGGTATGTTGCCCCGACATTCTTTAAACCAAAAGGCATGACCCTGTATTGAAAGGTCACCCATGGAGTGATGAATGCCGTCTTTTCCTTGTCTTCGTCGTTCATCCTTATCTGGTTGTACCCGAAGAATCCATCCATGAAAGAAAATAATTCAAACCCAGCAGTGCTATCCACAAAAACATCTATGTGGGGGAGCGGAAAGTCGTCCTTTGGACTGGCCTTGTTCAAATCACGGTAATCAACACAAACTCGATTTTGACCATCTTTCTTCTTCACTAACACAATGTTTGCAACCCAATCAGGGTATTGTAAAACCTCAATGAACCCTACTCTCAAGAGTTTCATCACTTCTTCTTCAATTTTTTTCGACAACTCGGGTTTGGTCCTTCGTCACCTTTGCTTCTTAGGAGGCATGTCGGGATTGGTAGGCAAACTGTGCTCGACAATCTGAGGGTCTAGACTTGGCATATCAAAATAAAACCATGCGAAGACATCTTGATAATCTTTGAGGAGAGCGATTAGACGTGTTGCCTTCTCTTTGGGAAGGTTAGCCCCAATTTTACTTCTTTTGGATCTTCAGTACCATCCAAATTGATGGTAACAATGTTTTCGGTTGTAAAGGGCTTGATTTGTTCATATTGCTCTCAATTTCTTCGGATTTCAGTGGGATCATCACTGGAATCGTCAGAATCGCTACTGTCGGCATCTCTGGCATCTGGCTGGATCATACTAACTCCCTCGCAAGTCACAAGATTATGCCTGGAACACAGGGTAAATTGATCAGAAAAACAAATGGGATTATGGATTTTTTTTTGTCCTTTCTCTTAAAATATTTTTGGAAGAAATAGTGAGATGCTTTTAATTTTCAAAAACCTTAGAAATGAGGAAGCATGAGGTAGCCCGGGCCTCAGAATACTTTCATTTGTGTGGCTGGATATCATCAATGGGCCGGTTTGGGATACTACCTCATGCCCTCAAAACATTATTTATTTACAACATATGAATTTACAAACTCGGGAGAGGGAGAGCTCAAAAAGATATTTCTTCCAGCAGAAATGATGACAAAATACAAAATACAAGGATAGCCCATTTTTCAAGGATTCGTGCAAAAGGGTTAGAGGAAATCTACTCAAGCGGGCTTGCACCCATTCCATCCACCGGTCCCTCATCTATCGCGTTGACGAAGAAACTTTCGAAAGTATCGTTCTAAGAGTCCAGGTCATCGCTTTCTCTCCTTGTTGCTATCAGCAGGTCCATGCCACCCCCATCCATCCACGATGCTATTCTGCTGCTCGTCAAAAAAGTTTGATGGTAACTGATAGTTGACGTAGAAGTCATACCCACCACTAGGTTCACCCAGGGTATCCCTGATTGCCTTCCCTTTACGTGCCCTCTCAGCAAGTTTAGGGGTGGTGGCACGAATGTTGGGCACCACTAAGAGGTCGTTCTTGCCGTAGCACAACCATGGAGCACGGAAAGTAAATGCCCCGACATCCAACAGGTCATGTACTCTATTTTTCAAGGTGCTGCAATTATCCAGTGAGTGACTGACTTCTCCTCAATGATAATCACAGGACTAGGTGGGATCATAATTAACGAAGTACTCGAGAGTAGGATGTTTTGGCTCCCTTGTAATCATTCTCTTTTGCAGAGGAACATGGAATATCACGTCCATGGATTTAGGGACTGGTGAGTACTGTCGCACATCACCCTACCACTGTAAAAATCGAATATCCTGCCATGTCGTGTTAGGAAGGAATCTCGATGGTGGAATTTCTTCGGAAACATTCACCTGGGTTGGCTATTCTTGATTGGGAGGCAGTAGTAACATGTTCAGAATTTGGCCAATGATATCCATTAAGGATGTAAGCGAATTTTGTAGTTCATCCACCTAATACTGCAAACGTGCAAACCAATCAATTAGGTTTACACTCATTTCTAAGGTCGAGTCTTCGTGTATGGCACCTACAAAGATATCGTCAAATAGGGTGACCACGCTATCCAGCGTTTCTTCTTGTCCACAATCTTTCTCAATTAGTAACTTGTCTGGGTTTTGATGTCGGTCGCTAGCGACATTCTCGGGAAGCGTTGAGGAGCTAGGGCGGCTTGAGCATTCAGCAGGATGCCCGAACTTATTGCTAGGTTGTCCTGAGACGTTGATACAATCCTCTTCATCCTGCAACAATCTAGCAGGTGGCGGGAAAGTCTCCCGGATATAGGGAAGCAGCAAACCAGCTCGACCCCTCCCGCGCCCCTTGTTGGCCTATGGGTTTCCTCCGCAATATCCTAGACCAGAGGTACGATGGTTCCTGGCAGCTTGAATAGGTTCCAGAATACCCCGGCCTCCTCTTACTGAGTCCTTGACCTGGGGCGAAGCCATTCCCTACCATAACATTTCCTACCATGATTGCAGTTTTTGATATATCGGGGACAAAGGGAGAAGCTCCTCGATATCCGTGCACGGTTGACACGAGTTCGATAGATTGATAACTGGATTCCACCTTGCCATTGGGTTCAACATACATGATGGATGTTTCCTGATAAACTCGGTGGTCTTCTTCACCGAGGACTGTGACTATCTTTCCTTGGGTTACAAACTTCACACTTTGGTGAAGGCTTGTAGGCACGGCTCCAGCAGAGTGAATCCAAGGACGGCCCAACAAAAAGTTAAACGCGGTAGAGATGTCCATTACCTGAAATAGAATGTTGAACACGGTTGGGCCAATTTGGACATCGAGGTCGATCTCACCAGCGGTATCTTTTTTCATCCCGTCAAATGCTCAAACGGATGTTTTGGAGGCACAAAACTTAGATGGGTCTATGTTGAAATGGCGCAAGGTTGTCGACGGGCAAATATTCAAAGCAGACCCATTGTCGATCAAGACTCTAGCCACATGGGAGTTTCTACATTTAACAGAGATGTAGAGACCCTTGGTGTGCCCTCTACGCTTGGCAGGGAATTCATCGTCCGAAAATGCTATTTGGTCTTTCAACGGGATGGACCCTAAGAATTCCTCTAACTTATCATGTTCAATCGTTTCAAGGACGTTCACTTCGCTGAGCAATTTCATAAGAGATTTCTGATGCTTTGTGGACGTTTGAAGTAGTTCTAGCAAAGAAATTTGGGCAGGTAACTTGCGTAGTTGATCCACCATGTTGTATTCACTGGCTTTGATGATGGCCAAAAATTCCTTGGCTTCTTCAACGGTAACAGGCTTCGAAGGCTGCGCATTGGCTTGGGCATATGTTCGCCCCGATCTTGTGACTAGGTCAACATCCAGTTCATAGGACCATGGGACTGCCTTATCATTCTCGTACTAATAAAGCTGAGGTATCTCGATCACTATGTGCTCCTCAGTTAGAGGCATTTCAATCGTCAGTTCCTCCTTGTTATCTGGGTTGTCAGCTACAGGCAAGCTCACAGGTGTGGGGATGGATTCACTGGTTTCGACATTCAATGCTGAAAGTTCTTCATCCCAGTTAATGATAACCTGGAAGATGGTGGCCATTATGCCGGTATGGTCGACATACGCAATCAGGCCTGCTTGCGCCATCTTAGCAATTCTTTCCTTCATCAGGGCAAGGGGCAATACCTCGTTGGCAGGATAGTATCCTGCCTTCACCAAACCGTTATAAACGTCGGTGGTGTATATCCTTACGTTCTTGATTCGACCAGCATCGAAACTGAATATGGCATTAATTTTATTTTCATGCTCTGATAACAGATTATTCTGGACATTTAGCTTGGATGTCTTAAACAAGAAGGCCTTAGTGTCTAGCAGATTCTATACTCGGTGCTTGAGGGTAAAGCAATCGTTCGTCGAATGTCCTATCTCGCCCATGTGATAGTTGCATTTCTTAGACGGATCATAATTCGAGAAGCTCTCTGAGTTGGGCCGTTTTGGCTCGGTGGAGAGCAAATTTTTCTTGCGAAGTATGGTCAGGACTTGAGAAAGGGATTCGGGTAGTGGAGTGAACTGCCTTTTCTTGTATAGCCTTGGGGGCTGGCGACTTGAGGCTGGCTGCTGCTCACCGCTTACTTGAACAGTCGGAGGAGGATGAATGGTATGGGTGTATGCGATGTTCCCCTCTGTCAGGGGCTCCTTCTCCTTCCTCGTGCTGAGTCTCTTAGTTGTGGAGGTAGGGTCCGTGAACCAACCGTCACGTTATCCCATTTCAATTCGTTCGCCTACCGGAACGAGCTGATTAAGGGACTTAGCAGTAGCACCAACCATGCGATGTCTATATTCATACGGGAGAGACTTAATGAACAGCTTCATTTGCTCATGATTAGTAAGCTTTGGGGTGACCTGGGCGGCCAAGTTCCTCCATCGGGTGGCATATTCTTTGAACGACTCACTCTTCTTCTTCTTCTCAGTACGTTCGAGATCGTCACGAGAAAATGTGACGTCGAGGTTAAATTGATACTGCTTGGGGAATGCATCAGCAACATCATCCCAAGATTTGAAGGCATCCACATCTTTCGACATATACCATGTTAACGCTGGCCCTATCAAGCTTGCTTGAAAGGTCTGGATCATGAGAAGCTTATTATCAACATACTGGGTCATTCGCACATGATACATGTGCAAGTGGTGCCTGGGACACGAAGTGCCATTATATTTTTCGAATTCTGACATTTTGAATTTTTCCAGCACCTTAACCCTTTTGTATACAGACAGGTCAAGTGGGACACCATGCTGCAGGCCTTGTAGCTGTTTCAACATCTCCTCGACCTTCACAAGGCGTTGGTCATGTTCTGTCATCAGTGCGCTTACAAGTTCGGTCTTCCTGATAGCAAGTGGAAACGGATCGTCCTCTAGCATGGGCATCTTGCTGTCGCTGGCGGAGGCTTTGTCTTTTCCTGTAGATGGTGGCGGTAACACCACCTCAATTGATGCAGGTGTGGGGGGGAGCTTGCCACTGATAGATTCTACCTGCTTGGTGAGATTTTTAAGTGATTTGAAAACCATTTTCATTTCATTTCCATGTTATTGATACAGATCGGCACGTTTTCTTCGGCCATTTAATTCGTAACTACATGTGAAAACGTTGAAATGAATGAGTATAAGGCCTAAGAAAGAATTAGTTCATGATTTAGTCTAGTATTGTATCAATTTATCACGTATTTTCTTTATTTGCAAAAAGAAAAAAGAAGCAAAAAGGGTTTTTATTAATATTTTCAATACAAACGGCATCCCCGGGGTTCGAACCTCGGTCGCCTCGGACCGTTCATTCCCCGGATACCACAAGGCTAAGGCCAAGGTGGTGTCATTAAAGTGTAATTTCTTTTATTTAGGCAAAAGGACACTATAAGTGCCATAAGTTGTGTACGGAGATCACTTTGGTGCCATAACTTTTTTTCGGATCACTTTGGTGCCAAGTTGGAGGAAAAGAGATCACTTCAGTGACTCCGGCCAAAATTCCGGCCAAAAAAAAAGCCACATCGGATTTCCGGCGAGCCACGTTAGATTTCCGGCAAGTCATGTCAGCATCGAAAATTAATAAAAAAAGAGCCACGTCAGATTTTCGGCGGCCATATCAGCATTGGCACTAAAGTGATCGTTTTTCAAAAAAGTTGACACCAAAGTGATCTGAAAAAAAGTTATGGCACCAAAGTGATCTCCGTACACAACTTATGGTACTTATAGTGTCCTTTTGCCCTTTTATTTATATAACAAAAAGTGGTCCGACTTATATTAACATTAGTACAACCCCTAAACATTTAAAAAACAAAAACCCCTAAACATAAATACTATGAATTATAAAAGACAGGGGCTTTTAGCAAAAGGGCGCCCTTCCCGAACACTCATTCTATAAACGATGGGGAAACCACAGTCTCTCGGAACTGCTTATTTTCACGGACAAGCTCCGCGATAAGCGTATCTCTCGTCCCCACAGTCCTTTCAAGATGGTCAATCCGCGCTTGGCGATTGGGCTTGTCGGCCACATCTGGAACCTTTGGCTATAGAGCTGCTGGGATTTGATGATGGAGAATGTAGAACAGAGAGGCATGGTGAACCCTTTCTTGCCCCTTCAGTCTTTTGGGTACAATGATATTTTCAGGCTCACACTTGATCCATGTATTCTGGATGGCACGAATTTCATTGATGTAGTTATAGTTTGAGCGAGTGAATCGGACTCGAAACAGGTCCGTCTTGAGAGGCGGCGGGATCTCCTGAAGGACCCTGTACTGGCGGGCTACCCGATAGAGGTAGTAAGAAGTTGCACCAGATAAACCAAGCAATGAAACAGGATTATGAAACCTGTGAGCATAACGAACCAGACCCTCACGGAACCATTTAGCGTGCCATAAGAATGCTTCAAGATCGAGGTTTTTCAAAAAGTTTATCCAGGAAGAGTAATCTTTAGCAAGGGAATTACTTTTTAAGACCTCGAATCTTTATATTGGGTGCATAAGGTCATCACTTTCAAAAAGCTGCATAAGGTGCCCGAATCCTCTTAAGTGGGATAAAAACCAAATTTGCAAAATTTCCGGGGCGGCCCGCATGACCTTCTCCTCATTTTGTTTAAAATGGTTAAGGGACAAAAATATTTCTGCCAAAATTGAATTAGCATAACCCATGCCAGTGCAAATTTGTTTAGCAACATACGCAATTGAGGGGTTTATAGAATTTTGCGGTGAGGGAAAATAACAAACCTGACAAAAGCAAGGAGAAAGATCTTAGATTTCTGACTCATAGGTTGATTTTCAAAGCATTCATTTAAGAAAAATAAGGGGCATGTATTACAGTAAGCTTTAACGACCCTTTTTACTATATTGATTTCGACTCGCAAAAACTGAGACAATTCGGGTATAGGGGAAATGCCCAAAAGTGGTTTGATGAGCTCAGATCCCAAAAGCATTCTGATGGCAACACTATATTCTTCCAGAGTTTGGGTCATTTCAAACCTACCGAACACAAAGATAGATGTCTGAGGGCATCAGAAATGTGCCAATGCCTGCATCATGCCAGAATGGACATTGATCTTGGGCAATGGAAGTAGGCGACCAATTATTGTTTTAATGTATCCTTGGCCATTCTGATCGAGCCGGTCCTACCATGCCAGGAGCTCTCTCTTGGGAGTGGGGACGAATTGGACATCAGCTCTTCCCATCGTATATAGAATGAAATCAACGGGTAACCTAACAGTCACAAATCAAATGAAGAAGTAGGCTGCATAATGAAATAAGAAGGGATAGAATATATACCTTATCTTGAACTATGGCAATCACAAAGACATGCACATGAGGAGTGAGGATCGATTTCTATCTAGACTGGTTTAGCAAAGTGAAATTAAAAGGGTGTCTGACCGTCGCAGTCTCGCATTGGTGTCAAATCCTTTTAACCTCGGCCAAATCGAAAGGAATATCTTATAGTCACACGAATAGCGGCTAAAGATAGACACTTTACGATTTTTTAGAAAGAAATTTCGGGAAAAAGAAAGGCAACCTCTACATCGTGGGCTCGCGTTCGAGGTCGTATCTTTCTTAACACCATCCTAAAATGCCGGCCCAAGTTCGGCGGCATGGTTGTGTGTGCAACAGTGTAGTGCTAAATCATTAAAGCATGCACAATAATTCATAAACAATCATGATTTGAAGCCTGCAAGAACATTTAACACCTTAATGTCAGGGTCATACCTGGAATCCTCGCTGCCAAAAAAAATATTTTTGAACAGAATAAAATTTCTAGTTTAAGTCCACTTTAAAAGAAAGTCCCCAGTGGAGTCGCCAGTCTGTCGTGACCGACCTTCGATTTTTAATTTTCAAAAAAAAAACACGAGGGTCTCGCCTGGTACGCGCTAAGTCTAAGTTTGGGACTTAACTTGGGTTCTCCCAAGCTCATACCATATCGCGACTTAGGGTTTAGGTTTTTAACCTGCAAGTGATTTTTATCTAGGAGTCACCACTAATCAGTTTGGAGTGGGTCGATTAGACACCCAAGCAAGACAATGGGAGAATTGCTTACTTCTGTAAACCAGAGATTAAGTGAGTTTTGGGACTTGGTTACACTAGTTTGATAACTAATGCCCTTTCGGTACCTTTTTACCCTGTTCATTTCAGAAAATACTTGTCAGGCAATTTGAATTGATTTTAGGACCTTTCTCCTAACATGTGGGGTAATCAAGCGAGTGTACAATCATTAGTGATTAGCAGTCGAGATAGATATGCAGTATAGGGTTCTAAACCTAACTAAGGCGACAAAATTCAAAACATAACAATTTATGCAATTATATTCTATTTAAAAACATAACATGCATAATAGTAACACAACAATAATAAAATTAACATGCAAAATACTACCGTATAGCCCTATAGATTTATTTGATTTAAATATTACAATTTATGCAATTATATTTAAAAAATAGCATGCATAATAATAATAATACAGCAACAATTTAAAACAAACAGATGTCACATAATTTAGAAAAATATTAGACAAAACTTATATCTGAATTATATCCTAATTTTTAAAAAGAAAAAAAATTTCGAAAATTTTTTTTAAAAAAAATTATTAAATTTTTATAAAAAAAATAATATAATATTAAAACCGGGTCGGGTCGAAAGATCCGGGTCGGTCAAAACCGACCCTGGTCAACGGACCCGACCCATAGCATTGACCCGGGTTGGATTTTCAGATCCGACCCGAGTCGGGGAGTCAACCTGGGTATGGACCGGATCGGGCCCGGTCGGGTGGATACAGAAGAAATAGGACCGGTAGATCGGTCCAACCGGTTTGCAGGACGGTTCAGGGACGGCTCCCGCGTGTCTGAGCACGCGGGAGCTTCGGCCAACGAGATCCGGCAGTCTCGCCGAACGACCTAGGCCATCAATGGCCTGGGTCTTCACCTCAGGAATCCTAACTTACTTTCTCCGACGACGGGCCCGCCATCCGACCACCTACTTGCCGGCCGGTGAGCTAAAACAAGCCCAGCCTCTTTGAGGCATTTCCTCGAACAAGTGGGGGCGTAACAAAGATCGAGGAATATCGACCTCCCCCGACGACCTGGTCGGCTACGACAGCAGTGGTTCGCTTCCGACGGTGAGTGGGGGCCGTGATCAGAGACGGTATGAGCCGGGATTCACGCGAAACGGCCGACGTGAGTCCCGGCTGAACCGCACACAAAAAAAGGGGCGGATAGAGCGGAACGGGACCGGGAAGGCTCACCAGTTGGCGACGCGTCTAGGGGGCTTCCAGCTGGTCTGGGGGCGACGGTGAGGCTACTGGCTCGACTGGTGAACTCTTGGTATGTTCTCTTTCTCTCTATTTACTCTCAAACTCTCTCTCTTCTTCTCTGTCTCTCTTTCTCTGTTTTTTTGTTCAAAGGACCTGACGCTCTCTCTGTCTCTTTTGCCGGCTTATATGGCCAACGCCCAGCCACTGTCTCTGTTCTCATCTCCTCCATTAATGGCCTACACCGGGCTATGTCTACTCGGGACTTTTGTGGCCATTTAGGTCGGTGCAGGGGCTATTATGGTTCCGGGAAGAAGGGAGAAAGGAAGAGAGAGAGATGGCTGAGAAATGAGGAAGGAGGGGACTGGCTATCAATGCCAGTCCCCTTGCCGTGTTCCCCTGTCCATCCTCTGCTTGGAGGGGACAGGGGTGACCGCTCCATCGTCCGTTGGTTGGACGGTGGAGAAACAGAGCAAAACAGGGGAGAGAGAGACGCCGGCAACGGGGGAGAAGGGAGGAGAAGAAGTTGGGCCGGGCCGGGCCTAGCTCAGGCGAAAGGGGGAAAAAAAGAAAAGAAAAAGGGTGGGGTGGGCCCGCACAAGGGAGAAAAAAAGAGGGTCGGGTCAACCCAGCCCATTCCGATTTTTTTTTAAAACTTTAATTAGTGCAACTAATACTAAAATACCTAATGTCTATATGCAATGCAATAAATAACAAATATTTTTTGGTTTTAAGAATTAAAGGAAATTAACTTCTAAATTTTGCATAATTAATTTTGGGCAAATTAAAATACGTGTCAACATGACCTTTAACTTATTTGACCTTATCATGTCCGACAAATATGTCCAGACGACTAAACGCAAGCTAAAAAATAATAATATGCAAGTGACAATAGCTCATATCAAAGAGAAATTTTGGGATGTTTGGGGTCTTCGTGTTAGATCATGATTAAGTCCTGGTTCAGAGCCAAAAAATAATCCCAGAGCAATCACATAAAATTATGTTAATCAGCACGAAAAAACCTAGCCTACTAAAAAACATAGTTGCATGAATGAATATATTTATTTGACTCCATATGCATGGATGTTCCATATTCATCACTAAATCTCAAATTGGCCTAGCAAAGCAAATCGGATTTTTGACGCAAGAAAAAGGAAAGGCCAAGCTGGTTCAACTTCCATAATTTAATCCGCGATGTATTCACTGAACCATCTTCTCTGTCAGCATCCTCAACAGCTTGTCGATCGCTGACTGTAATCTTCCATACCGTCTCCAAGGAATTAACGATGTCGGTTATGGCTGAAATGGAAGAAAATGCTTCCTCAAAATCTGCGTACCTCTCGTGTCGGTCCTTCACCTTCACAACAAAGATGTCTATGTGCATGGACTTCAAGAAGCCAGAGACAATAGCATTGCTTACTGTCTTGGTGGTCGCCGATGTCTTGACAACTTTCGACAAGCTTGTTGCTTCATTCCCTTCCCTCGGTCGCCAATTCTTTCCCAGCTTTGCACGTGCAATGCTCTCAATGATCGGTCGTACTGTTACCCAAAATGTTGGTTTGCTGTCAGGACATGGATAACCTGTGAGAAGCTTAGAGTCGTCAAAGTCCTTATATCCATTTGTTATGTGAATTGGAATGATAAAATTTACATTTTTTTTTTGTTTACACTTGAAGTTGACATTTCAGTGCTGTGGAAATTTTTTTTATGTGTTTTCGGATTTAAAAAGAAGTCAAAGTGCGCGGGTTGCAAGATTCACGGATAGTAAGAAACAAAAGTCCACTCAAACAGACAATCAATTGAAGTAAGCTCTTATGATGTGTCGTATTTATTAATACATATGAATGCTTCAAGGATGGACAATAATTATTGACATTATGTCACAAATGTCCAAACACAAAAAAATCAAAAGCCACTAAGAAAATTAAAATTGAAGTTTTTTATTACAATTCCTCGAAAGGTACTAACCACCAAGAACAGATATGAACAACACGTGTTCAGCCCCTCGTACTATCAACATCGACCAATCTCATGTTTAGATTATTCACTCGGATTCTAGCTTGTGCTTCGTTTCCATGGAAAAAAATTTCAAAAAAGTATTAAATCTATTGAACGATAGTTAATTCAATCATTAATTCTTCAATTTTGCCTATTTAGTCCTAAACCTTATTACGATTTGCCAATGTAGTAATTCCGACCAATTTTATCTGGCTATCGTTAACATGGTGGTTCAGTCAATCTCGATCATTCTACATGGCATGGCTGACGTTAATGTAGACCACCTTTTACAGTTGTTTGAATTTTTTCTTTCTTTTCCTTTTTCTTTTTTCCTCATTTCCCTCTGCCAATCACTGGCCATAAATGAGGGGCTACAACACCATGACCGACCCTTGCTAGGTTTTGGTGAGGGCATGTGAGCCCTCGCTATGGTCTGCAAGGGTCAAGGCAAGGGCCATTGACCTCGCTTATGGTCGACAACCTTTGTCAACCATTGCCGACGCCGCTGCGATAAGTGGAGGGAAATAGGAAAAAAAGAAAAAAAATTCAGAAAATTTAAAAAAAAAATTGCAAAAATCATCTACGTCAGCGCCGGTCATATAGGATGGCCAGCATCCACATCAACGGTTGCCGGACAAAATTGTTTGAAAGGTATATTGGCAAATTGTCAAAAGGTTTAGGGTTATAAATTGGCCAAATTAAAAAGTTTAAGATTGAATTTGCCTCCATACAATAGGTTTAGAACATTTTGGAAAAATTATCTCATTTCCATGAGACAAACGGAATATCTATTTGATGGCACCTAAGTTTTCTTCTACGATGAATTTCTCATTAAAAAAAAGCATTTCGACAAAATAATGTGCATTCACCATTCATGCTCAAGAAAACCAAATGAAGTCCTAAAATTTAAAGATGGAAGCTAGGCAAGGGAGAAAGTTTTACCATTTCCTCCGTGATTGAGGTCGGTGTAGTCACTAAACTTGATGAAAACCCTCTCAAGAGTGTCCACCATATCTTCATCACAAACTGGGGGAAGGTAGAGGCCATACAAAAGCCCTAGCATCACAAATGCAAAGCTTCTCTCTCCAACTCGAATCACCATGGAGTCTCTCGATATTGGCCATTGCAGGTCACTTACGCAGCACGTGGTCATCATGATGTGAGTTACAGCCTGAACATATAGTTTGACCACAAACTCCCCTATTCTCCAAACTGGGAGCAATTGTTCATTGGGATGACCCATCATCATCACTACCAGCGAAGCACTTTCAAACTTGAAAATTTCAGTGACAGTCCCATGAGGATGCTCTCTCCTCGTCCCTAACATTTTTGCGTATTGGTTTCAGCTACCAAGTTGCACCTGCCAAAGTAGAGAGAGAAACCAATATTATGAAGCGAAAATTGGGCAAAGAAAATTCAAAAAAAAAAAAACCCATAAGGATGAAAAGATACAAGAGTTTCATGGGATCAATTTTGATCATGAAGATGAAGAGATAGGGAGAGGACAGAAGTACCAGAAACCCAGAAGTTGCACTAGAAGAGGAGATTATGAAGTCCTGAGAGAGTAGGTTTTATGGGTCGCATGTGGTCACCACTTGTGGTCACATTTGGTCAAACATATCCATCCAATTTAACTTACCTAATTAAGATTGACAGAAGAAGTAACCATGGGTCAGTCCAATAGGACTATAATCACATTTCCACGTTTTCAAATATTGGAGAGATATCCTCAAACTTCCTAATAAGAAAATTCCTAACATGGGCATCATTTTTTTGTATCTCTCATATTCCCTAATTAGAAAATTCATTGGATGGGAATCATTTCCAGGGTATCTTGCATCACCATCAATTGTACATTCGGTAGGGTAATAAAGTAGCAAAACATAATTTTGCTTTTGTCCTAAGAGAAATGGTATAAGCAATTAAATAGACATATCTTGTTCTGGTCCTTTTAATGAGTAGGTTATTCATTCATAGATTATCAAAATGTACAAAAGGATTTTCCCTTCTATAACTACATTGTTACATTAACTCTCGATTCTAATTTTCTTCGACCTCTTTCAAATTTGCCTTGTTGCCAAGTTAGTTCAACATCCGATCTTAAGAAGAATCGTCGAAAAAGTCCTAAACCTATTATACGGCTACCAATTCATCCTAAACTTTCCAATTTGGCCAGTGTAATCGTAAACCTTTAGATGATTTTTTAATGTAGTCAATCCAACCAATTTTCGACCAAAAAAAATCCAACCAATTTAGGGTAGAAATTGCTGATTTGGCGGTCTTGGCAGCACTGGCCGTCTTACGTAACATGGCCGACAATCTGACATGTTCGGTGAGGCTCAAAACAATGTCATTTTGAGACATTTTCAAAAAAAAATGATTTATTTTTATTATTTTCTTTTTTATCTTTCTTTCCTTCATCTTCCCGAATTTCTGGTCGACAAGGTCACCGAGCCCTAGGCAAGGCCAGAAATTTGGGAAGATGAAGATAAAAAAGAAAAGAAAAGAAATTTTAAAAACTCAAAACGACGCCGTTTTAAGCCTGACGGACACATCAGATCGTCGATCGTGCCACGTAAGATGGTCGGCGTTCATGTCAACGATTTCTGGTCTAAATTAGCCAAATGGATTACATTGGAAAATTGTCAAATGTTTAAGACTATATTGGTCAAATTGAAAAGTTTAATGATAACTCTTAGATAGAGCATTTTTACTAATTTAGGCTTGATATTTGCTAAATTTTGATGAATTTTTAGTGAATTTATTTTCTACTCATGTAATTTTATTGAATTTTGTAGGAAATATAACTTTCGGAGGCTAAGAGACCATGCGCACTATTTGCAGAACATGCTAGGACCATATGCGTAATTTTCCTATGTGTTTGTACTGGAATTGCAAATCAGTCCCTACGTCTCAGCATCTTCCAGAATATATCAGTATCTTCTAGAATATTTTGTCTTGAAGAAAAAGCCAATCAAGACCAGAAATTTGGAGGATTTGACCATAATTGAGGCTAGGTTCAAAGAAAATCAAGAATAGGAATCTTAAGAAGGAAAATTCTTAATTTGGCGAGGAATCCTATTCAAGACCTAATGGGGGCTGACCTAGGGGAGATTTTTGGAGGCAAAAATAAACCCCTCTTGTGACGCATATTTCAGTATCCGGAGGAGCTGCCACCTCTGAGGAAGATTTTAGGTTTTCTTAGTTAGCTTTTATTCTTCTATTTTTTTTAGTATAGTTGGCGCATGTCAAGGAGAGAAGGAGGAGACAAACCTGAACCTCTTTCTGACTCAACTTGGTGAATTTATTTTAATTTAGCATTGTGTTCTTTTTAATTTTTGTTGTTAGTTTAGCTTTAACTATGTTCTAAATTTCTTTTGTTAGAGCTACAATGGATCTTAACCATGATTGATGATTATCAAGACTTGCTTATGCAATGTAGTTGTTCTGATTGTGTCGTTCTCTATCATGATCTTAATGCTTTTAGAAGTTTGGCCAACTTTTAAATGATTTTCGATGTATGCATGATACCGGGTGGAGATTGCATGCATGTGGACTAGTGATATTGAACCATAAATTAAATCTAGGTCAAGGTACACTAGGTTGTTTGTGTGGTTACGGTAGCAGATCTAGATTGGGACTACTTAGATTAAATTCGGGAATTTCCACAAGAACTTAATGCTTTAGGTAGTTTAAATTCACCTAAGGTTAGTGTGGGTTAACATACCTAATTAGGAATTATTAGACCGAGGTCGGCTTGTAATCTAACTTAGGGAAATTTCACCAACACAATTGGGAATTAATTTGTTGCATGACAAGTTACGAAAATTGATTATGAGTGGTTAAGTGAAGTTGGATGCTATAACGCTTTGTGATCTTGATTAAAATCTTGATAATTTGCCTTGTTAATTTTCGGTTTACTTTGGATTAGGTCTATTTTGCAATTTTAATTAGCTTTTGAATCCTTTAAGCTTCGGCTCTTTTGTATTTCAGTCCTTTAATTGGTTTAATTCACTTTTTACTTGTCTTTTCGACTTGGTTAGCTAGTTCCTTGGATTGATCACCTTCGGTAAGTAATTGGATAATTAGAGACAATCCTCGTGGAAACGATACTCACTCATCACTTTATTACTTGTAGATATTGTGCGCTTGCAATTCACCTAACATTTAGGACTTAATTAGTGACCGTATAATAGATTTGTCTTTTTTGACAATTTTTCCTCCAATCTTATTTGGGAATAAGTAATCATGACGACCTTGTAATATATATTAATTTCTTATCATATCGCGTAAGTGTCTGGCATTTTGCAGTTGTCCACTTGCTCTTAACATAATGTTCTTATGAATGGACCTTCACAACTTTCCAATTTTAATTATAGAACCATTTGCATATTTGGTTTTCGAATGTTGTAACGCTAGCCTAAGTAATCGACACAGAATTTCATGTACATCTTTCAGGGCAACACAAGGAAGTTTGACTGAAACCAACCGCAAAGCTACAGAAGACGAAATTTATGGAGAAAATGACAAAGTTTATTGAGGAGGCAAGACGAGCTTGAATTTGAATTTAGGTATGTTTCTTTAAGTAAAAGAATCTTATTTGAATTAGTTTTCTAAACTTTCAATTTATTGGTTTGCTAAAAGTGATTAGTCAACGGAAAATTTACAATCGAAGAAAATATGAATGCTTAAAGATATGAAAATGAATTCCTTAAATTGGAAAAGGGAAAATATTTTCTTGAAAAATGATTTTCCGGAAAATAATTTCCTTCGTCACGAAGTTTTCCCGTAACAAACACACCCTTAATGGTACAAGGTTATAACGGACCTATTAGGATGCCGTTCTCTCCATGAAAGGACGGGCTAAACATGTTTCTAGTGGGTTCAACCTAACGATACAAAAATAAAATGAAAATTATCAAAATGTCAATGCTTTTTCCTAGGTTTACCAAATCGTGATAAATGTGTGTTAAAAACCAGCAAAGTTCATATGAAAAAGATAACTATCGACATCTCATTTCATTGGCTAATATTACTCCTATCAAGAAAATAATGTAATACTTCTATCAATCGGGTGGTTGGTCAAGTGATGCAAGACTTGATTTGCACATCACAGGTTCCATTCCTTAGTATATCCTCGGTCTCAGGTTACCTTGGTCTACGACTGACGAGTTTGGGCTTAGGTATATTGTCCGTCTTGGGCTTTAACACTAGCATCTGGCGGGTCAATGGTGTCGAACTTGCCCACTGTACAGTTAATACTTCTTTAGCATCTTAAAGCAAACGTACCAGCAGCTGATGAAATAGGTCATAACCCTGTCCTAATCCTTCTATTTATCAGCGGATGAAATAGGTCATAACCTGTCCTAATCCTTCTATTTATGATACAAAAAAAAAGTATTATCTCTCTCTCTCATAGTAATCTTTGATATGTTTTTATTTCTAGAGAGGTTTCTGAGGTGATTCATTGGTTACACCTTTTTCGGCCCAAGGTTGGCCCACTTTTAATAGAGAAAAGTAATTCCATAGAACTACCGAATTGCATGACACAAGTATACAAGTAAATTTTAGCGTGAATCGGACAAAGAACCGAAAAAATCACTCTCTTAAAAGAAATTTTCTTGTATTATTAACTCACAATTTGCATGCCTACAACTGAGAGTTCTCCTCTTATTTATAAGGGTTAATACCACGAAAAACATCAAACTGGTACACATGTTACAAATTTACCCCAAACTAATTTTTTGACCACCAAAAGCTCCAAACCGGTACACCTATAATAAGTTTACCCTCCGTTAGCTTTCATCAAATTTTACCGTTAAATTTGCTGACGTAGATGACACATGATGACGTGGTGTGGCAAATTTCATGTGCAAATCCATAAGGTAAATACCACAAAAAATCTTAAATTGGTTCGCTAATAGAGAGTAAATTTGTCACAAGATTACCAATTTTGGATTTTTGTTGGTCAAAAAATTAGCTTGGGTAAATTTATCATATGTGTACCAGTTTGGGATTTTTCGTTGTCAAAAATTAATTTAGAGTAAATTTATCACAGGTGTACCAATTTAGGGTTTTTTGTGAAATTAACCCCATTTATAAAGGGACTAGGACACTACATCAGGAAACATCAAACTAGGAAACCTTAAACTGGGAAATGCTAAACTAGGAAATACTAAACTGGGAAACATAAAATTAGGAAAAATTAAACTAGGAAATATCAAACTAGGAAACATCAAATTAGGAAATATTAAATTTAGGAAATTTATACCAAATAAGATAAGTTGTCTGAATGGTTGGGCTTCTAGTTTCTTTTGCAATTTGGGCTTTACAAAACTATAGTTTGACAAGAGATAATAGGGTCAATGTGGGCTGAAAAATGAAGTGGGTATAAGCTCCGAATATTCTTGAACTGAATACTCATTTTTAAGCAAAAGCTCAGATTATTATGAAAAACTGTCCCCACCGACATCAACCACATGTCCTCCAAACTCCATCGGTCGGAATTCCTGACATGTTGTCAGAGCATGGTTCCGCATCCTCCATATCCCGATTGTCATTTGAATCCACACATAGGTCATTGTACGTTCGATTTGCGCATGAGAGGGAACATCATAGTATATACTATATTGCTTAAATACGAACAACAAGTTTGATAAGCATGCAGTCATCTTGCGCATAGCAGCTCAAATTTTCGAGTTGAAATCCCTGGTAAGACCGACAGATGATCACCACTATTTTGTAAGCACAAAACGAGCCCGCCGGTTTACCATCACTCTGTATTTTCCTCGCCCATTTTCATTCCCTCCTATTTCGCTTTCGTCTCTCACAGTCGGGGGGAGATAGAAACAAATTCAGACTGAAAAAGTATGAAAATCTTTATATGCTTCGAAATTACAGATAGAGCAAAGAGAAGAACACCGAAAGATGAAGATCATCTATTGGTTACTGGGAAAAGGAGCTCAAATATGAACAGTTCCTCTCTAATTATAGTTAATTACAATCTTTAGTTGATCTACATACAACATACAATTTGAACAAGGGGAGGAGAGGAGGAGGAGGGGTCAAGCAGAGAAGAGTCCATTGGAGGCTGCGAGACTCAGGGGGCTCTTGGGCTCCAACACCCACTTCACCACCTCCAGCTTCTTTGCCTCTCCCATCATCTTCTTCATCACTCTCTCTGAAAACGAGGACACGGAAGAACCGACCATTCTCAGGCTCAGACCTTCGAACCGATCACCCGCACCGCCTTCTTCAACCTTCAGGTTCATCCTCGGGTAATTCTTGATCCTCCTCTCGTACTCCTCCGCCACCAGGATCGCTATGTCGGCCATTCTCTCTCTCTCTCTCTCTCTCTCTCTGTGACAGGCAGCTCCTGAGTTCAAAAATCTCTTCTTTTCTCCTCTTTTTTTCTTGGAACCTTGGTGGGGCAAAGGGTTCTTGAGGGAGGGTTTTTATAGTGGATAAGACCTGAGAAAATGTGAAATGGGTGTGAGCTAGAGCAAATGGATAAGGCTCACAGATGGCTAATGCTTTTATTATTATTGTGTTGGGAATATTCTATCCATCTTTTGATGGTTTTTGTGGGGTTAGCTGGTTTTGGGCAATGTTTTTTCTTTCTGTTGGGGTTGGTTGCTGGTTGCTGTGCACTTGGCAATCCAATGATTCATATGTCTCATATTTTAATACAGCACCAACATAGGTGTATAGCACACGCAATGTGGGTCCTGCTTGTATGTCGACACTTGCTTTTCCTTAGGATTAATATCGTTAAAAAAATTCAAAAGCAATTTCAAATCGATATTTCATAACAAAGTTACCAGATTGAAATTTCATAACTCAAATCTACCGTTCATTAGAATTTCATCCGATATTACGTTAAAATGCATACGTGTTAATATATGTGGCAAATGATCGCAATATAGATCCGACATGGAATCAGGGTTCACGAGAGTGATGTGTTGCTTTTCAATGAAACTTTTTCCTTAACAAAATTTTGGCTTCCCCCGACCAAAACCACCGGAACGAACGGCCAATAGCTTCACGCTGTCGGCGGCCGTCCGTTTTCAAATTGAAAATACCAAGGGCAGTTTCGTCACCACGTGACGTAGCCAGATTCGTCCATCACCGCCAGTAACTTTCGGACACGTGGATTTTCACGCTCGGGCATTTGGAGGAGGGCCCACATTGTCTGAACCATGAAGTTCCTCTAGAAAAATATTTTTTTGTTTTTTTGGAATAATTTGGAAAGCCGTCGCCACTTGCCAAAAAAAAAAACCCACCTTTGAAATTTTCATTTCTCCACTTCTTTGAAATAATCAATCCAGATCAATTATACTGAACATTAGATTTTTTTTTATCGAATAGTGAACATTAGATTAAAGTCCTCAAAACTACACTTCAAAGAAAGTGTTTCTCATTCCCTTTTTTTTCCCTTCATTTTTGGCGATTTTATTATAATGTATAGATTATTTCGTGGCGTGCGCAAGCGACACTTTGAAAATCGAATATGACTTTGTTAAATTTTTTAAATAATGTATGCTTAAATTGTGTCTGGAAAGCACTTGTTATGTGATCGTTTAAAATTTAGCTCCTTCAGATAGCATGATTTATGTGCACTAAAAAAGTGGATTCTCTATTTTCTAAGACTCGCTGTTCTTTTTCCTTCCAAAAGAGTATTTTTCTTCCGTTACTTAGGTTCATTTGATAAAAAAAAAAACTTAAGAAAAAGAATTGAAAATTAGATATCGGGATTTGAGTGCCAAAACCTTCAAATACTGAAAATAAAAGTAAATTGTTGGGCAATGTTAGTTGTCCATATGGGGACTCTACATTTTATAGATATGTATCAATACTGTCGTCTTGGAAAAGGACAATAAAATGTGACAAAACAAAGCTGTAGACATGTTTGAGTAAAGGTGATCATTGAGCAGGCTCCGACACATGTTTCAGCATCCTGAAATCCCAACTCTCATGACTCCTGGTTGGATTATGAGCTTCACATCACGAGATAGAATCCATCGTAATTAACTTATAAGGTTTGAGACACGTTTGGGATTTATTTAGTAGGTATCCTCAAATCCCAACCCGACTTAGCGTACTGCTTTCTTTTTTTTTTTGGTCAGAACTTAGCATACTACATAGAAAAAACAAAATTGTAAGAGATCTGTTGAAATTTTGTTTCGGATGAAATGAAATGGCTATTAAAAGTTTCTAATTAAGTGAATGTGCGCAAATTGTCAAATTCAGTGCATCGATTAGGATTCCATCCAAAATGGAGATGGGCGTGGCCTCTAACACTACTTTGATGAGACATCCAGTGATTTGAATATGAGATACGCTGCATGTAAATTAAGTATTTAACTACCTTCCTAGGGAGGAATTATGACCATGCTTTCACTTTCCAAATCAAAATTTTAGTAAATGAACATGTGTCCAATCCTTATCCTCTCCCTCCAATCTCTCTCTTGTTTCACACGATAAAGACTTTTGGTCATTGTTTAATATTGGATTATGAACCGGCATGATGGAGTTCAAGGGAAAAAAAAATCTAGTTGACTTTTGGTCATTGTTTTATCTTCAAGGAGCGACGGTTTCAAGAAGAATCTTTCATATTTGAGCTTCTCCACCTTAAGCAATAAGTTATCCATTTCTTTTGACTTTTAAAAATTGGCAACGACACACACACGCACACACTCACACACACACACACACACATATATATATATATATATATAGCAAAAAAAATTATTGAGACAGTCAAGCTAGTATGTACTAGATAATAAAAACAGTAGATGGCTGAAGTGGGTTGGCTCAACCGGCAAGGATTGGACGTTTCGCCCACCATGCCCAGGTTCGATTGCGGTTTGTAAATCCACTATAAGACCTTATAGGCATGTAGTATGCCCGGTTTTTGGTAATGGGTAACTCCCCTCCTCCTAAACTTTTTTCACATAAAAAAATTAAATAACCTGAATATCAATTTACGCTTCATTTAAAGAGTCTAAACTTTTGGAACAATCGGCAATACTCCCACAGTATTTTCACAAGTAACATGAGTGACTGAATCTTGGGTAGATGGGAAGCATGCGGACTTGATGCATTTTTAAACATCTAATACCCCATATTAAAGCCTACTTTAATTTTTCTCTTATCAACATCCGGTTCACCGGATTGTTGCACATTCAATTCAACTAAGTATAAAATAATTACCAAAAATCTTGTTTGGACCGGGCCGGTGAATATTTTAATGGGATCAGGTCTTGCTAAAAAACCAATTATGTATGAGATTTTTATTTTAATTTTCCCACTGAACATGGGAGCTTGTGGTTCCAAGAAAGTGACCAAGAGAGTAGCCAAGCAATTGCACATGGCAAGCATGTGGGTATCCCAACTTAGATGGTGGCCTGCTGCCTGCTGGTAATATTGATGAACATATTTTCTTTTTTCGAAACCATTCTACTCGATTAATCTCCATGAATATCGCGCGTGGTCAAGCTCACTGGGCAAGGCTTTGCTTCCGTGGTGACTCACATTGCTCTCAGAGATTGCATGGAACGGACGACATCGTGTTTTGATCATGAATGCATCTATCTCCTAGCCGAGCGATTGACCACTCAATCAATCCTTGGGTTCGTGATGAAGCGTCTATTCGCCAGTGCTCTATCCCGTTCGTTTGCGTTGATCAGTTGCTTTTGACTTCTGTTCATACTTTCCCTCCAAGAAGTCGAAGATAAAAGCATCATTTTATGTTTCGGAAAATTCGGAAAAACAAAAAACCCATACACCACTATACTTTCTCGTTAATAGTGGGTGTAAATTCGATTTGAAGCTTTCCTAGGAGGAACTAAGTAGCTGGCCTTGCAGCCTTGAAGCTCCTTCGACTGTGAGAAACACTTAACAAATTGAAACCGCTCTTCTTAAGTTGCTAAACCAAACTAGAGACTTTCAACATTCCACATCAATCCATCCTATCAGAATCCTCGGTTGATTCCGCGACTATAACTTCATCGTTTTGGAACCGCGACAGAAGGTTTATCCATCTAAAATACCCATCAAAACAAAGAGATATATCACACTCCAAGGAAAGTACCATTCCAGCAGCATAGCAAATCCAAAATGACCACTCAAAAGCTTCACTATGAAGTATTTATTTGGACAATGAGTGGCAGTGACAGCAGATAAAACGCAATACAGAGATGCAAAAACATACCAGAAAGTGTTACAAACGATGAAACCAATGTGAAAATTACTGACTTTTGTAAATCTATAGGCTTCACTACAGCCGTCAATAGCCATTTCATTTACAATATTCGGATCTGGTCTTATGCATCTCATATTGTGGTAAATTTCAACAGAAAAGGTAGGTGTCCAGAACTTGTAAGTGAAAACACTAGAGCAGTGGAACATTTAGTCTCTTCATGGTTGGGCTCTGAAGAGGGATTTGGCCAATCTCCTCATTCGGGGATTTACCACATACAAAGGCAGATACAGAGAGGGTTATTAGAATCGTACAAGTTATTCTTATGAACCATATAATGACTCCGCTACTAGAGGAGGCCAAGCGTTTTCAGCTGCTGAACATGCTCGGGAGGGAGAGGTGGGGGAGACCAATCAGATCCTGTCATCTCGCCATCGACGTCTTCTACCACATATTCCTATCACATCACATAAATCATATTAAAATTGAGAAAAAAAGATCATGCAAACTTGTAATAGAACCAAATCAACATGACAGAAAACCACATAAATATGCAAGAGGAAACAACAGAGTGAGAGAGACAAAATGCACGAGAGAGGAAATGCTACAACTGGAACACAATGGAGAAAATTGGAGCTTAAAGCATAGTCAGAGGACGTCAAAGCAAGCAAATCAAGATGCATAGGTCAAGACGTTTGTCATTATCTCCAAAGCTGAAGATTAGGGCTGTAATCAAGCCAAATGAAGTTGATACTACCTGAAACTCAAACTCGACTCGATTGAAAATACTCAAAATTTGACTTGTGCCAGATCCAGAATCATTTTGTGTTCGAGCTCAGCTAGATACAAACTCGGCATACTCTAGCTCGACTTGATTTCTATTAAGCAAGAATCGGGCTCAAACTCTACAAATTGAAAGTAAAGATCTCTCAACGGGCATGCAAAACATCAGCAGTCCCCAGTAACTGATTGTCATTAGGGATTAATTTGGAAAATTGGAAAGAAATCTTAGATTGTGTGAGATAGGGATGGAGGGAAAATTAATTTTGGAGTATTTTCCTCCCAAGTTTCTTCAACCCCTTGTTTCCAATCATAGCACAAGAGTAAGCGAACTTAGGAGTAAAAGTCACATTATTAAGGGGCTTGTTCAACTTCAAAATAAGTAAACAGTACTTTTACTTTCTCGCCAAAATGTACAATATTATTCAAGTTCAAAATATTATGAATAAATTTGTCTACTTGTCAACATTTATATGTTACGAAAGCTTCAAGTGTTTAAGAAAAACCCATATTATACACCCCATGAGATTTAGATTAAGTTTAAAATAAATAAAAAAGTCAATCTAAACATGCTTAAAAATTTTGGCATGCTTCATGTGGAAAATCACAAATGCTCTCTAGGCTTACAAAACAATAGCACGGATAAAAAACAAGTCATGTTATATGCTCTAATTGGTTTGTTAGCTTTCCATGGGCTGTGAACCAATAATTGTGACTTGAAAATCTCTCAATTGTTTAACAAGACTCACAAATACATATACAGACAAAGCAGTCAAATCCACTTACTTTAGTTAGCATCCTTTTGGCAAGTATGTGATAATGCCTTTGCCATATCCGCTGTCCAACCATTGTGGCAACTAAAACACTGTAGAATATGCCAATCACAGTAAACAGTCCAAGAACAACCAAAGCCATAATAAACAATAGAGGTAACCCCGCTTCACCAGCACCTCCTAAACATCCACACTCAGCTGCTGTACTTGCACAACTCTCAAAACATGTGGTACAATCAGTCCACATACAGAGAGTGCCAGGTAAATGGCAATCTGCACAAATCCTGTAACAACAAAACGAATGATTATCAAATATTTCATTGATGATTAGTTGAAATTGAGGGGAAGCAAAAATTGCACAAGCTACAACTGTATGATCAGCATTAGCAACCATCTAGACAGCTAAAGAATGTATCTTTTCCTAGAAAACACACAATTTGAGCACTTATTTTACACGGCTCTTTCCTCCTCTCTCACTCCTCTCTCATTTTCTTCTAATCCATTGATTAACTTTGCATGGCACTACCAATTTTACCAGGAAAATCTATCCTTAAGATTAGACTATGCACGAAATGATCCACTTTGGTTCCTGTATTAGCAACTACAGCGCTCAGCAATGAAAATAACATCAACAGGCTAAGATTTACTTCAAAAAGAAGCTTCAAGATATTTGGCACTAAAAAATGAGCAGAATAATCTGCAAAACTATACCCAGGATGACAGCAACATAGACAGAGTTCTCGACAAGGCTGAGCCAAATCATTCCGCACTCTTCGATCGTAGCAAGTGATGAAGCACCCAGACAACCCCAGCAAAGCAAAGAACAATAACGCTCCTGCATCAAGTAAAAAGATTAGAAACACAGAAGGGCTATCCAGTATTACAATCGGACAGGTCCAGAAGTAATGGCTTTCAACTAAATCGTTTGGGGGCATGAAGCACTTATGTGGCAGCAGCTCATTCTGTTTAACTTGGATTTGCAACGTCTCCTCCCCACAGCTGCCCCAAAAGAAAACCCCCCCTCTCTCTGTCTCTCTCTGGAGAAACACTACACAACCTCGCTCTGCTAAGTATAGTTTTCAAACCGAGCCAGAATCATCTTGATCAAAAGCAGAAGCTTCATTATGATTCTCTCCATTACAGTTTCTTTGATCTACACCTTTTTCTTGAACCATTCATAAGATCAAAGAAGGAATGCACCGAAAAACAAACAGCCATAACCCAACCCATACGATTTTGCAGAACTGATAACAAGTTAAGTGGCTAGTAACATTACCCTGAAGATGTAAAAGCGTACAAGCACTGTGCAAATATTTAAGGCAAAGACTTATAAGAAATCACCACAAATGTAGTAGAAGCTAATGCCACTATCAAAACCCCATGCATGCCGAAGCCAGAACTGCTGGGAGCCATCTATCAAATACACCAAGTATGCTAGAGAAGTGATCACCTGTAAGGTATCAGAGGGGAATGAGTAAAATTAAAGGCCCAACAAAATAAAAGTGCATAATGGAGAAAAAGATCAATGACCTACAAGTTGGACGGCCAGAAAAATAAATATGATGTCTCTAGTAACAAAGAACCGAAATTTCAAAGTCCGCCACTTTCGATCAGCAACAACATGAACTCTCAAATGATAGGGGGCCTTGCAAGTGGTGCAATGAGCAAATGCAAACCCTTCCTGCAGAAATAGAGGGACATATTATAAGAAATTATAACTAGGACACACAAGATGTGGCCAGGCAGCAGGCTACGCAGTATGCACATTATGCTCATGCAGCAATAAAGAGCATAATTAAAATATAAATAAATGAAGGCAGCATACTTCGCACCAGCTTTATTATATGTCCAATGTCCAACATTGAGATAATTTTAGAGGTTTTCCATGACTTTGTCCGTGTCAACAAACAATTCAAAATGCCTCAACCTTTTCCGGAACAGGTCGAAATCAAATAGCAATGATTTGAATTTTTAGCCTTCAGAAAAGACTCTCATCAGTCAGCTTGGCCCCTTTCCAATTCAGCTTCTATAAAAATTCATTTGGATATCAGCACTTAAAATAAGAACTTAGAGGGAAAAAAGCATGAAATTTCAATTAAATTCATAGGAAGATATATCCCGAAAATAATTAAAAAATGAAATTTGTTTGGTAGAGAAACAGCCAGGCATTGTTCACTGACTCATAAAAATCATCATCTAGCTAATAATTGAGAAAATGAGGCATAAAGGACAGCAAAGGAGAGATGATAAGCCATGACGAAGCCAAAATGGAGCAAATCCAGGGAAAGAGAAATGGATTAACAGCAAAGGAGGAAAAGGAGCAATTGAAGACGAGAAAGCAAAAGAAGAGATGCTGATCAACAAGAAAAGATCGGAAAAAGAGAAAACCATGCTCACATGGTTGTTTACAGACAAAGCAGCAAGAGGAGAAACAATCTGACTATGAAATAAATCAAAGCAGGGGCAGGTGAGGATAACAGGAAATAGAAGATACAGTTGTGAACAAGAATGAATGACTTGGAAAGAAAGGAAAAAAAAAAAAAAGCAATCCCTTTTTGAGGTTTTCAGATACAAAATACAAGCGCAAGCATCTAAAATGTAAACTCCAAAACCTGGGTCACAGAACAGCAGACCACTGTCACCCCACTGGACTTCTTAATCCTTATAATTTGCTCTTTGAACTATTTTCCACTAAATCCAATGTCCCAACTTTCAACCTTCTTCTGATTAGTTATCTCAAGGGAGAAAATAAAGCATAAGTCGATCTAAAGCCAAAAGCACCAGGGGACAAATAAACAAAAACTAAAAAGTCGTGTGTTTTGGCACAAAAGAAAAAACAAAAATCTACAAAAGAATGTGAAAAGTAGGAGTTGATTAAGCAAGCAATCCTGTTATTATTTCGAGGATTATTTCGATAAAGACTACAAGCCTTCGAAATAGTCACTTTTAAGAGTACGAAATTATGGTTTCAAAAAGCAAAAAGAGGTGAAAAGACTATAAACCAATAGTCTACTCTAATCATGTCTTCAGAAGGAAGACTGCGAGCACATCATGCAGAAACTCTTAGCAGTATTAAGTGCCGGGTACTAATAAAAAAATCAAAGCGAAACATTATATCTCAATCAATTTGTCTCTCCAGCAGCCATCTTCAAAATCTCAACAGCATCATCGTCTAATATCTACCAAATCAAAATTGACGAAAGCTGTCATTTTGATCATACCCGAACAGCTCGCCAGTGATCCAAACATTCACGGTGAACATATTTTGATGTCCCTTTACACTTGCAAGGAGCAATAAAATCTCTGCCTGCAGAAAAGAACAGACTTTAAAGGACGAAACTGATGGGAGAATGCACAACACACGCCATCTCGTTAATCAACCAATCACGAGAAAAAGAATCATCCGGAACTTTTGAACTTAAACAGAAAGGACAACTGTACGGAGGCCAAGCTAATTAGCAAAAGATCACTTATTCAACAATTCAACCACACAGGAAGCATATGTCATCAAAACCCAGAACACCCTCATCGTTCTCACTGAACAACCCGATGGTTAACTCGCCAAGCACGATCCTTCGGTAGCAGAAATAGCAGAACTTCACGGGTAATTTCAGACAAAAACCATCACTTGGTCGCAAAAACCACCCAAACGATGCTCCAGAACACAACCTCACTCCTCCGAATTGACCGCAGGCAAGACCTAACCGAGCCCCCCATTTCGCAAGACGCGAACTTCGAGCCAACAATGCAAAGCACCGTCCGACCCAACAACCCACGACCCCGGAAAACCCCTACACAGCGGGCACCAGCACCAGCAGCAGCACACGGTCTGGGAGCAAATTACCGTCGGTCTCGAGGCAAATCCGGCACTGGATTTGCTCGCCGGGCCCGGCCTCGAGGTCAACCTCGCTCGGCTCCCGCATCGGCGGCGGCGGCGCGATGAGGGCGGAGGACTCCGCGCGATCCGCCATCCCGGGGGGGGGGCGCTTCGAGGCCAGGAGGAGGAGGAGGGGAAGGGGGCGGGACTATCGCTGGAACTTCTAGGGCTTCAAGGGAGATTCGCGGAGGAAAGCGAGGGGGACCCCCCTAGAAGGATTCCATCTCTCCCTCCTCACTTCGGGAATCTTTGCTTTTTTTTCCGTGGGTAGGGGGGAGGGGGAGGGGGAGCTCACCTGGCGAATCTCCTCCATCGCGCTGCGCTCGCCTCCTCCGCCTCCATCGCTTCCCTGTGGAAGGCGAAGTTTCAGAGAAGGAGACGCGAAGGAAGAAGGAGGAGTGTCGACGTTGCTGTGGGTGATGCCATCGTTTTGATCTCTCTGGCTTTTTTTTTTTTTTTTTTAGTTTTTTTCTGTATTTGACTTATTTCTCTGAAATTGGTATTTCATAGGAGTTTTTTTTTTTTGGTAATGTGAAAGTACCTTGTACTTTGTATTTTAATTTGGGTTTTGCAAAAGTTATTGATATTAACATGTAACTCGAAGTTGTTTTTTTTCGACCCAAAAAAAAAACTCGGAGTTATTTTTGAAGTTCGGGTAGATTTTTTTTTAATTTTTGTGGGGAAAGTTAAATTTTCTTTTTTTTGTATTTAATTGGTATTTCATAGGAGTTTTTTTGTATCTTTTTTTTTAATGTGAAAGTACCTTGTACTTTGTATTTTAATTTGGGCTTCGCAAAAGTTATTGATATTAACATGTAACTCGAAGTTGTTTTTTTCCGACCCAAAAAAAAACTCGAAGTTATTTTTGAAGTTTGGGTAGTTTTTTTTTAAAATTTTTGTGGGGAAAGTTAATTTTCTTTTTTTTTTGTAAGAACAAATAGATCATAAACTCGCACTCGAGGTACAATCGAGATTTAAAACCTCCAATTCATGCAATTAAAGCTTAAAACCAACCTGTAAAATGAATTATCATCAAATGTCGCTGTAAATTCATTAGTTTTAGATGTTGAAAAACAAATCTAATATATGCATCATTATTATTTCCTTGTTACGATCTTTTTTATTCGATAATTAGGTTACTAGTTTTCGATAAACATTTATGATATTATTGCTTTAATAAAAGAATTAGGATTTTATTCCATTTTTAGAAACAAATTAATCGCGACAATTGAAAAACATAGGATTGCTTGTTAAACTAGATCGAGACGTAGCTGATTAGGCCACCGGCACAATTTCTCTTAAAGGAAAAATGACTTGGGGCATTTAAACGATTTTTTTTTTAATGTGGCTCTTCCACCTGATCAATTTCATATATAAATTTTAATTCTGACAAAAAAAATATATAAATTTTAATAACTCTAAAAATGCTAGTGTGTTTGGCTAAGTCACTTGGGCCTAGGGCCCCCCCGCCTTGGCACAACTTTTTTTTTCTATGTGACTCATCCAACCAAATCAATTTCATATAGAAATTTTAATAATTCTCAAAATAAGAATGTGTTTGGCTAAGTCATCTAGGCCTATTACTAGGACCAATCCGTCCATTGATCCGTTTGCATTTTTAATATTCGAAATTAAGGACGTTCGATGAAGTGTTTGGTATTTAAGATTTAGGTAGCCACTATTCTCACTTTAGTTTTGGTTTCATACACACCCTTGAAATTAAGGAACGACCGGTTGGTAAACGTCGACTCTAGATGATGAGTGTCGCGAGTCTCCTCATCGCCCTGTGTGATGGGTTTTGTAGGGAACCAAAGGGGAGAAAGGAGAGAGAAAATAAAAAAGAAACAAAGCTAATTTTGGGGATTTTTTCTCAAATTTTAACTTTTTTTACATTTCTAATCCTTTCTTTTTGAATTTTTTAATCTTTTTTCATTTGTTTCTTAAGAAAATAATAAAAAAGTCACGGATAACAAAATGATTTAATTCCACCTTCCCGATAAAATTTCGAGATTTATGATGCTCTTGTAATTCAAGTTGTGGATCCTATAATTCTTATTTTTTTTTTGGAAAAATTGGTATAATCAAATTAATTTTTTTACCACGAAAATTCCAAACTAATAGGCATGTGATAGATTTATCCTGACCTAATTTTTTTACCATTAATAACTCTAAATTGATATATTTGTGATAAATTTCTTTCTCTATTAGTTTAGCCTTAAATTGGATTAATATCGCGAAAAGCCCGGCAAGCGAACAGAGTTAAAGCTTGGAATTGGTACGGTCGTCAATTGTCACTGTCATTCAACTCAGTAATTTGATAGTAAAATTTAACGGAAACAAACGAATGGTAAATTTATCGCAAATATACAAGTTTGAGATTTAATTAGTTTATTGTAAATTTATCATAAGTGTACAAATGTGGTATTAATCTTAATTTTTTATTATCTCTTCTTCTCCTCCGCCTCCGGCGAGCTTTCTCTCTTCCTTCTCCGTTCAACCCAAGAGCCTCTTCCTGACCCAGTTCGCTCCGCCACATCGTTCGATCAGGTTTGGCTTCCAAGTTCTTCCTCCTAATCTTGAGAACCGGTTTCGAAAAAACACCATAAATTCACAACTGTTCCGACCACACGCGAGCGTCCCCGGCAGACCGCAGACATGCTCGTGCACAGTTGTTTGCCTTACATCTGTCGGGCATGGGGCATCAATCGATAAAAAGACACGTCTCGACTGATGAAAAGTCGGTTTCTTGGTAAATCTTGGATCGAATCATAGCGAGCGTCGAACGCCGTGCCTTCGGACAAGAATTCATCCACGGTCGAACCCAGTAGAGCGAGAGGGCGCAACGAGGGAGACGAAGCTGACACCATCGACGTCGGCAGCTGCTAACTCGCTCGCCATCCCTCTCTGCTCTCCCATGGCGAAGACGGGCAACAAGACCCAGAAGCTCAAACTCTCCAAAGACCCCACCAAGACGACACCCAAGAAGCTCAAGGTCAAGAAGACCAAGAAGCAGCGCCCTCGCCCCATGCCCGACTCCGACTCCGAGCCCGACTCCGACAAGCTCCCGACCCTCCTCGAGCCCTACACCAAGGACCAGCTCGTCGACCTCATCACCAGCTCCGCCCTCGCCAACCCTGCCCTCTACGGCCACATCCGCGAGGTCGCCGACCGCGACGTCGCCCACCGGAAGATCTTCGTCTACGGTCTCGCCTGGGAGGCCACGCCGCAGTCCCTGGCCGCCGCCTTCGCGTCGTTCGGCGATGTCGAGGACTGCAACGTGGTGACCGACCGCGCGACGGGGAAGTCCAAGGGGTACGGGTTCGTCCTGTTCAGGACGCGGAAAGGGGCCGTGAAGGCGTTGAAGGAGCCGAAGAAGAAGATCGACAATCGGGTCGTGTCGTGCCAGTTGGCCTCGATCGGCCGTGGCGGCACCGGCGTGTCGAGGGATTCGAACTCGGCAGTGAAGAAGGTCGATGTGAATCGCGCGGGCGCTGAGGTGAAAGGGAAAAATCAGGTGCGGGGGCAGCCTCAGGCTCGGGCTCCAGCTCCGGCTCGGGCTCCAGGTCCAGCTCTGGCTCCGGCATTCACTGCTGCTCAGAATTTGTCTGTGCTGAATCAGTATCCCGGCTTGCACCAGATCTACGGAGGGCTGTTAGCGAACCCTGGTGCCTTAGGGTTTGTCAATCCGGCAATAGCCGGCGCTTTGAATCAAAGTATGTTGGCGTTGAGCCAGGGAAATTTAGGTCAAGGAATGGCGGCGGCGACCCAATCCGGGGTCGTTGGTGGTGGAGCTGGAGGTTCAGTGCTTGGAGCTTATGGCGGGTCGAGTTCTGTGCCCCAGCTGGGGCTGCAGCATTTTTATGCAGCAAATATGCCCCAGAGCGCACAGCAAACGGCTCCGTTTAGGGCTAAGGGAGGTGGTGCATCTTCCAGTGGGTTTCCCACACAGACTTGGTATGAATTATATCAAGTAGTTTCTTTAGCTTCTGTACATTCTGTTTGTATGCCTATGTGTTCTCAAGTGAAGTTCTTTCTCTTGTTTAGGATTTTTGGTAGGGTGGAAGGAAGAGTATGTTCTGTTCTTATTTTAGTTAATGCATTATTTGCCCTCATTATGAAGCTCTGAAACATCTAGGGTAGTTGAATTAGCTGCAAGATACGTAATGCGATATGAATTGCCACTCCGTTATGCTGGCGGCAGAAGATATACTAGCTGCAACACTAAAGAAAGCCATCTTTCCTCTGTGGCGGTAATATGTTAGACAATGAGCTCACCCTCAGTGGTTTTCCAGAAACATCGTTACAAAAGTCTTCGGAGTACCATAGGGTGGGATTAACTGAGTTAGTTGCTTGTCAGGCTATCATGTTTTGTTTGTTAGGTGGCTCCTTTTGTTTTCTCTTGCATAGGGAAAAGTATAACTTTGCTATGGTTGTTGTATATAATTGACTCCTCGATGTGATTTTCATGTAAAATTCCTTTTCTATAAATGTGCTGAACAGATGGTTATGCACTCGTTATTTTAAAGAAAAAAAGTGATTTTTTTCCTCTGAAAATAGCAATATTAAAGCAAACTTAATTATTTTGGAGATGAAGATTCTGTTCTTATGCTACATATCATTAAGCTGCTTTGAGCTGCTTCTTTTGGCTCCTTGGGGTCCAAGTTGCCGAAGTATGCTGAAAAAGCATATCGTTTGGTCTTGCTACTGATACTCTTAATGAATGAACCAGAGTATTTCTGGTCATGGTAGTTCCCAAATTTTCTTGCTCAATTATATGGTAAGGATGTTCTTCTATGGGATACCAATAGAAAAATTGTCAGAGAGCATTACGTCCTGGTTACTGAGCTTATTGAAGAACTTTTTCTTTGATTGCGGTCTTACTGCCTTGTTCTACAACATTGCTGTTACTACTCACTCTTCTGAGGAACTTATTCTTAGAGTTTCTTACCATGTCTAGCCTTCATTTGAGTGTATGGTTATATAGTGTTGATGATGCTTACTTTTTGCTTGAACGTGCTTTTCAGGCTAGTTTTTCCTTTGCACCTTTAATATGTATTTCCCTATTTGCTTTTGATCTTTTGGGCCATGTCCTAATTATGTTGGTCTCTCCATGAATTCTGCTACTCATTTTTGTAACTTCAAGGGTTATGTGATTATATCAAAGAACTAATTTCTTCCCGGGATACGCTTTGTTTACTTGACTAATTAGTAGGTCTTTTCTCTTCATATGTATCTTGCATGCATTCGATTCAGTAATTTGTCAGGCGACTTGGTTTATGAGGATCCCCTTTTTTCGCCGTATACATTTAAGTATGTCGTGTGGTTATTATTATTTAGGGTTAATGCCACAAAAAACACCAAACTGGTTACCGGTGACAAATTTACCCCAAATTAATTTTTGGGTCACCAAAAACTCCAAATTGGTACATTTGTGACATATTTAGCTTCTGTCAAATTTATCCGTGAAATTGCTGAGTTGGATAACATATGGCAATGACATGGTAAGTCCACGTGGAAATCCGTGTCAGTGGGGTAAATTTGTCACAAATGTACTGGTTTGGGGTTTTTCGTGGTATTAACCATATTATTTATCCTTACCTATGATAATCATATGATTGGTTAAGGATGAATTATATGTCTGCTTTGCTCTTTCAAGGCATTAAACAATTTCTTTTGCTGAAAAGGGAGGATATCTTCTTTTGTTTTCTTAAACAGAATTAGAGTATTTTATACTGTTGGCCATGGTTCTCCATGGTCTTGACACCTATTTCCCATTTAAATATGCTACAATGTTTGTCTTTGAAATTTTTTGACAGCAATAGCTATGGACCTATATCTATTTCTTGTACATCATTCTTAGTTTCCATTAAATTCGTTGCATCTTCTCTTGAATTTTTAACCATCCGTTAACCTCTACTAATATTTTTAATGTTGGGTAGGGCTTGTGGATTTCGTTTTCACTCCTCTGCCAGAATTTTCTCTTCCGTGCTCCAATTATTTGCTACCTTGAACCAATCAATTTGTCAGCCCTGACATTTATTTAAGTTCGATATTTTGTGACCTAGTATATGTCTTTCAATTGTCAACATAAACAATAGATTTTTGCTTGACCTCTTGATGATGTCAAAGCTTCTTTCTGAGAAATTTATGCATGTTGAAGATCTTTCTAAGATTACTCTCCTGACTCTAAAGTTTTTCATCACTTATGATGCTGTTCACTAAAAAATTACAGTCATATTACATGTTTAATTATCTTGCCATCTCTCAGATTTCTAGTATCAACTAATTCTGTCAAGAATGACTTTATTCATTGCATATACCATAAAAGTTTTGATCCCTGAGAATAAATCTTGCTTGTACTATTGTAATAAGTAAGTCCGTGAAGTGAACTTCTTTTCATGCTTTTTCTCTGAATGGCTGTGCCCGGACCATTTTGTTTTTTTTAATGATCTTGCTTTAAGGGGTGTTGTTTCTTTGGCTCGGTCAATGCGTTTTAGGTTATTAACTTTTCCGACTAAATTGTTTCTTCTCCCAAATTTGTCAATGCAATTTCTCACTCTTCTGCCTCCAAATTTATCTGCCATATTATTTGTGATTTTTGGGGTGCCATTTTACTTGAGGAAAGCAGCAGTGGCTTTCTTCCATCTTCCTGGACATAATTATTCCTTTTTTAGGCTGCCTTGTGGATTCTTGTTAGTTGTTTCTGCTTCTGAATTTTTTTGTTCGTTATACACTTTTTATTTGATTTTTTTTATATTTAAGGGGGAATTTGTCTTGTTTTTTGGTCTTTACATTATTGGACTTCCATATGCAGATGAAAGTGCAGCTGAACTTGAGGAATGATTTTGCTCTTCCATGATGGGTTGGCGGAGTGCCTTTTACATTCCTTTGTAGAACTTAATATTCATTGTCACTCTCTCTCTTTCTCTCTCCCCCTGTGGATAAATTGTCTCATATTTCTATTGTGTAAGACTCATCTTCACTTTTTAACGGAAATTAACTCCATATTAATTTTGTTGTACACCCCTTTTCTTTTCTACAACAATTCCTCAGATGATTTTGCTATTTGTGTTACTTGTTTTGTTTAGATAGTGATACTGGCCTTGATATTTGATCCTATCTAATTATTTTGCTATTTCATACTCCCAAATAGTATTTTTTAGATAGATTATGCAACTATGCACAGTAACGGTCAGCATTTAATGGGCAAGTAAATAGGACTATTGAAGAAATTTTTTCTTTACCTAATATATTAGAAGTAGAACTTAGGTGAGAATTTGGTTACAGCCGCGTACCTTTTATCCATACATGTTCTACTTGTTCATATAGCAATCTGCAAAATGTGACTTTATACTTTTTCCCCTTTAAAATTGTGGATACCAATACCATACTTGAGGGTACTTGATGAGTTAGATTATGATATGATTATTTAAGTTACCTGTGTTTTGAAGTCTTATTGAAAATCAATTCTTGAACCTGTCGGTATTGAGCTACTAAGGCTCTGTCACAGATGTTCAGGTTGCCATTAATATCAGGATGTTATCACTTTACATACATATATCCGGGAAAGATGGTTGAAGTAAGAAATATTTTTACATCAGCATTGTTTGACTTCACTCTTCAGAATCATATAGCTGCACTCATTTCTAATTCGTTATTTGAAAATGAAACTTTCAGCTAGTTCTCTTTTGCAAGTACAAATCCATAGACTTTATATAAGCCCCAGTCTACGAAAAACCATAAAAAGCTTATTGAGTCACAATCTGAGCATCCTTAATATGTGCAGACCCTAATCTGCATCAAAGTTGTTGGAAAATTCCGACATTTTAGATGGACAGGTGAAGCTTCCCGTTTATTGATTTCAGATAGTTGTGAAAATGCCTCTTAGCTTGACAAATTACGTATAAGATGAATTAGGCGTGTCTGAATTGGTTTCTGGACCGCTCTTGGTTGTATTATTAGTAAGGACTATATGGAGTTGTACTGCTTCTAGACTGAAATCAAAGCGAATATGAGGTTAATATTTCCTTATTATAGTAGAATTGGGATTTAGAAGTAGGAGGTATTTGGTTATATTATGGTGTTATGCTTCAGTGGATTGAGGACTAGAGAAGTCTGATGCTTACATCAAATATTAAAAAAAATGGAGAATCTCCTCACTGGTTAGTCATAAGTACAAATCTGTGTTTCTCGACCAAACTAAAACCGATTCATACACCTTTCTTTGTGATATGCAATTCCTGTATTCCTTGCCAGTTAACAGAATCAGGATAATGATAAATCCAATTGAGGGTTAATCAGGTAGTGGGATGTGGGTGGGTCCTGCTTCTTTTGCTTGGCTGACTGCTCATCTGTCATTGCTGGTTGAGTGGGTTCACATGCTGTGAGAAAGTTAAGTTTGTCCTTTTTGGGTGGTGCGAAGACAATATTTTTGGTCTAAGCCAGAGTGCTAGTAAGTGTTAAACCTCTCCCGTCCATGAGATAGTTAGCTTATTTATTGACAGGAACATGATTTATACATACTTGCAAGGTTTATAGACTCCTGCAGGGTCAACATTGCCTCTTCCCCCCTCTCCTTTTCTTTGTAAAAATTGCTCATCGGTTGGGAGCATTTGGAGAAAGAAGGATTTAGCAAGTATTCATAGAAAGATCAATGTTTGTTTATTGTTTTTGGGGGGAAGGGTTGGGAATGTCGGTTGTGAAAGCTTTTGCAGAAAGTTCTAGGGATTAAAGTTCTCTGGCAACAATTTATGTGTTAAGCTGGGGTTTGTTGTAACCTGAATGATTTTAAGGTATTAGAACCAAAATTCCAGCCATAGATCATGAGCATCTTGTATAAGCTTGTCATATGGTAAATGTGGAAAAACTACTGCAAAATGAATGGACACTTGAACAGAGCTCTCATGATTAATATGTACTTATTCTATGGCATTTGTTTGTCAATCTTTTCCAAAAGACTCCTTGAAGATTAGAGTGATGGGAAGCTGCCACATACAATGACATTGCTCATTTTAGAGTTGTTAGTAAGACCAGAAAGTGTTTTTAGAACTACACTTTATTTGTTGAAGTTGCGTGCAAGCATTCTGTGGAAACTTCTTAGCAAGTCCTTAATGATCCTAACATTCCCCGGGAGGAATGGTACCGGATGCTTTCTTGAAATTGGGAAATCTGGGAATGCTCTTCCAGCGCTCAAATGAGAACATTCCTCATGTAGCATCACTAGAACTTAGGTACTTTCCAGTCCCTGAGGGGGAAACCACTGTCATTGTTACATTATCTGAAGTCTGTTTTCATGGACTTAGCATTTGGTTTGAGGGAGATGCAATCTCCCAATGCCTGTGTTTTTAGGACTCACTATGCCATTTGGAAATTGGCTTGTTTGTTTCTTCTTCTTTATTTATGTGTCATTTCTCTTATGTCAAGGGATTTACTTTTTAGGATTGAGAATGGTAAACATGATTGGTGGGAGCTGTTGGGATAAGTTAAACAAGGGCGATAATTGTCCAGAAAGTCCTAAATCTATTATATGGCATTTAATGTAGTCCTGAACCTTTCGATTGTGCCAATTTGGTCCTAAACCTTTTGATGATTTGCCAATTTAGTCATAAACCTTTATTTGTGTCACTTTAGTCCTAAACCTTTTGAATTTAGTCCTAAACCATCTATTTGGATATTTGGCTGGAAGGACCGCGTTGGCGAATCGTCAAAAGGTTTATGACTAAATTGACAAATCATTAAAATGTTTAGGACCAAACTGTTATAATGGAAAGGATTATGACTAAATTGGCAAATCGTCAAAAGGTTTAGGACTAAATCGGTACAATTGAAAGGTCTAGGACTAAATCGGCCTCCGTACAATAGGTTTATGACTTTTTGGACAATTTCCCTTAAACAAGGGATTGATACAGAGTGAAAGATTGCAGTGGATGTAACGATAAGGAAAACAGAGTGTTTTGCAGCCGAAAAAAAAAATTGCCTACTGTACTTTTAGAATGTGAATTAGGCACTCTGTGGATGAAGGTGCATGCTTTATTCAAGCCCGGCAACTTTGCTTAGTAATGATATGATATTTGGTTTATTACCGGGGATTGCTATTCCAATTTTACCGTACTCCTGCTGGTTAGAGCAATCTCAGGGGATAGATTGGGTTGTTCTGTATGGTGAAAACTTACTCAATTTCTGCTTACAAGTGAGCATCCAGTAATCTGAGTAATAATTCCCTTGGCATGAGATGCTTCCTATGGGATGACTGGTCAAAATGCTTGTTATGACCGGGCGACATCGCGATCAAGTCCATAATGTTGGTTTCAGTAACAGTTCAGATTTTTTGGTTGGTTGAACCAGTCGAATTCCATATGATTCTATTGTTATTCATTAAGTTCTTGTTTGGATTTGGATCCCTCTTAAGAGAGGCGGAAAGATATTGCATTACTCGAATTATTTGTACCCTTGTCTATCAGTTAGGACTGTTGCCGGCATCAATGGATCAGATATTATGAGCATCGAGTCAATCCCATGGTCGATGACTAATTGTAAAATTTATCTTGTTCTTGCATAGTGTACTCCCTTGTAAGTCGTAGCATATGATCATTTCTCTTTACTTTGTTCTCGGTTTTTTGGATCCTTTTTAATTGATATCACATTAGAGAGTACCTTGAAGAGAGTTAGGGATTTTGCAGTGAAATACGAGAGAACCTTAGCAGATTATACCGTAGAAGGTACCCTGCACAAGATACAGGTGTGTTGGTCTCATACCTTCGAAACTGTCTTAAAACTCATCGATTCTGAGTTCTCGGGACTTCTAATACCAAACGTGGAGCCTATCTAATCTCGTTTTCTACCAGTTTCATGGGTTCTCATGTGCACAATGCTAGATGTGATTGGTGATGATTTTTGACACGACATGCTAACGCGGTTAGAGTTCGCGAGTTTGCTTTTATGTTACCCGCCTTTGTCATAATCATTGCGGCCCCGTTTGACACCGGCATTCAATAGGGGCTTGTGTTGTAAAAGGAATTGACCTTTCCCTACACAGGGGAAGTTTTCAGAAGCGCTGAACGGGAAAAGGGACGCTAATCCTACAACTCACATCTGAATGCAATTGAATCTTTCAAATTCTCGAGCTCTTAGCACGTATTCAATCAAATCCATCGACTTAAAATTCAAAGGATCTCTCGTATGCTGCATGGGACCATCGCGTGGGATTTGCGTATTTGGAGTTAACAAAAGGACTTCAATTAAACAGTGGCCACATGTTTAAGAACATGATAGCACAAAACAAAATGTCTTGTGACTCGCTTGTGCTTCAGGCAATAAGTTTTAGATTCCATGATGCAATTGTTCCCTCCTTTTTGGACATATATTCGACGTTTGGTTGTGAATTTTTGTATTCCCACATGATTTCCCTCGTAAACAAACATAAGATATTTCGAACCCATTCCATTTGACTAGTCACTTCTCTCAAGAGTACATCAGGAATACACAAGAACATGAAAAGGAAATCGACAAGATATCAGCTTATGAGCAACATTAGAACATAAAGCACTAGATGGATCATCCTATGAATAAAAATTGGAAGTATGAATCCGAGGGAATTTTTCAAGGATTTTGCAAACTAATGATACATACAGTTGAAGAAAAGCAGCTGCAAGATCCTCCCAAGTCCAGTCAGACCCGATAACATCCGAAATAGCTTTTGTACCATTGAACCCATTGGAAAAAGGTTTACTACATCCACAGAGGTCCGAGCAACACTGCCAATCGCGGCTGAGCAACATTCTGCAGTGAAAGAGCTCAAATGAAGGTCACACAAAGTGATGGAGGCATGATTCATACGAACAGAACCACATGGAGGTCATTCTAAGGACTATGGTCAGAAAGGGAACTTCCAGTGATAAGTCTAATCTTGGGTCACTCAGGATGTCCAAAATATGCGAAACAGCACAACGGGTTTTTCTCAACAGAAGGGCAGCAAAAAAAAAAAAAAAAAAAGAAAAGAAAGAGCTGTTGTGCTAAGTCACGTTCCTATACTGATGTCAACCGACCTCAAATTGAAGTCAAGTAATAAGCTAAAACTTCAACTCAACAAATTAAGGCAAATGCTTGAGATAAGATTGATCAGTCCAAGTCAAGGACAATGGACAGGCTAATTATGTGAAGAGATTATGTGCAAAGGTACCAAAGAAAGTCCATATAGGCCAAAAAACACAATTTAATATCCAATCTAAGTTAGGAGCAGGATTGTGCATGTATTTTGAACAGGGTAATGGTTGAGCTTCAACACGAGATTAGCTCGCCAGCTGAAAAACAAGGAAAAGGAGGATTGCATGTTCAGCAATAGACACTCAGACTGTCTTATTAGCATGAAGAGAAACCCCTAACTTGAGCCACTAAAAAGGGCCATAAAATTGATATTCCCCAATAGCTTGCTTTGCTGGAAGCCCTCGGTATCCTTTGGCCATGCTCCAGATCAACTTTTTCTTTTGACAATAGACTGTTTTCGTCAATTTTTTTGTCAACTAATGCTACAAGAACAAGATACCGACAAACATCAGTTCAAGTTCAGCTGAAACAGATGGCTAGGCTTCTGCCATACTAGATGCTTATATTCTGACATGGAATAGAGTAGATTGATAAACCTGAATATTTAGATATATGCTCAAACAGTCCCACATATTGGCAGATATTAATTGGGTCAAAACAGTTGCGAAAAAGATAAATCAAGATCAAAATACCTATTCCACACTCCAGTTCAGTCATAATTTAAAAACCTTTCTTGGCATTCGCCACTAACTTTAACTGCATGAAAATGCAATAGATATAGGTGAAAATTGAAAGAATGGGCACACAACACTTAAGAGTGTCTTCAACTTTATGTTGGTGTGAACTGACACAAGATCCAAAAGAGAAACCATGTAATGAAAAACTGAGTGCTTAACCCATGAGTACTTAGAAAATCCAGTAAACGTCTTCAGTTCAAGGCATTGTTACACTAATTATTTCAAGAGAAAAAGATCATTAACACAAATATCTGCCACAGTATATTCTTATTTGATTAAGTTTTCAGGACGTAAGCACCATCAAAGACAAAAGAACACAATGCATACTCATATGAAAGCAAGATATGCATACCACTGATACCAGTACCAAAAGAGCAAGTCACATCTCAGAGGATCGGTTGAAGAATTGTTGCTCTGTTCTTGTATTATGAATCTTTCTTGGAGAGCTCCATTAAATGGAGAGAGCTAACCCATATAACCAAATTCACGAGTTAATTCTACTCAAGCCTTGATAGTCGCTTCTGGACTGCTTGAACTCTTTGCACTGTCAGATTTTGGAGAAGCAGGTAGAGACCCAAAAGCACCCAGTGCATCAAGGAAGAATCTTTTGTTGGGTACTATGCCAGCTCTGTCCATACACTCCAGCAGCTTGTCCACAAGCTCCTTTTTCCGAGATTTAGTATATGCCTTGTAGAGAAGTTTATATGTTGATGAATCAGGATTGACCCCAGCAATTCTTGCTGTCTCAAAGAGCAGGTCCGCTTCGATAGGTAGACCGTTCATGCAATAAACGTCAAGCATCGCATTTAAGGTTGATATTTTTGTGTCCTTCCTAGATTCAATCAACTCATCAAATATATCCCGAGCTTTAGAAACACAATCGCAGAACCCATACATCATAATTAGACTCTCATATGTGATGTGGTTTGGTGTGTACTTCATAGCACGCATCCTTTGAAAGACCTGTTCCGCTTTGTCCTTGAGTCTTGCCTTCCCGTAGTTTATGATCATTGAGTTAAATGTAGGCAATGTTGGCTTCTCCTTAGAGCGCAGTAAGCTCTTGAAGACTTGTTCCATCTTCTCAAAGTCCTGCCTCTTCCCATAAGAATCGATCAGCAAATTGAATGTGATAATGTCAGGCTTACATTGATTGCTTTTCATACGAGAAAGCACAGACTCCATTTCTCGGATCATCCCGTTTTTTCCATATGCATCCATCACACCATTGAAAGTATATATGTCGGGCGAAACAATACTTTGGTCGAGGTCCTTGAACAAATCATTGACTTGTTCCACATTTCGAGCTTGAGCAAAAGCTCTCAAAAGGATGTTATAGGTCACGACGTTGGGCTTACAGCGTTCCATTCCCTTCATCTTGCCAAAATAACCAAGAGCTTTGGCCAAAGCCTTTGCTTTGTCACTAGAGTGAAGGTGAGCAGTAATGAGGGCATTGTAAACTGAAGTGTTGGGCCGGCACCCACTGTTTCGCATCTCTGAGAACAGCCACATGGCCATGCGAGTTTGCCCTTTCTTACCCATGACCGAAATTAGCTTTGAATATACACCATTGTCGGCTACATACCAGCGCTGCTTCTGCATCCATCTGAACACCTGAACGCACGTGGCGTAAAGAAGCTGCTCAATCGGGCTAAGGTAAATCCGCACAGAAGTTCAAAATTTATCAAGTAATTTCTTCACGAAGTAATTATGTCATGAGCACCATGCCAGCATAAGGGCAAACCATTTGCTCCCATTTCATCAGATGGGATTATCTTTAGTCACAAAAGCTACATTTGTCAATTACGCATGGAGATGACATGCTTTGCAGCAGGCCACATTATCTGGATTCCTTCTTTACAGACTAATATAAGGACTAAGAGGGGGATGCCAGTGTAAAAACATCTGTTTGCGCACCACACATTCACATAGAACATTCATCACACACCAAACGTGCAAAGGAACGCCACCCTACTTGTCCTAAAAGCTTAAGCCATTTGACCGTACTGATACAGATTACATCCTAGTTTGCCGTCCTCTAACACGAACTTTGAATACCCAGAAGCTGAAATCGCATAAAACAGCCTTTTTGACCCATCAAATATAAAGTCAGAGAGCGAGACAGAGAGGGAGAGAGACCACCACCACCACTGACCTCGAGGCACTGGGTCCATTTATCAGTCTTGCCAAGCTCCTCAAAGAGAAGGAAGCAGTGCTCGGTCCTCACAACCCTCACGTACTTATCCATCGTCTTCAACAGCGGTTCCCTGTCGCTGAACTTCCTCATCAGGACCCTCACCAGATCCTCTGCCTCCGGGTCCACTCTCGCCGCGCTCGCCCATCTCTTGGGCCTCGTCGACAGACAGCGCACGCGGCCTCCGGGTCCCCTCCGGTCGACCAAATTCGGGCGAAGCCATGGATGGGTCAGCTTGCAATTGCGCGAGGAATTCCGGGTGCAAGATGAAGAAGAAGAAGAAGATGGGCAGAGGGAGATAGAAGAGAGCGGCGGTGACAAGTCGAGGGGCATTTCGCAGGTGGGTGCAGGAAGGTCGAGGGAAGCAGAGCGGCCTGGGCAAAGTGAAGGAGAGAGGGGTGATGAGAGACGACTTGACTTCAACTCTGACTAGCTTAGGAGAGAGAGACACGAACGATTTAGGGAACTGTAGATGCTGACACGACATGATAGGCCGACACGACATTTCTTAAGAAATAAAAAGTCTTGATACCTTAGAATACATTATATATTAAATGAATATTTTTATAATTATTATTTTTATGATTGTTTCTCTCAATTTAAATTCACAAATAGAAAAAGAGCCTATAATGAATTTACATTTTGACCCCTTATTTATTGAAAATATTTGAAATTGATCCGTGTGTGTTGAAATGGCGTGTCGAGATGCTGGATTCGGATGTCGCTGGCGTGTCCGGAGCGCTGCCCACGTGTCGGATGTCTGACACCTGTCGACCACGTATCAATCGCGTGTCCGTGTTCGACACACATCCGATACCGACGCGGAGGCCCCCGAAGAATGTTCGTGCTTTCTAGTTTGTTGGTATGGAAATCGAAGGAAACCAAAGAGAAATGATGTAAAAGATTAATTTATATAAATATATAATACGAAGCTCTTTCTTAAAGATTGCCGGTAGAGTCACACATAGGACTCTAATTTGTAAGAATCAGTCATTCTCCTCTCAAGAAGTAATTTTTATTTTTTATTTTTTATTTTTATGCATTCTCTACTCATTTTGCTTGCAATTAGGACTTGTGCTTGCCCCATTTTTTTTTGTCAAAGTAACATTTCATTCATTTTCACAAAAAAATAAGAGAAAAACAACGCAATCCAACTGCAAACCAAGACAAATCCCAGACAGTTTCAAATCAAAACAAGCTCTAGATAACAAAATGAATCATCAGAATAAGGTCAGGGATCACACGCTCGACGAACAAATTTGTGACTTCTTCAAACCAAATTGGCTGGTCGATCACCGAATTTGTCTTCAATAATGAGCACACACCGAAAACTCCATGTATAGCTACGGCTTTGCCTTTTGGCGGTGCACTCCTAGGTTCAGCGTCCCCAACACCATCGCCGTACAGAGTAAAAAGGTTAAATAAGCATATATTTAACGGTGAGAGCGAAACCCTTACGAAGCTCATCTGATCGCCTTTGAAAGGACTTGTACACCAACGAAACATGAGGGAAGCAAAACTTCGAAACATACACACAAAAATCCCATATCTAAACTAGATCGAGATAGAAACCTTTCCGAAATAGGAGAGAGAAGCTTTCGGATCTAGACTAAATCGGAAGAGAAAACTCCCCAAATGGGAGGAAAGCAAGGAAATGAAAATAGAGAACCGAATCAGCCAAAGAAAAATGACTTAGGTTTGAGGATTTTTATTAGGTCCATTGCCAGTTAGAAAATAAGTTACACATTCACAGTTGAATTGACACGTAGAAGAATAAGATCAGAAAACTAACTAGAAGTACACATATCACTCATGTAAAAGTGAATGTGTAACGATTTTCCTACGTTGGCAGTGCACCAAATATTAATCCTAGTTTTAATGAGTTTTAATGTTGCAAATTAGCAATTAGTGAAAGTTTTTACATTTGTTTTAACTTTCATGTGCAGTATTTCCTTATAAGATTTTTTTTATTATTTTCTCTCAATATTAATGTTGTTATTTACATATTAAATGTTCCCATATCATATAATGATTGCAATTAGGTATTTTTTTAAACTTTTATCGAATCACTTTTAATTTAATATGAACTAGAAACTGGATTAATTTTATTCAAAATAGGAAGATTCATATGAAATATGCTAAAAAGACATTTGAAAAGATTCATGTCCATGTAAAATGAGATGATAATCAATTCTCAACGTATAAATAAGCCCCGAACAAAATAGTTTTTTTTTCTGGGTTATTACGAGGATTAATAGCTCATTTGTACAGTTTGTGACAATTTCTGATCAAGACCTAATCTCTTCTTGTTTTATAATTCTCCAATCTCCATTTTAAAGCGAAGCATCAAAGCTAGGCCATAAAAATGATCTAAGTTGGCGACATTTGACCATTATGGTGCGCCTGTTTTTTCACCGAGAACTTTATGACAAAAGAAAATATTTTCTATGGAAATTATGCTAAAGGAAAAATGATTAGTTTCTATTTATTTGCTAGTTCAGAGAAAGTGATTTCCCATTCTAACAATTCCTTGTTAGAAGCGGAAATTGTTTTCTCTCGATCTAAGCTTATTATTTTCAATTAATAAAAAATGTTTTCTATTTATCAATTCGCTTTTCCGTCATCCAAATACTAGAAAGTCAGGAAATAATTTTCTAGAAACAATTTTCCTTTAAAGATATAGATCGTTAGATGAATTTAGTGTCGTAAATTTGCCCATTTTAATTTGTAGAATCCTAGTTATGAATTCCGCTTCTAATGTTAAAAGAATTCCAAATTGTTGGTCCGAATTTGTGTTGACATGATGAGTCATTGGCTCATTTTTCGACATATGTTATAGTCTATGTTTTGACCAGTAAAACGTGCACAGAAATCATCAACTCATTCTTCACAATAAACCATTACCAAGGAAGACAAATGGTCTGAAAATTACACTGATACACACGAAAAAATTAGCAAAAAAGTCATAAATATATAATACTTTTGTTAATTCAGTCTTAAATTTTTTTAATTATGCAAATTGAGTTTTAAATATTTTCATGTTTTGCCGATAAAGTCTATCCGACCAATTTTTGTCGGAAATTGCTAATGTGGAAGCCGGTTGTAGCGTCCTCACTTCGGGGGTTATTGTTGCGAAGTCCCAGGCTCGTCGCCGTCTCGTTTCTTGTATCTTGTTGATACGAGCATGCAGAAACGTGCACAAACAAACTCCCAAACAAAATAATAGCTGGAAATCAGGGAAGTAAACATAACACGCTTCTTTATATAACATCACTACATTTGCAAACTATTTATCTAGCTACATCAAAAGGCTAGGGTATCTCTAGCTCCGCTATGGGCTGCAGTATCCAAAAATGGGATCCCTTCGCTATATGAGGGTACTTATGGGTCAACCATCACCACAATGGGCGTCGCCCCATCGTTTGGCCCAGGTGTCGCCCCATTGTTTGGCCTAGGTGGTCAAACCCGCGAAGGGGGCCGACAAGGTTCCCGTCGAACCAAACATACCAAGCGATATAACGGTATGGAACTAGATTATCAAACCCTTCTTCGACCCATATCGTCGTGGTACATTTACGGGGTGGGCAACATCAGCTTCTACGTCGATAATATTTGTGACTGACACTTCCATATTTATAGGCAATCCAAAATATTCAGGGGGTGGAGTAGCCATACCTATACGTCTGAAAATAAAGGAGCGAGTCAGGGAAAACTCAGTAAGTAAAACCTCTAATTCTCTACTAGGAGGACATCTCATCATCAAGCAAGTACGGCACTCGCAACGTATTGTCGATGGCAGATTAATAGCTATTTCATTACTACACCACGACTACAAACATGTGTCTAGTCTGACCCTCCTTTAATGCATACTTACCCTTGGCTTATCAATAAACACTGGAAACATACTTATGCACATACCGGCACACATGAAAGATTCATTTACTGTCATCCTAGCTCAATAAGGCATCCCGGCTCAACCGAGGTATCCCGGGCCTAGCTTACCCGAGGCATCCGAGCTTAACCCAAGCATCCTGGCTCAACCAAGGCATTCCGGTGCTAGCTTACCGAGGCATCCAGGCTCAACCCAGGTATCCTGGCTCAACCATGGCATCCCGTTCAATGAACGTTGCATCGCCGCCAACGCTATGTGACGACGAGCGCATATTTCCTTTGGTGATCACACAAGGCGCTTCACACAAGTCAATTTCTTATCTTTCTCTTAGCCGATGCATACACAATGTTCATGGGTGTGCTCAAACGAGTGTGTGTGTGTTATGACCCTCACAATATAGTATGCCGGGAGCAATCCTTGATTCGTGGCTTGAACTGAACGCCTAGCACGGATCCCCGCATCGAGCAAGACTTGGAATCGGCACGCCTCAATGCCGACAAGGCCTTGCAGCTTGGTTTATCTCGCCTTAATGTTGATTCCAAGCCGAGCGAACCTCAACCTTGTCTCTAGGCGTGAACGCACTTAAACATGCCACATGAGCAAACCATAGAAAAGAATATCATAATGTGTTCTGGTTCTCACAGGTGAGCACACAACTAAACTCGACGACGTAGCCTATCGCCCTAGCTAAGAGTTAGGAATCCTACTTACCTAGAGATGAACTAGAGAGGGCTTGGCCAAAAGAGAGGAGGTAGGCGTGCAAGAGGGTGAAGGTGAGAAAGTGAGCCAAAGGGTGGAAATGAAAGAGGGGGTCCTTCTATTTATAGGCTCCATCCTCATCATTGCTTGTCCAAATGGCCCAATAGGTTTTCTTGAAGTGGCATGCCTACTAGATAGAGTGGCAAATCTATTGGATGAGTGGCATGGCATGCCTACTAGGGAGATATGGCATGCCTATTGAAATGGTGTGACATCCTAAGTTTTTAGGGGAATTATGGAAGGCCAATGTGTGCCATTCCAATTGGTATACCTAAGCCATGAGTCATTTGCTTCTTCTCAAAGCCAAATTTTTGGGCATCATTACCAAATTTTCATAATGCCACCTAAGAGGATGATTCACCCATTGCATTTAATGACCAATGTTCTAGAGTCTTCTATTATGTCCATTTTCAAAGAATATAGGAAACATTGGAATTAGGCCATTGGAAGCACTAACTTAGCTGGGTAAGAGTTTCTCATGTTCATCCACGATTGACCATGCCTACTAAACCGAGGTTCGTAGTCGAATCACCATTGGATGAGGCTAGTTATGGCCAAATTTGCCTGGCATGGCTAAGTTGGTGGCCCATATCATAGGCTCCGTACCCAGCACTGGCCAGGCGTAGGGCCGGGCTGACCGAGCACATGGCCCGTTGTGACATCCGAAAATTTCGTAACAATAAGTAATTGACGTTGGGAATTTTCTATGTTCGAAGATGATATTTGGATTATAAAGCTAAGTATTATTTAAGTTAATATTCTTGCGGACGCGTAAAAAATCGTTGTTGGATTGTAAATCGCGAAGCGCAGATTCGGAAACGTAATCGCCCCGAGCTCGTCGTAATTAAAATCTTAAACGTTGTTGTGTGCGATAATCGTAGTGCGGTATTAATTAATTTACTGTTGTTTTGGGAATTTAGTGGGTAATATTATTATTGGTTAATTTTGATTAAGTAGTGTTAGTCTTTTATTCTAAATTGCCGTTAAGGAAAAGGGGGAGATATTCTCTCAAAATATCTCTTCTGGACTCCTCTTCTCTCACGTGACTATTGAAGGAAAGGTTGATCGAATGCCATTTGTCCCCTTGAGCTAGACACCTAGCCTAAGTAATCATTTTCCTTGGCCACCACTCCTTTCCTAATTTCTTACACCTGGCCATGATGGAAAGAGAAGATGCCACCCGTGAGTGCATTGTAATTATCCACCCCTTCGTCTACTCCTCTGTTTCATTTATCTGGGTATCACCGAAGGAAAATTTTACCAAATCGTAACTCATTTCTTCACTTTTTACTTTCACTATCACCGATCCAGAATTTTCGAGAAAGCTTTAACTTTTGGGTGTTCAAATTCTGCGCAAGGTAAGTGAAAACTTTATGTTTAAGCTAAGTAAATCTACTTGGCACTTTTAACTTGGTTGCTTGAGAAAGGTTATTTTGATGTGCAATAGTGAGGTTGTGATGATGGTTGAATCTGTTTTGCTGGTTCTGTGCACGTTCAAATGGATGTGATTTGTTTTCTTAAAGTATGGTGAAAATCGGCAAGTAAAACGATTAAATCTGATCGTGTAAGTGTTATCTTTGAGGTGATTGTTAGATTCTTCTTATTGGTTTATGTATGTTTAAAAAGGGTAGAAAATCGTTTTACTGAATGCGAAGTATATTATGTGAGTAGGATTAATGATTCTGTATATCTTTGAAACTGCTTAGACTTTACTATCAAAATCTGGTTCTGTGTACCTTTTAAACTGCTCAGACTTTACTGTCAAAAAAATCTAATTGTGTATACTTTTTAAACTGTTCAGACTTTACTTCAGAGTTTACCGCCCAGACTTTACTACTCAGACTTTTCGTTCAGACTTTACCTTCAGACTTTAGCTTTGTGAGTCTGAACCCGCTTGTGAGTCTAAACCCGCTTCTGAGTTTGAATTCGCTTATGAGTATGAACCCGCTTCTGAATCTGAATTCGCTTCTGAGTTTGAACTCGCCTCTGAGTCTGAATTCGCTTATGAGTCTGAACCCGCTTTTGAATCTGAATTCGCTTCTGAGTTTGAATCCGCTTCTGAGTCTGAATTTGAACCCGCTTCTGAATCTGAATTCGCTTCTGAGTTTGAACCCGCTTCTAAGTTTGAATTCGCTTCTGATTCTGAACCCGCTTTTGCTTCTGAACTTCCTTCTGAGTCTGAACTTGCTTCTGATGACAGAACCGATTTTGCTTCTGATGATCCGAACTTGCTTCTAATGACTCGAATTTGCTTCTGAACCCGAATTTGCTTATGAGCTGAGTTTGCTTCTGAGTTTGAAATGTATTGCTTTATATTTAATTGCTCGGATGATGCATTTCATGATTTTAAAGTACAAAACCGTGATGGCTCGGTATGGGACGGGCCAAAGCGGACTTTTGCATGTAAATACTTGGTTGTCATGGCTAGCATGAGAATAATATTAATTCCGTCGCCCATTTAGTGGTGCGTGACGATGCCCCATGTGTCGGGATGCCCCGGGGAGTGTTTCGGGATGCCTCGGGAGTCGAGATGCCCCATTGGTCGGGATGCCCCGGGTGTGTGCCGGGATGCCTCGAAGTTGAGATGCCCCGTTGGTCGGGATGCCCCGGGAGTGTTCGGGAGGATGAAGTAATGAACCTAATTGCATGAGCATGAATATTTTACTTCATATGCTTGTGGTTGAGTGAAAGTATTGTGAAATGTGGCATTGCTCAGACTTTGTGGCATATTCAGACGGTAAAGGTATAACATGTATTCGAATTCTATGCATACTGTTTATTATGCATGTGGTTATGCCAGGTGAAGTGGTAAGCTAATTTTCCTAACTTAAAACTAGAGACTTCATTTACTGGGCCTCGGCTCATCCCATTATTTTTCAGACATGTAGGAATGGACAATCCGCTACCAATGCTTGCTAGTTTTTCCCTAAATACTATGAATGCCAGGACGTTGATATGCTTGTCTCGAGGGCGGATATAGTTTGTACTAGATGTATATCTACTATATGGGTTGATGCGGGATAAAGGTTGATATGAAGGCGACGACATCTATGACTCGTTGTAAAGTCCACTTTTGTACGGGCCGTCTTTGGAGTAAATTGTAGTATGGAGATAGGCAACCTCGACCTATCCAGATGTTTGTTCTTTGTGATTTTATGATGTATTGTCTGGACTTGTAATTCTCACAAGTGTTGTTAATGAGAAGCAAAAGTATTTTGACAAAACTTGTTCAGACTTTGACTTCCGCTGGCCATTTTATTAATAATATTAATTGGTACGTGTTGCGCGTGACGTTTTGGGGCGTCACATCCTGTTTGGTATCAGAGCAGGTTTTACCCATGGAGTGATAAGGTGCGCTTAGAATTTGGAGTAGTAGACTTAGGTCGCGCGAGTGTAGAAAATCAAGTGCATGTGTTTGCTCTTGATTGATTTTGCGCTATAAGTAACTTCTGTTACTTATTAGTTAGTGGCTAAGTAAGCAATATATGTAGGTATCGCAAGATGAGTTCGGATAGCAACGCAGAAAAGGATCCTCGGTTGGAAGGAATCCTTCAAGTGCTTGCCAATGTCGGAAGTCTAATGGAGAAGCAGGAACTACAACGAGCTGTCTCTAGCTCTGGTAATGGTGAACGTCGTTTACAAAGTTTGATTGAACAATTTTTGAAGCTGAAACCACCCTGGTTTGCTTGAACTAAAAATCCTGAAGAGGTAAAATCGTGGATCGATGAGATGGAGAAGATAGTCAATCTGCTAGATTGTAATGACACTGATAAAATAGCCCTAGCTGAATATCAACTTCAAGAAAATGCCAGACATTGGTGGAAGGCCTCCAAGGAAACTATGATTTCAACTGACACTATCGTAACTTGGGATGGTTTTGTCAAGGCAATTTTCTGGAAATATTTCTCGGATTATGCCCGGGATAGGAAGGTAATGGAATTTATGCAACTCAAACAGAATGACCTAACTGTGGATCAGTATGAAGCCAAATTTACAGAACTTTCAAGGTTTGCCCCCGAGTTGGTAGAAGACAGGGAAGACAAAGCCAAGAGATTTTGGGATGGCTTGAGATCAAATATCAGGAATAAGCTAGTGCCCTTAAATCCGAAAGATTATAATGAGTTGTACGAACACGCACGACTTGTGGAAAAAGATTTGGCGGAGTCAGCAGAGACAACATAGACTTCCCAGGCGCGACCTAATTGCCAAATTTTTCCAACCTAATTTTCATCGTGACAAGAGACCTGTGCATATTAGGAAGAGGCCATTTGTTCCAAATAAAAGGAACAATGTTGGAGGTCTTGGATTCACACGGAACAAACGACCGACGATGCATATGCAGTCTCTTAATAATACCTGTCGTACTTGCGGGAAGCAACATGGAAATGCACCATGCATGAGTCTAAGGGTTTGTTATGGATGTAGACAGCGTGGCCACATATTAAGGGAATGTCCATTGGTACAACAGCCGCAGCAACGAATTGTGCCTGCACTTCAGGTGCAGCAGCCACCACAAAACCAAGACCCGCTGCAAGAAAATTACCAGAGACCACCCGCTCAAGGAAAAGTTTATACAGTTACTCAGGAAGATGCCGAGGCTTCTAAAACCATTATATCATGTATGCTCTCCGTGTGCAACTATGTGGATTAAAACCTAAGTTGCTTGAAGTGCCTCTAAATGTCTCAACATCTTTAATGGACACTGTTATGTCTAACCTGACTTGTTTGGATTGTAAGATTTCGATAGGAGAATGAAGTCAGATGGTAGACTTGGTGGTGTTAGTTATGTATGATTTTGACCTTATTATAAGGATGGATTGACTTCTTAAACAACGAGCCAATGTGGATTATCATGGGAAGGAAATTCAGTTTAACCCACCGGACCAACCTAGTTTTGAATTCTTTGGGAATGCAGTGAATCTATCTGTAATGCTTATTTCCATACTCGAAGTGCATTAACTTTTGAATGATGATGGGCAAGGATATCCAGCGGTAATAAGTGACCAGAAAAGAAGTTAAAGGTACAAGTGTAGAAATTGCTTGATAGAGGATTTATTGGACCAAGTGATACCCCTTGGAGTGCACCGGTGTTGCTTGTGAAGAAGAAGGATGGACCGTTATGTGTATGCTTTGACTATAGGCACTTGTAGATTATTCGATAAGTGATGATTTTTAGAATCGAAGAGATAATTTTTGGAGATACGAGGATGCTAGTATTAGTTAATTTGCATCGTGGCAATGATGGATTTTAGAGGTGTTAAGCTTGAATTTTAAGCTCATATGGTGTGTGATGATCTTTTGGGTGTTTAGATGTTATTCGCCAAGAAAGTCTTAGAATGAAATGGAGGTGTTTTAATCATTGGTGGAATTAGATGGATTGGTTAAGACATGATATGTATAAAGTAAGTTATGATTTTGGAAACTAAGTTATGATCGATTGAGTTAGGTTGCGATCTCCTATTGGAAAAGGAGAATCTATATTAAAAATATTGATGTATTGCTGGAAGATACTTAGTTTGATAAATTATGATCTTGGGAGTTATAAGCTTAAATTGTAACGTGTGGTGAAATCTCACTTGTGGTTTGTAGGTTGAGGTGATAGGCATGATCTTTATGATTGTAGGATGCAACTTGATTTTTTTAACAGTTTTGAGGAATTAGAAAACATGAATTATACCCTCTTCAAGGAAAAGAGATGGACGCTTAAGATGTAATCTTAGAAGTGATAAGTATGAATGATGATTCTCGAGGTATAGAACTTGAGGAGCATTGAATGGAATATAGGTAAGTTCTTATCTTTGGGCGATCTGAGGAATTGAAGTTATTCAATTAGGTGTTGATCATTTAAGTGATAATATTCACATTAAGATTTGTGGAATTGAGGAAGACCTTTTATTCTGATGATTTGGAAGATAATAGTTACTCATGTCTAAGAGATGATCTTTTAAATAGCGAACAAAGACAAGTTCTTGTTTTGGTGGAATCAAACTTCATAGAGACAAATATGGAAATTGCTTAGGGAGATTTCTGATTCTGACTTTAGGAGAGATATAAGTAACTCGACGAGTGTAATGGCTACTCTTAGAATTGAACCAGAGATTATGTAAAGGATTAGGATAACGCAGCAATCAGATCCTATGATTTCAAGGATTCGCAAAGAAGTAGTAGAAGGTAGAAAGATAAGATTTTCAAGTGTCCGAGGATGAAATAGTAGGGTTTCATGGGCTTATTGCGAAGCTAAAGAGGAAGGACTTAAGAACGAGAGGTTGTTAGAAGCACATCGAAACAATTATAGTGTACATCCAGGAAATATGAAAATGTATCAGAACTTCTACCAACACTATTGGTGGAATGGAATAAAGGTTGATATCGCCGAACATGCCCGAAATATTTGACATGTCAACAAGTGAAAGTAGAACTCCTATCTATTGAAGTGAAGTCGGCGAAAAGAAATTAATAGAACCGGAGTTAACACGAATCACTTCAGATACTGTAAAAGTGAATCGGAATCGACTTAAAACTGCCCAATAGAGTTATGCGGATAAACGTCAAAGACCATTAGAATTCAACGTTGGTGAATATGTATTTTTGAAAGTATCACCGATAAAAGGAGTATCGCAATTTGGAAAGAAAGGCAAGCTAAGTCTAAGGATTATAGGGCCTTTTGAAATTCTTGAGTAAATCGGTAACTTGACCTACCGTTTAGCCCTACCACCCAGACTTTTCAATATTCACGATGTTTTCCATGTATCTATATTAAGGAAATATGAACCAGACACTACTCATGTATTGGATTTTGAGACGATCGAGGTAGACGAAAGAATAAATTATGTGGAGAAACCAGTACAGACCTTGGATCGAAAAGAACAAGTTCTGAGAAACAAGATCATTCAGTTGGTCAAGGTCTTGTGGCAATATCATGAGATGGAAGAAGCAACGTGGGAAAGTGAAGAGGATATGTGACGCAAATATCCACATCTTTTTGAGAGATCATGTACCTTTGAATTTTGAGGACGAAATTTCTTAAGGGAGGAAGAGTTGTGACATCCGAAAATTTCGTAACAATAAGTAATTGACGTTGGGAAATTTTTATGTTCGAAGATAATATTTGGATTATAAAGCTAAGTATTATTTAAGTTAATATTCGTGCGGACGCATAAAAAATCGTTGTTGGATTGTAAATCGCGAAGCGCAGATTCGGAAACGTAATCACCCCGAGCTCGTCGTAATTAAAATCTTAAACGTTGTTGTGTGCGATAATCGTAGTGTGGTATTAATTAATTTACCGTTGTTTTGGGAATTTAGTGGGTAATATTATTATTGGTTAATTTTGGTTAAGTAGTGTTAGTCTTTTATTCTAAATTGCCGTTAAGGAAAGGGGGGAGATATTCTCTCAAAATATCTCTTCTGGACTCCTCTTCTCTCACGTGACTATTGAAGGAAAGGTTGACCGAATGTCATTTGTCCCCTTGAGCTAGACACCTAGCCTAAGTAATCATTTTCCTTGGCCACCACTCCTTTCCTGATTTCTTACACCTGGCCATGTTGGAAAGAGAAGATGCCACCCGTGAGTGCATTGTAATTATCCACCCCTTCGTCTACTCCTCTGTTTCATTTATCTGGGTATTACCGAAGGAAAATTTTACCAAATCGTAACTCATTTCTTCACTTTTTACTTTCACCATCACCGATTCAGAATTTCCGAGAGAGCTTTAACTTTTGGATGTTCAAATTCTGCGCAAGGTAAGTGAAAACTCTATGTTTAAGCTAAGTAAATCTACTTGGCACTTTTAACTTGGTTGCTTGAGAAAGGTTATTTTGATGTGCAATAGTGAGGTTGTGATGATGGTTGAATCTGTTTTGCTAGTTCTGTGCACGTTCAAATGGATGTGATTTGTTTTCTTAAAGTATGGTGAAAATCGGCAAGTAAAATGATTAAATCTGATCGTGTAAGTGTTATCTTTGAGATGATTGTTAGATTCTTCTTATTGGTTTATGTATGTTTAAAAAGGGTAGAAAATCGTTTTACTGAATGTGAAGTATATTATGTGAGTAGGAATGATGATTCTGTATATCTTTGAACTGCTTAGACTTTACTGTCAAAATCTAGTTCTGTGTACCTTTGAAACTGCTCAGACTTTACTGTAAAAAAAATCTGGTTCTATATACTTTTTAAACTGTTCAGACTTTACTTCAGAGTTTACCGCCCAGACTTTACTGCTCAGACTTTTCGTTCAGATTTTACCTTCAGACTTTAGCCTTGTGAGTCTCGAACTTGCTTGTGAGTCTCGAACCCGCTTCGAGTCTCAATTCCGCTTCTCAGTCCGAACCCGCTTCCGAGTCCGACCCGCTTCGAGTTTGAACCCGCCTCCGAGTTTGAATTCGCTATGAGTTTGAACCCGCCTCGAATCTCGAATTCGCTTTTGAGTTTAAACCCACTTCTGAGTCTGAATTTGAACCCGCTTCTGAATCTGAATTCCCTTATGAGATTAAACCCGCTTTTGAGTTTGAATTCGCTTCTGATTCTGAACCCGCTTCTGCTTCTAAACTTCCTTCTGAGTCTGAACTTGCTTCTGATGACCGAACCGATTTTGCTTCTAATGATCCGAACTTGCTTCTCATGACTTGAATTTGCTTTTGAACCCGAATTTGCTTATGAGCTGAGTTTGCTTCTGAGTTTGAAATGTATTGCTTCATATTTAATTGCTCGGATGATGCATTTCATGATTTTAAAGTACAAAACCGTGATGGCTCAGTATGGGACTGGCCAAAGCGGACTTTTGCATATAAATACTTGGTTGTCATGGCTTGCATGAGAATAATATTAATTTCGTCGCCCATTTAGTGGTGCGTGACGATGCCCCGTGTGTCGGGATGCCCCATAGGTCGGGATGCCCCGGGGAGTGTTTCGGGATGCCTCGGGAGTCGAGATGCCCCGTTGGTCGGGATGCCCCGGGTGTGTGCCGGGATGTCTCGGAGTTGAGATGCCCCGTTGGTCGGGATGCCCCGGGAGTGTTCGGGTGGATGAAGTAATGAACCTAATCGCATGAGCATGAATGTTTTACTTCATATGCTTGTGGTTGAGTGAAAGTATTGTGAAATGTGGCATTGCTCAGACTTTGTGGCACATTCAGACGGTAAAGGTATAACATGCATTCGAATTCTATGCATACTGTTTATTATGCATGTGGTTATGCCAGGTGAAGTGGTAAGCTGATTTTCCTAATTTAAAACTAGAGACTTCATTTACTGGGCCTCGGCTCATTTCATTATTTTTCAGACATGTAGGAATGGACAATCCACTACCAATGCTTGCTGGTTTTTCCCTAAATATTATGAATGCCAGGATGTTGATATGCTTGTCTCGAGGGCGGATATAGTTTGTATTAGATGTATATCTACTATATGGATTGATGCGGGATAAAGGTTGATATGAAGGCGACGACATCTATGACTCGTTGTAAAGTTTACTTTTGTACGGGCCGTCTTTGGAGTAAATTGTAGTATGGAGATAGGTAACCTCGACCTACCCAGATGTTTGTTCTTTGTGATTTTATGATGTATTGTCTGGACTTGTAATTCTCACAAGTGTTGTTAATGAGAAGCAAAAGTATTTTGACAAAACTTGTTCAGACTTTGACTTCCGCTGGCCATTTTATTAATAATATTAATTGGTACGTGTTGCGCGTGATGTTCTGGGGCGTCACACTGTGCTTGTCCTGGCTCGTGGCCTTGCGACAGGATCTACGAGCTGGCCGGGCACATGGCCGATGCCTGTCTTGGCTCGTGGCCTTACGGCAGGGTCCAAGTCCTAGCACATTGCCGGCTCATGGCCTGGCATAAGACCAGGCTCATGCCTTGGCACATGGCTTAACAGCAGGGTCGCTGAGCCAATTCGTGATCGATCCACGATCGGTCCGAGACCCATCCCAAGTGGCCCATGGCCAGTTCATGACCGGTCCATGGCTAAGCACATTTGGTCCGTGGCCGACTCTCGGTTGTCATGTAGTTGTGTGGAATCGATCGTTCCGTGACTGACACACCGTTGCACGGATCGATCCATGGTTGTCCGCAGTCGATCCATGATCGTCCATCGATCTGTGGTGATACGTGACCGTCCCACGACCAACCCTTATGGTCGAATAGCTTGGGTCACTTGCGTGGTCATTGGATTGGTTCACTGCCGATCCATCGATCATTCTAGGGCCGATCCGTCGATTAGGCCATGGTTGATCCCTTCCTCACCCTTCCGATCAGGTTAATCGATCCATGACCGTCCCTTGGATTGGTCCATGGCCGATTTCCCCCACTATCGGCACATCAGTTCCATAGCCATTTTCCATGGGCAGAATCATGGATGTTACACCGGCTGTTCTACATGGCATGGCCAGTGCCGACGTGGATATTTTTAAATAATATTTATTTATTTTTATAACTTTTTATGGTTTTTCTTTTTCTTTTTTACTTTTTTTTGTTTTTTCGGAGTGAGGGTTGGAGAGAGCGCGCGAGCCCTCACCCAAATCTAGTGAGGGCTGTGATACCCCTACTAGATAGAGGCCAGGAGAGGGCTTGGCGGCGCTCGTTGACCCCGGGCGAGGGTGTTGCGGTCCTTGCCAGGTCTGGACGAGGGCTCGTGCGTCCTCGCGTGGCCACAACAAGGGCCACGAGCCCTCGCCAACCTTACCCTGTATCAGCGAGAGTCACCGGCTGTCACTCCAAATTAAAAAAAAAAAGGTAAAGTAAAGGAAAAACAAAGAGAAAAAGATTCAAAAAAATCATTAAAAATGCCCACCTCAGTGCTTGCTATGCCACATAGGATAACCGGCATCCATGTCAATAATTTTTAACCAAAATTGATTGGATAGACTCAATTAGCAAAACGTGAAAATGTTTAAGATTCAATTGACATAATTAAAAGATTTAGAACTTAATTGGCAAAAGTGCAATAGAGTTAAGCATAGTCTGATGCGTCATATTTTCCCGATATGCATGCGTCACAAAACATTAAGATTAAATGGATAATGGAGCTTGGAGAGTAATTTCAACGACTGAAAGGACAACATAATTGGGAGTTTTACCCTCATATATTGTTGCATGTTGCCTTTATGCAGTGCAAATACATAATAATTTAAGGATGAGTATGTGGTACACAGATTGCACGCGTAATTACTTTTGGGCACACATTTCCATTATCACTGACATAGATAGTTACAGTTTTAGGAATTAACTAACTTTCCACATCACCATAATTTAAATGCATCTTAGGTCTTCCATTTATGATGTTGTAAACTAATATAGTGAATATCAAAAAGTGAATCATAATAGAACGACAAAGTTCATATCATCTCATATTAACACAATCCACTTGAATTCTAACTTATTATTTACCTACTTCATAAGATAGGTTGATTGGGAATGGTCCCTAATCATCAGTTTCTAGGCGAAACGAAGGTATGGCCGCTAGATGCTTAGCTCGAGGGATTGTAAGACCGAACTCTTCATTCATGTCGAGTTCGGACGGTAACATACCATCCGGAAGCTCTCAATCAAAGCAATGGGCAAGTTGTGCCAATACCAGCCGGATCACAGTTAGACCTAATTGCATCCCGGGGCATCCTCTACGACCAGACCCAAATGGCAAAAGTTGAAAGTCGTGTCCCCGAACGTCAATGCTTGTCCCTTCAAACCTCTCTGGGATGAACTTTTCAGGGTCACCCCAAATGTGTGGATCTCTTCCGATTGCCCATACATTCACAAGGACCCTAGACTTACGCGGTATGTGGAAGCCGTTGACCGTGCAGTCCTCAATCGACTCGTGTGGAAGAAGCAACGGGACTGGCGGATGTAGCCGGAGGGTCTCTTTGACGACCATGTCTAGGTAGTCCAAGCTCTCTATGTCTGGTTCCTCCACTATTCTATTCATGCCCACAACTTTCTTTAGTTCATGCTGAAGTTTCTTCATCACTTGCGGATGTCTTAGGAGCTCGGACATTGCCCACTCTATTGCTGTAGCTGAAGTGTCTATGGAGGCCGCCATCATGTCCTACATACAGAAACCAATCATTACGAGGGGTGTCAAATGAATGGCCTGCGTGTTTTGGATTCTTTCACACTTTCCTTGTCGATCAAACATCATCTACTCAACTTGCGTTGGAAGACGAACTATACATGTGCCTTGCGAAGCATTGATTTCACAAAGAGACAATAATGTTCTCGAATGTAAGCCTTCTAGATGTCCTAATATCTCATCCACTTGGTTGAACGGTCGATAGACATTTGCTAAACTTCATAAGACTATTCAAAGACAACACTGAAAAACTGTAAAGCATTTAAGTCACTAAACCGTTTATTCATCTCAAAACTTAAGTATTTAGATAATGATCTTTCGCCTCAAAACAGTGCTTTCGTCGCCCTTTATTGGCCGGATTGCGATACGTGTCCAAAAAATGAGTTTACCGTATCCAATCAACCTCCGAAACTAATACCAAATCACCCACTCTCTCTGCTCTCCCTCGTTGAATCTCATGAATTTGATCAGGGATGGGACACTGGTTAAGATAGAGACCGCATTCATAAGAATCTTATTATAAGATCACCGCTTAATGATTGTCTCAGAAACTTTGGAAATCTACTAAAAACAAAACGAAAATATCTTGGGAAAGGTATAAAAAAACAAAAGGGCCCAATTTTTTACACGGCAGGGCAAGGTTAGGAGGATTATGGGTTGAACTAGGATAAATTCTCTATATCTTTAGTAATAATTCCTTAATGTGTGTGACATGGGGACTATCATGCATAGTGGCGGTATTCGTGTGTCCGAAGAATCTGGTGTACCTCGTTATTGAAAAAGAAAATGAGCTCAACAATTAATTACCAGCATTATGGATTTGAGATGGGGCCTGTCAATATGGTACTCGCCTTCATTAGATCCCATGAAACCCAGCATGACGTCAACAAAGTCTTTTCTCTGCCCTTCCTCTTTCTTGTACTCCAAGTGCTCCTCAATGATCTTCTCAAAGAAGGCATCAAACACTTTGCTCACAGCTTTCATGCGCCGGGTTAACCCTTGAAGATCAAGCGAAGCAATATATGGAATATAATCTCCAATGTTTGGCGTCGCGGCCAATATCATCCCTTTTTGAATCATAGCCTTAAACCCCCTCTCATCGAACTCCTCATCCATGTACTTCTTTCCGAATATCATTCGGCAATTCATGTCGGCGCTCAGCGATGAGATCTTTCCGCTCAGATCAACGGCAGAGCGGTCGAGAGATGCGTCTTTGAGAATACGTACCAACAAGCCAACCTCTTCTTTTCGAATGGACTTGAAGGAATTGACCTTGTCATTACTAAGAAGCTCCAAAGTGCACATCTTTCGGATGTTCCTCCAGCACGGACCATAGGGCGAAAAAGACAAGTTTCTTTGTTCATAAGCCATGTGCTTCATGGCTTCTTGCAGCGGTCGGCTTGCGAAAACAAGATCGTGGGTCTTGAGGAATAGCTCGGCCGCTTCAGGCGACGAGACGACAATTGTGGGCACAAACCCTAAACGCAAGTACATGATGGTTCCATACTTTTGAGCTAATTTGTGTAGGTCGTGGTGAGGATTCTGTCCTAACAAAGGGAGGTTTCCAAGAATTGGAAACCCTCGCGGGCCAGGAGGCAATTTCTTCTTGCTCTGTGTTTTCCATAGCAAAGATCGCAACAAGAGATGAGCAAGGAAAGTGAAGGCGAGTGTCATCCATATCCAAGCCATTGGAGGTGGTTCTTTGGAAGCAAGGGGAGTGGAAGAGGGGTGATGGGTTTTTCGTTCGATGTGTAGACAAAAATACTAGCAGGAGATGGACCCGCGGCTAAAAATGGACAAAATCTACTGCTACATAAGGACAAAAATCATAGATGTGTAGGGTTGGGCGATATCACTAATTGTCAACCATCCTTAATCACTATCACGTTGCTTTAGCTAAGATAAGATATTTAACAAAAAATATTGAAGGATATCGTAGTAATTTTCCTATTTCTCACTTTTCTCTGCTCTCCGGTTATCTCCTTTACTTTCCTTTTATATTAAGCAAACTACCCATGCATCCCATACGTTCTTATGGTGTATGTATACAAAAATATATGTTTTGTGTACTAATTTATTTACTACTGTGAATCATTTTAATAACTAGTCACTTAAACATCGTTGGAGAAGACCACTATAGTTATTCAATTTAGGGGTCTTATACAATTCTTTAACTTCTGTCTTATTTTGTCCATTTTTCTAATCATTTGAAATATAGAAATGACTATCGTTTTAACGTTGTATGTTTAAAAATTAAATTCCAATTTAATGGTTACATTAATTATTATTTTAATTTTTGATAGGACCGTCGAAAATTGAGAAATAAGTATAACTTTAACGTTGGAAGTTTGAAAAACAACGCCCATATTGTGAGTCAGTGAAGATGATGGCAGCGCATGACTATATAGCCTTGCTTAAAAGTATTTTCTCAAACTTTCAGCTAAATATTATGTATATGCAAATGAAATTGAATATGTACAATAATAAATAAGAATGATTGAATAAAAATATTTCTTAAATTTAGCGTTTTCTTCTTTTGTAATAGAGTTTGGGTTTGGTAATCAGAAAAAGGTTTGCATGTAAAGATAGGGATAGAATATTGCCATAGAAGATGTAGAAAGAGGGAAGGGAGAGAAGAAATCATGCCGACCAAATGTAAGTTTTAGTCGCCAGAAGTCCAATTCTAGCGACCAAACCAAATTTTGTTGCTAGAAGAGTCGCAAATTTTTGGGCGCTAATGACCAAATATCTTCTAGTGTCATTTTGAGAAAGAATAGGTTACAGTTGATAATCTGAGAGAAGGCTATTTAATTGGTTAGGGAAGAGTGTTATTTTGGTTTTAAAGAAAAAGCAATTTGATTGATCAAAGTAAAGGGTTATTTTGAGTAATATAGAAAAGTTGGAAATACCCTCTCTTTTTTTTATTGCAAACACGTTTTTTATTGGAAACACTTCTCACTAGGAACACCCCCACAGATTTATATGGTGCTACGTACATAGACTCAGTCATATTTGGTCCGTCAAAAAGGTGCGACTTTGTCTTTATCACGTTTTTCATGGGGTCTTGTTCCCCCATCTTCTTATGATTCTAACCATAAAGATTAAATATTTAAAATTGGATACTTCAGTGATAGATATATTTAGATTATGTTGGATTATTTACGATATTCTGGATATCTATAATATTTTGAATATTTTTATAATATTATAAATATCTTTGTGATTGATTACAATTGATTGTGCAATATTTTGTTACCGTAAATAATCAACCTATAAAGCCTATAAATAGGCTATACTCCTAATTACTACACATGAAATATACACAGAAAATTCTCTATTTCTCTCTTCTGCATTATTCTTAACTTAGTATTATAGCTTTTTCCTCATAAGCTTTTTCTTGAGAAGCGTTTTCCTGAGAAGTTTTTTGCAACACCAGTCGAATAGGCTGCGTTTGCTCCACGTAATCTCCACGACGCTAGCTGTATAGGCCACGTTGCTCTCGTATCTCCACCAAGTTCGCAACTTTAGTTGCTGTTAAAGCATCTTCCGCTGTTTGTTTCGGCAAACCACTGCAATCACCAAACTCATCACCAAACGTTGCCACCACGCGCTGCCGTCTCAGACTCATTGAAGCCGTCGACTGGAAGTCAATTTCAGACACATTAAGCTGATTATATATACAATACAAGACCACAGACAGGTTCTCCGTCGCTCAAAGAATTCAACAAGCCAGACCTCAACAAGCCAGACCTCGCCACCAAATGATGTCGCATGCGCCCTCACGCGCTACTACAGAATCTGCGCGTGAGATCCACCCACCCATGTGCATCTCACATGATCAAAAGGCCGACCGTGTATTGCCGACGTTACTATTGCATCATCTTGATGTCATTTGCTACGTCATCCACCACGTCACTTCCACGTCATTTGTCGTATCACCCGCCACACCGTCTGCCACGTCACCCGCCATGTCATTTGCCACGTCACTGTTGACTACCAACCGATCGGTTCCCAAGGTGTTTCGACGTACTGATTCCATTTTTGACGTTTTTTTCTCCATATTTGCACCCTCGATACTAGTTTATTGGTGTTTATTAAATAAACTAGTACATTTAAATGGTTAAAATGGACGTGTCAATACCCATTCAAACTGTCTTGAATGGATCGAATTATATTTTATGAGCTCAAGAAATGTCAAGTTTTTTTAGAGGACACAAACTTTGGCGTTATGTCACCAGCAAAATTTGCGAGCCTACGGAGATTACTGAAGAAATTGAAGAAAAACTTATTGAGTGCTTGGAGGAGTGGACAGCAAGAGCCATTAGATTTAAACATGATTTAAAAATACTTCGATTCCTTCTATCAGACTTTAGTTTCGTTGCCTCAATACAGTAAAGGAAGCATGGGATTTGCTTGTCAGCCATTACTCCACTTCGAACATTGCTCATTAGTATCAACCGTTAGGAAATTTGCATCATATGCATCAAGAGACAGGTTAGTCAACGATTTTTTGTCCTCTATGCATGCTGTTTAGGATCAATTGGCTTTACGTGAGTCGTAATGGGAAACTGAAGATGATGCTCGCAAGTTCTCTGAATATCGTAATCATATTGGTGCTATACAATATCTAATGGCACTCAATAATGAGTTTGAACCTGTACGAGCTTCACTTCTACATCGAGATCCATTACCCCGTCTTGAGGCATTTGTTTTAGAGTTATTGATTGAAGAGACTCGACTTGCTACTTTAAAGGCGCATGCACCGCCCTATTTTAGCCACTCCTACAGACACGGTGCTTGCCATACCCGCCTCTTCCTCATTGCGCAACAAATATTGTACGTATGTCATCAAACATGTCACATTGCATCTACTTTCTATTGACAACAACCTAGGCAACCTACAGGGACAAACAACTGATCCTGATACAGAGTTCCACCTGCACGCTCATCCACCATTGCTACAACTATTGAGGATTCTCCTAATAGCTCATCTGTTACTTTATTGTTAGAGGATCTCTGCTCCAGTACCTCTAGCTCTTCTGTCCCTAGCACTTCTACTTTGTGTATGACTCAAGGTACTTTCGATTCATAATTCTTTGATTCTACCTATTGCAATCCATGACCTCGAACAACAATTTGATTAAGTCAAAGTCAATACTTTCACAAATACCTACTATTCATACAACTAATGACTCACAAATGCAAGTTAGCCATATAGCAAATATTTCAATGTCCACATTGTCATTACCTGATACTTTTGTGGTTCCTAAACTCTCCTTAGACTTGATATCTGTGGGTCAACTATGTGAACTTGACTTTGATATTCACTTCTCCTCTAAAGGTTGTTGTGTGTAGGACCGAAGGACGGGATAAATAATTGGGAAGGTCATAAAGTGGGACACCTTTTCGAGCTTATTTGCCTAAAGATTCCAAATGCTCTTAGTAGCTGTGCTGCCATTGTATCATTTGAAACCTGACATTCTCGTTTGGGTCGTGCTTCTTTTTCTAGATTAGGTCATCTGATTTCTAGTGGTCATTTAGGTTATGTTGACAATAAATATTTTGATTGCTTGCCATGTAAGTTGGGAAAACATCACACTTTACATTTTGATCTTAGCAATTCTGTCTCTCATGCTCCTTCTGATTTAATTCAATCTAACATTTGGGGTCCATCTCCTACTCCTACTATGGGAGAATCCCCCTATTTTGTGATTTTTATGGATGATCATTCTTGTTATATATGGCTATATCTTATGAAGCATTGATATGAACTGACTCGTATTTATCGTGATTTTGTTGCCATAATCAAAACACAATTTTCTCAAAACATCAAGATCTTCCATACTAATAATGCCATGGAATATAGAGACACGGAGTTTCTTCGAATTATTTCTCAAAATAGTACTGTCATTCATCGTTCTTATCCAGGAACTACTGAACAAAATGGTCGAGCAAAGCATATATATTGACACATCTTAGATGTTGTTTGCACCCTTCGAATCTCAGCCTCTTGTCCGAAACAGTTCTAAGGAGAGGCTTTCTATACTGCTATATACACTATCAATCGCTCTCCTTCACCTACTATAGGTAATATTTCTTCTTATAAGCACTTGTATGGCAATGTTCCTAATTATAATCTTATTCGAGTCTTTGGCAGTGCTTATTTTGTCCATTTTCTTCCAAATGAACGCGAAATTAGAACCTCGTGCTCATCTATATTGTTTCCTTGGGTATGACATTGAGCACAAAAGGGTATCATTGTTGGCATCCTATCTCTAATTGTCTCGGCATATCTCGTCATGTTACCTTTTGGGAACACAAAATGTTCTCTTCGCTTCATCCCATTGACTCCTCTCCTACTACTTCTTTTTTTACCAATACTTTAGTGGATCTATTTCCTGTAGATACAACAATTGAATCTTCCACTTCGGAGTTGTCTTCTCCTAATCTTGATACAGGTACCTTTGGTAATCCCACTTGGCAGCTCCTGACTTGTCTGCACCATTCGTGGATTCTCCATCCTTGGTCAGTCCCTCTTCTCCTATTCGTCATTCCACCCGTGTAAGTTAACCTATTTAGCTTCGTGATTTCCATTGTTACTTTACTATTGCTTCCCTTCATGAGCCTCGCACTTACAGAGAAGCTCAAACTAACCCTTTTTGGCTGCAGCAATGGCAAATAAGTTACCGGCATCGTACAATTCTCATATCTGAGATTTGGTTGATTTGCCTTATGGAATGTCAATATAGGTTGTAGATGGGTGTATAAGATCAAGACTAAGACATATAGTACAACGGAACGCTACAAAGCTAGACTAGTAGCAAAAGGCTTTACTTAGGAGTATGGAATTTACTATGATGAGATATTTGCTCCAGTTGCATGTCTTACTTCTGTTCGAAGTCTTTTTGCTATTGTAGCTATTAAGTAATGGTTTCTCTTTCAGATGAAGGTTAAAAATGCCTTTCTTGATGGCGATCTTATTGAGGAAGTATATATGGAGTCTCCTCCTGGGTACACTACTGCTTATAAAAAAGTATTTTGTTTACGAAAAGCTTTATATGAACTAAAACATGCTCCTCGTGCATGGTGTTCTAAGTTCAGTTCCACCATGGAACGTCTTGGCTTTAGATTTAGTCCCCATGACAATACTCTATTTGTTCATAAAACATCTTGTGGTTATATTTTGCTGCTATTATATGTGGACGACATGGTTGTTACTGGTGATGATCATATCGGTATTACAAAGCTCCAGCAATATCTCAATCGGCAGTTTGAAATGAAAGATCTCGGGCGACTCAGTTACTTTCTAGGCTTGGAGGTAGCTTCAAACCCCTTAGGCTACTATCTTTCTTAAGCAAAATAGGCCATCAATCTTCTTTCTCACGTGGGTCTCACCGATACTAAGATTGCTACAACTCCAATTGGGCCAAATGCCAAATTTGATGCCAATGATGGAACTACTCTTTCGAATGCTACACTTTATTGGTGAAGCAAGTTGATTGGGAATTGCTTGATAGACAAGAGTTGGGGGTGATTCAGTCGATGTTGGCTTGTAAACGTCACATATAACATCGCAAATGAGAAGGCCAATGTGAGACTGATGAATGCCCTATCAAACATGTACAAGAAGCCGCCTGCAATCAACAATATCTACTTGATGCAATGTTCGTTTTATTTAAAGATGGGCGAAGGTACATTGGTTGCTGAGCATATCAATGAATTCAATGCGGTCATTGGTTAGTTAAATTCAGTTGAGATTGACTTTCATAATGGGGTAGGTGCTTTAATTTTGTTAGACTCATTGCTTGATGTTGGAATATTACTATTACTGCTGTTAATAATTCCTATGGGTTAAGAAGCTGGACGTTTGAAGAGGTTTGCGATTTGATTCTAAGTGAAGACATATTAGAAGAGAATCTGGTGAACTTGTGCCTGATGCTTTAATAGGTAAAGGTAGAGGAAGAACTAGTACTCATAGTAGCAAGAGCAGTATGAACCTGAACAGATGAAGTCAGTCTAGAATTGGTGGTATTGTCTATTGGAATTTGTGGCCAGATGTGGCACCTAAAAAGGGATTGCCTTAGGCTGAAGAACGAAAATGGTAAGAGAATTGAAGTTGAGTCTAGTGATGATATTGATGCAATTGCTGATGGTGTCTCGAATAATGATAATTATGTCTTGTGTGTCACCGAGGATTTGTCATTTGGCAGATAGAATAGGGATTCTGGTTGTTCGCTTCACGCTATACCAAACAAGAACTAGTTTGCTATTTATCGGTAAAGTACAATTTGATAGTAATGCGAGAGCAATGTTGTGGGTGTTGGCAATATCAAAGTTAGGATGTATTGTGGTATCATGAAAACATTGACCGGAGTGAAGCATGTTCTATAATTGAAAAAGAATCTAATTTCATTGAGTGCCTTAGATTCAGCTAGGTGTCGATATATTTCAGAATGTGGTGTTCTGAAGGTCGTTCGAGGTACCCTAATAATAATGAGAGAAATCAAACACAATGGTTAGTACGAGCTTCAAGGGGAGATAATGATGGGTTTTGCCATCGAGACGCTGAATTCATTTGTTCGAAAGTTTGAATTGTGACATATACGTTTGGGTACATTGATGAGAAAGCCCGCACGTTTTATCTTCGAGACCCCATTTTTCGGGGGCACCCATCAACCTGTTTCAATGGCACTGGTTCTTTTCCTTTCCGCCGTTTTTCGTTTGGCCGAAACCTTTCCGCCATTTACTTTGTTATTAATCGATTGGTTTCATTTTATTCCAACCGCACTTATGCATAGACATGTAAATGCATGTTGGGAATAAAAGTCCGAAAAAATTCCATGAAGCAAGGTTTTTATCTAAACTAGAAAAGGTACTAATAATGAGTATTAGGTAAAACTAGAATAACTAAGTTACCAAATTCGAAATCTTTGCTTCGCAGAAGTAAGACGGGCTCCCATGTCTTACTTGGCTCCTAATTGGCCCATAATAGGTTAGTGGCGATGCCTAAAGTAAAATCAAATGCCACAATTCATGAGTCAATCAAGTTGCGATGAGTAGAGCTTAGGAGAGCGGTGCTAAAGACAAGCGGCGTATTGCAACTTAAGTAATTCGGGAAAGAATTCACTTTATAACTCAAAACCGAGCATGAACCGCTTCGAATAAACCATGATTGACGATCCACCGAAACTCTCAGCATGCAAATCCACGACTGATGACCAATCAAAATTTACTTCAAAGGCTGGAGAGTAAAAAAAAAAAAAAACATATATCCTAATCGAGGTCTTGTTCACCCCATGCTTGGGTTTGATATCGCACTAATATTTTAGAGGAATAAGTGTATTAAAAATTCCAAAATTTATCATGAAAGTGCAATTGAGTCCTAAAATTTTTCAAAATTATAATTGAGTCCTAAAATTTATTACAAAAGTGTAATAAAGTCCTAAAACTGTAAAAAAGTACAATCAAGTCCGAAAATTTATCAAATTGATCTAATTAAGTTCTTCCATTGATTGTACTTTTTGAAAGTTTTAGAATTCGATTGCACTTTCATGACAAGTTTTAGGAATAGATTGTACTTTTTAAAAATTTTAAGACATCCTTTGCACTTATTCTTATTTTAAATCTGAAACTATATGATGCGTGTGGGCGACGGGGAACTCGTATTGAGTGAAGACGGATAGATTATCATCAAAGCATAAGTTTGTCCCGTGTGTCTTCAGTAATTTCTTGATGTGTGTGCGCACATTATGACTATCATAATTGTGGTGGTATTCGTGTGTAACCTCGTTTTTCAAAAAGAACGAGCTCGACAATTAATTTACCAGCATTATGGATTTGATATGGGGCCTGCCAATGTGGTAGTGGCCTTCAACATGACTTCTTGTTGCCCACGTTCATGATGTTCTTCAGCAGCCATAATTGACTTCGCTTTGACAACTTGTTCAACCTTTGATCGTTTTCTTGCTCCCCGTGCAAGTTTTCAACTTGCACCCACCGCAATTCCCAACAATTCTAGACGATCTTTATCATATTTTATTTTGACTTCGATTTGAACTCTTCAACTTATAACTTGTTCTTCAAGATTTTCCAATCTTAATCCCTCATGTCTTCTTCGATCTTGGACAGCAGCTGGAGAAGTGAGAATAATTCAAGAAAATGGATCACAATGTCCAAAAGGGAAGTTTCCCAGAATTGGGAACCCTCTTGGACCAGGCGGCGCTTTCTTCTTCGTGCTCTGTTTCTTCCATCGCACGAGGAGATGAACGAGCAAAGCGAAGACGAGTGTTATCCATATCCATGCCGTGGGAGGTGGCTTGGAAGCAAGTGGAGTGGAAGAGGGTTGATGGGTTTCATTGGACACAATTCCGTTTGTTTCGCGAAAAATGTATGGTTTGGAAAATATTTTCTTAAAAGTGATTATTTGTGTCACTTGAAATAATTAGTCAATAAAAAATATTTTTATTATCAACAATAATTTATGTCTCGACACTTTCGTGAATAATGAAAATAATTTTCATTCATTTATTTTTATAAGCAATATAAGAGATTATTTTTTTGCGAAACAAACGATAAAGATGCGAGTAGGAGATTGACCTATGGCTAAAAATGGACAAAATTTATTGCTATATAAGGACAATAATGATTGATATGTAGGGTTGGCTGATGTCCTCGCGCATGATTTTGGTTGGTTGGACATGTTTAAACTAAGTCACGCTTTTTCGAATAAAGGTCAGCAATTGTCAACCGTCATTTATCACTATCACGTTGCTTTAGCTAATATATGATATCATATAACAATTATAGAAGGCTATCGTAGTAATTTCCTATTTCTCACTTTCTCTACTTCCCCATATCTCCTATACTTTCCTTTTATTTTCACCAACTACCCATGCATTCCCGTACTTTCTTGTATATATGTGTGCAAATATATTTTTGTGCAATAATTTATTTATTATTGTTATTTATTTTAACAAATAATCACTTAATCATCGTGGGAGAAAAATACTATATCTATTTAATTTAATGGTCTTATTTACAATTCTCTTACTTCCGTTTTATTTTTTGGATTTTTCTAATCATTTGAAGTTGAGAAATAACTATCTTTTAACATTATATATTTTAAAAATTAAATTCCATGATTGAGTATTAGTTTTTTTTAAATTGAGAAATAACTATGATATTGACGTTGTATGTTTGAAAAATAACCCTCATAACGTGAGTGAGTGAAAAGATGGCAACACATAACTATACAGTCTTAGCTAAAATTATTTTCTTAAACTTTTAGTTAAATATTAAGTATGTGCAAATGAAATTGAATATATAGAATAATAAATAATAATGGTCGCATAGAAATATTTCATAAATTTAGCAGTTTCTTATTTTGTAACAGAGTTTTGGTGTAGTAATTAGAAAAAAAAAAGTTTGCATGTAAAGATTGGGATAGAATATGGCATGGAAATTGTGGAAAGAGCAAAGGGAGAGAAAGAAACATGGCCGACCAAATATAAGTTTGGTCGCCAGAATCGGGCGACCATACTTTGAATATAGAACATGACAGGTTATTCTTTTATCTTTCGGCACAACATTTACATGGAATGTGCAAGAATCATTCATGAACGAGATTGCTGAGTCACAACTAATGATAACCTTTGTGCTGCGGCTGCTGCTGTTGCTGAGAGAGTGAGAGAAAGAGATGATGGGCATGTATTTGTCCTTGGTCTGATTGCATTCACCACAAGACAAAACATTTTCCATCCTTGTCCTGACATGTTTGAATCTTACGACTCAACTAATCTTCATCGATACACATGAGATACCCTGTCAATCAGTGTTTGAACACTTGATTTGCCGCATCCAATCAAGTGTGTATTTGCTCAACCATCTCTTTTGGGGCTATGCAATTTGGGATCCACCTATTACTAAGATAAATGAGAAGTTTGCTATAATGTTCTGGATTTTGTTAACGAGTGCCCCAATAAGTGCCTCCATGACACTTGTTAAGCAACCAATTGGAGAAACTTTGCACTTTTCAATGCACCGATTGTTCTCCTGTTATGTATATCGATGCTTTCGGAAGTGCATTTTCTAAACTTAAGTACGCTTAATCGGTGCCCTCAGTGCACTCAATAACATAACCCTTATGTGTTTTTGGTACTCCATTGATATGAGAAAAGGACTACAAATTCCATGTGCACATCATCTCATCGTTAAGTGATGAGTGTTTAAGAAATGGCTCTTCCTTTTCCCCCACTTCTTAAGTTTGTTAATGAAGCAGTTAGAATGAACAAAGGATTATCCAACCGCTTGAAGCTTAGCATTTACCGAGGTCAAATCAAATCTTATTCTGGAAGTAGATCAATTCCTCCGAGAAAAAAAGCATATGGCATCTATGAACTCGTAGAAAAGAGCATGCAGCACCAATAAAATTGGGTCTGACGCTGGTTTATGGTGTTAAAAATGCCATGACATGAATTATCAAAGCTCACTCCATTTATAGAACGTTTAGCTGGATCTGATCACCTCCTAATGTATAGAACATTTATAGGTGTGGAGAGACTGCATGCATATAAAAAGTATATAAATTCCATGACAAGCGATGTGATATACTCTATCACCCCCGCTGACATGCAATAAACTGGTGCAAGATTTGTCTCCAATACCATTTTAGAACGTCTAAGCCAAAACTTAAACTAATTGATGGGATTAAAATGTCCAACCAAAAAGCTAAAATTAACATGTAGAGGGAGACACGCACACATATAAAGAACATATCGGTGGAAGGCCACACAAGTGATGTGTAGTACTTTAACATTGCTAATTTATGATTTTAGAGTTTGAAACACAATCGGCAACTTACCTCTAAGGAAAAAAATAAAGGGCCGCGAGAGCCCCAAATTTTGGTAAAATTAGAATAGTTCTTTACCTAAATCATTGCCTAATGACTGATCGAATTCCTAAGGAGTTTGGAATTATCGGGGAGTCGGCAGATTCCTTAATCAGATCAAAGAAACAGCGACGGCCGACCAATCCTTTCGAAGACAAACATAAAAAGAACCCGGCAGGCCTACTTAGGAGCGGTCCATTTTTTCCTCTCAAGCTTATGACAAAAAACAAGTCATCAAAGTCTCCGATGGAGAAGTGGGAACACCAAAATCCTTGTCAATGGTATTATCTCTCTTTGGCCCGCTTTTCGACAGAAGATCAGATATGATATCGCATTATCTATGTACAAGTTTGATTTATAAAGCACTCTCACTTATACAGATTACAACATGGCCATTTCAATTAGTGTTAAGTATAGGTGTACCTCCCTCACCTCGGTATTTTCGAGCTAGGACAGTTCCCGTTGGGGCAGGCGCGGGTAATGAACAGTTAGAGGAATTAGATTACGAGTCGTTTAGAAATGGTCAAAGAAAAGATCTCGGAGAGGGATTCAATTCGTTTCGAGTTCCCGGCCTTCTAATTAGTGCAAGGATTTTGCTTCTGAAAACAACCTTCAAAGTTCGTCACATTTTCAAAGATTATCTGTGCAGAGAATTTCAATTTTCAATTCATTACAAACTCAGTAAACAACAGGGGAAACATCTCGGTAGAGATAAGTATAGTTTTAACCCTCTAATTGTTATAATTTGTGCCATTTGTTCCTCTAATTATTTTTGTACACTGTTCCTAATTTTCACAGTTTGTGCAATGAACACTCAGTTTGAATGGAGTAATTAGAAGAGAATATAAAAGATCAGGATGATGATCTCCGGAGAAAAAAGTATAGAAAAGAAAAGAAAGAAGATTTGATTAAATTATTGTTTGGATGTTTATGAAAAGAAAAGAAAGGAATGAAAGGAGTTTGATCATTTCATATTATTTATGGGATAATGCTACAAATAGTCCATGAACTTTGGCCCAATATGCAATTTGGTCTCCGAACTTTTAATTGTTCAATATACTTCCTGCACTTTAGCTTAATGTTCAATGTGGTCCCTAAACTTTTAATTTGTTCAATGTGGTCCTTGGACTTTTGATACATGTTCAATGTAGTCCTTGAACTATATAAAAATACTCAATATAGTCCTTGAACTTGAATTAATGGAAGGACTAAATTAAAGATTTTCATATAATTCAGGAACTGAATTGAACATGTACTAAAAGTTTAGGAATGACATTGAACAAATTAAAAGTGCATGGATCACATTGCACTTTGAATTAAATTTTAGGAATTACATTGAACAAATTAAAAATTTAGGGATCACATTGCATATTGGACCAAAGTTCATGGACCGTTTGTGTCATTTTCCCATTTTTTATCAAAGAAGAGAAAATAAGGAAAATGAATTTCGTTACATCTTTATGACCATTTTATCCTTGTGATTCCTCATAAATCTAATGGATTATAGTAAAGTGACTTTTTAACATTAAATGCATTCAATGAAAATTTTTCCAAATTAAATTCTTTTATTCTTTCCAAGAAAAGAAAAAAATTATAGGAAATTCTCTTAAAATTTCAATCTAAATACAAATATAATTATGTAGTGACCCTTTATGTGTAGTAGAATAGACTATTTATTATATACAACAATTATGTGATAGAGTGAAATTTTTTCTGTTTTTCATAAAAGAAAGGTATAAAAATAATTATAGAAATTCCATTCACAAAACTTAATTTCCCTTCACTTCATTCCATTAATTCGACGTGCAGGCTAAAAGAGTTTTATTTGCCTTTATCTTATTTCTTTCTCCTCTCCCTTAACTTTCTTTCCCAGGCAAGTCTCTATATTGTTATTTTGTTTCCCTCACGCCATATAAATCTTTCTATATGGTTGTATTTACTGCCATGTATTTTTAGATTTACATTACTATCAATATTTTTCACCCCTTATTACACTTAATAACTCACACAGTGTTTTTTTTTTTTGATAATCGAGGTGTCCGCGCGGCCGGCGAACTAGGGCTCAAACCAGCGGTGATGCCCGACTAGTCCTCGAGGGGGGCTAGCGCAGCATCCCACCGCCACGACCCCCCACTTAAATCACCGATGGGCGAGTTTTGAACCCAGGACCTCTCGTGAAAGGAATTGAGCGCAAACCAACGCGGCCACCGATGGGTGGGTACTCACACAGTGTTTAACACTGTAATTTCTCACAAATCTCTCAATTTCACGAAAGAATTAACAAATCTTATCACAAGATTTACGGGAGAAGGAAAGTAGAAGCGTCAAAAGTTGTGTTCGGCGCTCACTTTAGTGCCAAAAGTTTTTTTTGGATCACTTAAGTGCCAACTCCGATCTAAGTCGCCAGAAATCCGACATGGCCATATTTTATTAATATTTCAATCTTACGTGGCTCGCCGGCGTGCCTAGTCAACATATAACCCCTAAACGACGTCGTCTAAAAGTTATAAATAGTGATCGTTTAAGTACCAATTTTTTTAAAGTAATCACTTGAGTGCTAGTCGTTGTTAATAGTGCTCACTTCAGTACTAGTCATTGTTAAAAAGTAATCATTTTAGTGTCAAACACGTACAAGTATAGACAAGTGATGGTGCAGTTTTGTGATGGTGCAGTTTTGTGCTTGCATAAACTGCACAAACACGTGTTGGTGCAAGTACAAACCAATAGCATCAACCAGCTGCACCTCCTCGTGTAGCTCGACCAGTAAGCGCAATCGAGATCCCCTCCTCAACAAGGTAATTTCATTCCTGTCTTTGCATGCAAATTGTTTGTTGAAATGTCTCCATGAAGTTGTGAAGCGTACTTGAGAAATTTGCAAAAATTTATTGGCTGAAGTGTTTATCATATGTTCAAATCACAATAGGAACCTTAGATTCATTTACATCGCTTTTGTTTAGTGAGACTTGAATATGAAATCGAGAATAACACAAAGGAATAGATTTGAGGGAACAAAGCCATGGACTGCTCCCACACGTGGCCGATGTACTTGAGCGTGCACCCCTCCACAAGGCCGTTGTATTCGTACTTGCCGAACTGGAGTTTCGGCGGGAATCACACTGTGGCCGTTCCAAGGCTGCGGTTGGGAGTCCATTGTGGCCGTTCGCGGCAGACCTAGCAATTGCATTAGCGCTAACCATTGGATCACACCTCAAGTGAAACTCCCTATGGACTAATAACAAGAAACAGAGCGTTGGGATCAAAATCAAGGAATCAAAATCGAACTCTGTTAACCAACAGAAACTTTAGTTCGAAAAAAAGCACCATAAAAAGTAATGATTTTTACGGATAACAATTGAAGATAATCACCCACCCATGGGTAGCTCAGTTGGTTAGGGCGCACTTGGGATTGTGTGGATAGGCGCACTTGTCCCAGGTTCGATTCCCCAGCTGAGCACTTGTGATTTAAGTGGGGGGCCATGGCGGTGAGTTGCTGTGCTAGTCTCCCTCGAGGAATAGTCGAGGTACGCGCAAGCTGGCCCGGACATCTCGGTTACCAAAAAAAAAAAAAATTGAAGATAACGCGCAAGCTGGCCCGGACATCTTGGTTACCAAAAAAACAAAATTGAAGATAATCCAAATTCTCAAAACTCGCTTGTCGCGCAGGAAAATCCACAATCTGTCTTATCTATCTTTGCATCTCCCCAATATCAGCTCTCTTCATCTGTATTGCTGATCATGTGAGGCAAACCAAGCGTCGACATACATCTCAGAGGAAGGAGACATAGTGGGGAGAGAGAGAGAGAGTGAGCGAGGGACAAAGTCAAATCAGAGAGAGTCGTTCTGAACTCGTTTGCCATTTTTTCCCCAAATTGACAAATTGGGGCTAAATTAGGGCATAGAAGCAAATTGAGCACATCATGTTCTTCTTCACGCTGCAACCCAAGACGAGAGGATAGTTATTGATGTCCTCGATCGTTAGCCCCAATTTGTGAAGAAAATCAATTCCCTCCTTCATGACCTCGATCGTGACCGGAAGCTTTAGCCCTTTGAGGACAATCCCAATCCCATGAAGCAACTCATAAACCCTAGCACAATCTCCATCCTCTCGCTCTTCATCTCTGCCAAGTTGGGACGATTGTACAGGGACAAGGAGGAGTCCCTATCCATCCGGCCCGATCGGACCCTGTTCAGCATCTCTGCGGCCGCATCGTCTGCCCTGGAGGACGAATTTCGCTTCAAGACGAAGGTCACGAACTGCGAGATTTGCAAGATTCGGCGATCGTAGCATCACCGCAAAGGGTGGTTTGATCACCATGAGAACTTGAATGAGAGAGAGAGAGAAGAGATAGAGAGAGTGCGGCGTCGTTTTATGATTAAAGCTACCCATCGTCCACGTGGACTTTCCTTTTTCAATGGAAAAGCCACCTAGGCATTAAAATTTAATTAAAAGAGCCACATATTAATTTTGACCAAAATATTTTATCATTTACACTTAAGTGATCCGGCAAAAAATTTTGAAACTAAAGTGAGCGCAGTACATCATTTTTTACATTTCTAGTGTTCTTAACGAGCAAGATTTACTATGCTTCAAATACTTCTAATTAATTCTCTCGGGTGAAATCCCCGAGGAAGAGCTTCAATTGGCTGAAGGACAAATTCAGGAACTCCCTCTGTATGCACATCAACCACGACCTCACTCGCCGTAAACTTCCAAGCTTGACACGCACAAAAGACAAACCCTTGATATATTTATATATATCACAGCCAGAGAAGTCCATGAGCAAGTGGAATCAGGTACTAAAGTCCAAATTTAGGACTTTCCTTTCTTTTTTTTTATCAATTATCATTCCTTGGCCGACACTCACTTCAATCAAGAGCATATTTCCGGGTCCGCAAGTTATCGAAGCTCGACGTGGATATCAAAAAATCAAGTCAATGCTTATCTATAATAGTTCATCTTGAGTAGGGTTTCAATTACGGACTCGAGACATAAATAAAATATCTAGGGTTGGCTAAGTAATCCATTGCTGAGTTTGAATGCGATAAAATGGGTCCCGTGTTTAAATTATTTTTTACCGATTAAGATGAATATTCATTTCCAGATGCATTCGGAGTGGGAGGTTTGCACGCGTTTTAGGAGATTAAACGCATTTATTTTAGTTATGTAAATTGTAAGTTTCCTAAAAACCATAAACGTAAAACGAAAAGAAATTCCCAACCTCGAAGACTCTCTTCCTTGTGTTTCTTCCCCCATTTCAAAATCACTAGCTTCTTCCATCTTTCATGTCTCTCTCGTTTCAGAAAATAAAACATTAAATGCGCTTATTTTAATCATTTGATTGACAAAATCAATCCTCGTCGTGAGAAAAGATGTTATTTTATGGTATTGAAATATTCTTCACTATTATTTAATTAATATATACTGTATGATATTTCTTCTGATTCAAGATGAAGGGCCCACTAAAAAACAATGGGTAACAAATTTTGCACATCTCCCTGTCACATCTTCATCTATATATGCAATGAAATTATCCCTACCACCATCTTCGCTCCTCTCCCTTTCAAATAACCTCCTCCAATGGCTTGGATATGGATAACACTCACCCTCGCATTGATTGCTCATCTCTTGTTGCGAGCTTTGCTATGGAAAACACAGAGCAAGAAAAGATTGCCTCCTGGTCCAAGAGGGTTCCCGATTCTTGGAAACCTCCATCTGTTAGGACAAAACCCTCACCATGATCTTCACAAATTAGCTCAAAAATATGGACCCCTCATGCACTTGCGCCTTGGGCTCGTGCCCGTGATCGTTGTCTCGTCACCCCAAGTGGCCGAGCAATTCCTCAAGACCCATGATCTTGTTTTTGCGAGCCGGCCACCTCATGAGGCCTCGAAGTACATCTCTTACGAGCAAAGGAGCTTGGCGTTCGCGCCGTATGGCCCGTATTGGAGGAATATAAGAAAAATGTGCACTTTGGAGCTCCTTAGCAATGCAAAAATCAATTCCTTCAAGTCCATGAGAAGAGAGGAGGTTGGTTTGCTTGTGAATTTTCTCAAAGACGCGTCTCAAGACTGCACGACCATCGACTTGAGCGCGAATATCTCGTCGCTAAGCGCCGATATGAGTTGTCGGATGGTCTTCGGGAAGAAGTACATGGACAAGGAGTTTGACGAGAGAGGGTTCAAGGCCGTTATTCAAGAAGGGATGGTGTTGGGCGCTACACTGAACATCGGTGACTATGTTCCTTATTTAGCATCATTTGATCTCCAGGGGTTGACGAAACGCATGAAAGCCGTGAGCAAAGTGTTCGATGCCTTCTTTGAGAAGATTATTGACGAGCACGTGAAGTCTAAGAAAGACGAAGGAGAGAGCAAAGATTTTGTGGATGTCATGTTGGGTTTCATGGGATTGAACGAGGGAGAGTACCATATCGACAGGCCCCATATCAAAGCCATAATTCTGGTAATTAATCAATTTTTTTAGCTAGATTAATAATCTCTGTGACCTTATTACTGTTCAATTATCTAAGCATACGTCGGAGTGGAAAATTTATTGGAACAAGGATCCCGCTAGTTGAGGATCTCAGATTAGTAGTTAGGTATCAAAATTGATTCAAAAGATAATCCATAAATTATTAGCAGAGATTTTAGTATATGGACCATCATATTCGAACATATGAAAAGATCTGTAATTTCACATCAATGACCAACTCTATTGTAAATATGCTTGATAAGTGCAATATCGATATGTTTCTCCATGCAGGACATGTTGTCGGGTTCGATGGACACTTCAGCGACAGCAATAGAGTGGGCAATGGCCGAACTTATAAAGCATCCTAGTTCAATGAAAAAGCTCCAAGAAGAACTAGAGAAAGTCGTGGGACTGAATAGAGCAGTGGAGGAATCAGATGTAGAGGGCTTGGACTACTTAGACATGGTCATCAAGGAGACCTTAAGGCTTCACCCGGTGGCTCCACTTTTGCTTCCCCACGAGGCGACCGAGGACTGCATAGTGAACGGCTTCCACATACCCTACAAGTCGAGGGTCATCGTGAATGTGTGGTCCATCGGAAGGGACCCAAAAGTGTGGACCACTCACAATCCAGAAGAGTTTGTGCCTGAAAGATTCTTAGGGTCGAGCGTGGACGTTAAGGGGCGTGATTTTCAGCTCCTGCCATTTGGGGCAGGCCGCCGAGGGTGCCCCGGGATGCAACTCGGGTTGACCGTGGTGCGGTTCGTGCTTGCGCAACTCGTACACTGCTTTGACTGGGACCTTCCTGGCGGCATGTTGCCGAGTGAGCTTGACATGACCGAGGAGTTCGGGCTCACTACTCCTAGAGCCAAGCATATGGTGGTCACACCTAAGTACCGTTTGAGTGAGTAAAAGAGAGTTAACTTTTTAATGGATGATTCAGTTCCCCAAAATAAGTTTCGTGGTGTTAGTTTTAATACCAAATGGATGGCATACTGATTTGTAATGCAGTGTTAGCTTGATTTTCAAGGTCTTATTTTCCTCTGAATGAAATTCGAATAAAGCATCGTGTTGTGTTTGATGTCTCCGAAGAACCAATTTGAATCGAATGTTGAAAGGAAGCAAAAAGGTCAAGATGTTCGGGGGTCTGGAGGACCATTAGTAGATGCCCATGTATGAGACATCCGGGGGGGAAGGCTGTGACCAACAGGTTGGGCTTCCGGCCACTGCATGAGAACGCCTCTTCACTAGGGGTGTGGGGCGTGCAACGAAAATCACCCGGATCGGACCGGACCGGACCGGACCGGCCGATTTTAGGCAGTTCCAGGGGGCGCCGGCCGATTTTAGGCAGTTCCAGGAGGCGCCGATCCAGTTTCATAAAATTGGAACCGATGATTTTTGATCTAGTTCCCGATTTCACGGGAAACCGTACCAAAACTTTTAATGGAACCAATGATTTTCGATCCATTTCCCGAGTCCACGAGAAACCATACCAATTATTTTTTAAAATTTTAACTTTAATTTTCAAAAATTTCACAAATAATCATTTAAACTTTTAATTATTAAGAATTTTCTCAATGTTGTTATGATGCAAACATTCAGCTAAAAGACGGACAAAAGAATGATTTAACCGTGCGCATGGCTTGGCTTTTATTCACAACCCCTCTTACAGTCACTATGTGCCCGTTCGATGTGGGACTATGAATAAAAGCCAAGCCGTGCGCCTGCAATGGATGCCTTTCTCGGCCTTTTGGCTAAGATGAGGGGTAGAAATTGTGTTTTTTTTTTGGTCGAAGAAATTGTTAAGTGTGACATGCTTACACAATTTTTAAAGCTTTGTGGGTAAAGAGCAAAGGCTTGATTTTGAAGGAGGGAAAACATTCAAATGAAATGTGACTTGGTTCTTCAAATTCGGTGCATCACCATAATCTTTCACTGGTTCCATTGGATCGCCTAGGAACCAAACCGATTGGTCTGGTCTGATCCCATGATCTGTCAGTCCGATTCTCGATTCAAGAAATGGGAACTGGTCCTATGGGTTCGGTTCCTCGGATTGGATCGGGAACCGATTACCTCTACTCTTCACTATTGTAGGGTGCTGAGCGCCTGACTTGCATGGTTGGACCTTGGACCTGGCTATGCTGGCATCGCTGTCTTTCCATGTTTCGCATCTTAAACTTATTATTAACCTGATTTATACTATCACCAAAAGAGCTGTACATGGAAACAATTATATACATAAGCAAGAAATCTTTTCTATTTTTCAAGAAAGTAATAAGAGAAGGATATCAAAAAGTTTCTAAGGCCTAAGAGTCTTGTGGAGTGTAGGAGACAGTCCCTTTGAAATGCCGCGAAAAAGGCCGTTTGTTGTGAGATGGCATATCTATCTCAGTTAACCATTGGTTTATACCATAGTCCCCTCATGAAATCAAAGCCAGCTTCATCTAAATTGCGCTAAGATTATACCTCTATGTTTTGTAATGTGTTAGTACTAAGAGGAAGATCAAATTCCATCATGATCGAACCTATAGAAAATACTACACATGTATGTGTTGATGCCCCTATAACATTAGACTCCCCAATTCCGTTCATAAATATAATTCCTAAAGGATCGATTACCTTTATGAGGTTTCTTACCCCAACGAAGATAAAAAGATCTCCACTACTCAATTCCCACTTGTAAATCCATATTCTGACTTGGCTTAGCTTGCTTCTTTTTCTCCCATCAAGTTTACCAGTAAACTCATCCAACAAACTCCTAAGTAATAAAAATAAATGCTAAAGAAAATGAGATGGAATTAATAATAGACTTTTGATTTGTTTTTGGCAATTATATTCTAAATCTGACATGCGATTCCTATTTCATGATATGCAAGAAAAAGATGTTTAACACATGAAGGTACATGGGGTAATTCGGGAATTAATTCACTTTATAACTTAAAACCGAGCATGGACCCCATCGAATAAACCATGATTGGCCATCCACCGAAACTCTCAGCATGCAAATCCGCGACTGACGACCGATCACAATTTACTTCACAGACTAGAGAGTAATCACAGAACCTAATCGAGGTCTTGTTCACCCCGTACCATGCTTGGGTTTGACATCGCACTAATATTTCAAATCTGAAACTAAATGATGCGTGTGTAGTGTGGGAGATGGATCTTGAGTGGAGAGGGATAGATTACGATCACCACCAAAAAATAAATTTGTTCTGTGTGTCTTCAGTAATTTTTTTATGTCTGTTCAATGATGACTATCATACCCGTGGTGGTACTCACGTGTCTGAAAGTATCTCGGGTACCTCGTTATTTAAAAAGAACGAGGTCAACAATTAATTTACCAGCATTATGGATTTGATATGGGGCCTGCCAATATGGTACTGGCCATCAACTTGACTTCTTGCTGCCCACGTTCATGCTGTTCTTTAGCAGCCATAATCGACTTCTCTTTGACGACTTGTTCAACCTACGATCGTTTTCTTGCTCTCCATGCAAGTCTTCAACTTGCAGCCGCCGCCATTCTCAACAATTCTAGACAATCTTTAACAAATTTTATTTTGACGTCAATGTGGACTCTTCAACTTTTAACTTGTTCTTCAAGATTTTCCAATCTTAATTCTTTGAATTGTCTTCTTCGATCTTAGATAGTAGCTGGAGATAGGGCGATCAATTCCCGATCCGATCCAGTCCCACTTAGGAACCGGGAATCGAACTAGGAAGACTAACTCCCCGTTTCTGGAAGTGGGAACTGAACCACCCGATCCAGACCAATCGGTCCAGTCTGATTTACAGGCAGTCCAACGGAACCTGTTGAGAAGCAAAGGCATCTGATCAAACGGCATTAAAGAGCGTTTCAAAGGGTCCTTGGCTTTTTTGAGTTTTGACTCACTGCTTTGACTCGATCAGAGGGCAACGAACAGCTCGATCCTTCCCTGAATAAAATAGAAAAGAGAAAATTATCCTTTAATGCAGTAAGGAGTCAACTCCTGTAAAAAAAAAATCTTCCTGTCTGTGAAAAGCATATCATCACATGCATTGATGATAGTCTGACGGGGAAATAGCACATAATTTTTATTGGTTCTAGTAATAATTTCGAGTTGACTTTGCTCAATAATTATGTATGTTTAAATGGTCTGGTCAGGGCGGTTCGTTCGATCTGATTCCCACTCTAGAATCGAGAAATCGGACAAGCACTCTTGAGAACTGCCTAGAACCGGCCGGTCCAGGCAATTCTTGTTGCACACCCCTTGCTTGAGAAGGGTGGATAATTCATGAAAATGGATCACAATTTCCAAATGGAACTAAGAATTGGGAATCCTCTTGGACCAGGTGGCAATTTCTTCTTTGTGCTCTGTTAATTTCTTCCATAGCAAAGTTCCACGAGAAGATGGATGAGCAAAGCGATGAGGAGTATTATCCATGTCCAAGCCATCGGAGGTGGTTCTTCAGCAAGTGGAGTGGAAGAGGGGCGACGGATTTTTCGTTCGATATGTAGATAAAGATGCGAGCAGAAGATTGACCTGTGGCTAAAGATGGACATAATTTATTGCTACCTAAGGACAAAAATTATTGATATGTAGGGTTGGCCCATTTCCGTAATTGTCAACCATCTCTTGTCACTATCACTTATTTTGGTCGAAATTATCACTAAGATAAGATATTATATAGCAATTGGCCTAATACCCAAAAAAAATCTCAAATTTTAGTTTTTGTCTCAATTTTATCTTTTGTTTCATAAAAAACCTCTAACTTTAGGTCATATTCTAATTCTACCCTAAACTTTTTTTTTTGTCCCATAAAAACCCTCAACTTTAGCTCCAGTCCCAATTCTACCATAAATTTTTTTTGTCTTATAAAAAACCTCAACTTTAGATCCAGTAACAATTTTACCCTAAACTTTTTTTTATCTCATAATAAAATCTCAACTTTAGGTCCAATTTCAATTTCACTTTAATTTTTTATCTCATAAAAGATCACAAACTTTTATTTGAGTCTCAAATTCGCTCTCCATTAACCCTCTAGCAAAATCGTCCTTAGGGATTTTGCGCTCATCGATCTCTCGTGCTTGGGAATATTCCATCTCTAGCAGTCGGAGAGCACTTGGGAAGCTCCAACAACTTGTGCTTGAGAGTTTTCCATCTCTTGATTGTTAATGAGAAATTTTGCACGGAGGGTTAATGGGGGTAGATTTAGTAAAAGTTTATGATTTTTTATGAGATTGTAAAAATTTTAGGGTAAAATTGGATTGGACAGTAAAATTGGGACAAAACCTAAAGTTTGGAGTTTTTCATAGGACAAAAAAAAGTTTAAGATAAAATTTGGACATGACCTAAAGTTGAAGGTTTTTTATGGGACAAAAAAAAGTTTATGGTAGAATTGTAACTGTACCTAAAGTTGGAAGTTTTTTACGAGACAAAAGGTAAAACTGGACAAAAGTTAAAGTTGGAGATTTTTTAGGGTATTAGGTTTATTGAAAGCTATCGTAGTAATTTTTGTATTTCTCACTTTCTCTAATTCCCCATTATCTCCTTTACTTTCCTTTTATTTTCACCAACTACCCATGCATTCCCGTACTTTCTTGTATATATGTGTGTAAATGTATTTTTTTGTGCGATAATTTATTTATTATTGTAGTTTATATTAACAAATAATCACTTAAACAACGTGATTATTAGTTTTATCTTTTAGATTGGGAAATAGTTATAATTTTGACGTTGTATGTTTAAAAAATACCACTCATATTTGAGTGACGGAAAAGATGACAACACATAACTGTACAGTCTTAACTAAGGTAGCGAATGATAACCATTCTGTTCCAGAATGAGTTCCTAAAACAGAAATAGATTTTTCTATTTCTGGTTCCAGGATGAGTTTCTGAGAAAAGAAACCCGTTTGATAACGACAAAAAATTTCTATTTCTGAAACAGAAACCCGTTTGATAACAGCACAAAATTTATATTTCCTGAAACAAAAACCCGTTTGATAAACAACACAAAATTCTATTTCCAGAAACAAAAATCCATTTTTTTAGAAATGGAATAAAAATAATTAGAAAATCCAAAAAATTCCTAAAAATCTCAAAAAATTTTAAAAAATCCAAAAAAATTGAAAAATTCTAGAAAAATTCATCACAATTTCCAAAAAATAAAAAAATTCAGATTTTGGGAAAATTTGAAATTTGTTGAATTTTTTCAAAAAAAATCAAAAAAATCAAAAATTTCAAAACTTCATAGAATGGCTTAAAATACCTATGGCCACCCACTTTTAGTGAAATTTAAATTTTTTAAGGTGCCCAAAAAAAATCAAAAAATAAAAAATTTCAAAACTTCACAGAATAGTTTAGAATATATGTGGCCACCCACTTTGAGTGAAATTTAAATTTTTTAAGGTGCCCAAAAAAATTCAAAAACTCAAAAATTTCAAAACTTCACAGAATAGCTTAGAATACTTGTGGCCACCCACTTTGAGTGAAATTTTAATTTTTTGAGATGAAAAAAAAAGCAAAAAATTAAAAATTTCAAAACTTCACAGAATGACTTAGAATATCTGTGGCCACCCACTTTTAGTGAAATTTTAATTTTTTTAGGTGCCGAAAAAAAAATAAAAACATAAAAAAATCAAAAATTTTAAAACTTCACAGAATGACTTAGAATGCCTCTAGCCACCCACTTTGAGTGAAATTTAATTTTTTTTAGGTGCCCAAATGGTATTTTTGATTTTTTAATTTTTTTTTTCAGCACCTAAAGAAAATTAAATTTCACTCAAAGTGGATGACCACATATATTCTAAGCCATTCTGTGAAGTTTTGAAATTTTTGATTTTTTGCTTTTTTTTTCTTTTTTTCGGCACCTAAAAAAAATAAAATTTCATTCAAAGTTGGTGGCCACAGGTATTCTAAGCCATTCTGTGAAGTTTTGAAATTTTTGCTTTTTTGCTTATTTTTATTTTTTTTCGGCATCTAAAAAAATTAAATTTCGCTCAAAGTAGGTGACCACAGGTATTCTAAGCAATTCTGTGAATTTTTAAAATTTTTTATTATTTTATTTTTTTCGGCACCTAAAAAAATTTAAATTTCGCTCAAAGTGGATGGCCACAGGTATTCTGAGCCATTCTGTGAAGTTTTAAAATTTTTACTTTTTTTTATTTTTTAGGTAACTAAAAAAAATAAAATTTCGCTCAAAGTGGGTGGCCACAGGTATTTTAAGCCATTCTGTGAAGCTTTGAAATTTTTGCTTTTTTGCTTATTTTTATTTTTTTTGGTATCTAAAAAAAGTTAAATTTTGCTCAAAGTGGGTGGCAACAGGTATTCTAATCCATTCTGTGAAGTTTTGAATTTTTTTTATTTTTTTCGGCACCTAAAAAAATTTAAATTTCGCTCAAAGTGGATGGCCACAGGTATTCTAAGCCATTCTGTGAAGTTTTGAAATTTTTTATTTTTTGCTTTTTTAAATTTTTTTCGGCACCTAAAAAAATTAAATTTCGCTCAAATTGGGTGGCCACAGGTATTCTAAGACATTCTATGAATTTTTTAAATTTTAGATTTTTTGATTATTTTTTATTTTTTTTGGCATCTAAAAAAATTAAATTTCCCTCAAAGTGGGTGATCATAGGTATTTTAAGCCATTTTGTGAAATTTTGAAAATTTTATTTTTTTATTTTTTTCGGCACCTAAAAAAATTTAAATTTCGCTCAAAGTGGGTAGCCACGTATTCTAAACCATTCTGTGAAGTTTTGAAATTTTTGATTTTTTGCTTTTTTTTCCCACCTCAAAGATCGTGACTTCCAGATCAATATGTGTTTTGAAGAAAGAGTTCTCTCAGAAAAAATTCTCATTTTTGGTCTAGAAATAGAAAACCTACTTTTTTTTGGTTCTGATTTCTGGTTCAGAATCGGTTCTGGAACAAAAAGTTGTTCCAGAAATAGAAAAATGGAATTGCGTTACCAAACGGGTTTCTGGTCCAAAGCTATTTCTGGGAACAGAAAATCAGTTCTGGACAGAACCAGAATGGTTATCATGCGCTACCTAAAACTAATTTTCTTAACATATTAGTTAAATATTAAGTGTTTGCAAATGAAATTGAATAATACAATAATTACTAATAATGGTCGAATAAAAATATTTCTTAAATTTAGCAGTTTCTTATTTTGTAACAGAGTTTTGGTGTAGTAATTAGAAAAAAAAAGTTTGCATGTAAAGATTGGGATAGAATATGAAGATGGAAGGGAGAGAAAAAAACAAGGCCGACCAAGCCTAATTTAGCCACTAGAAATGGTCGCAAAGCTTTGGTCGCTAATGACTAAACTTCTACTGTCATCTGAGAAAGTAGAGAAAAAAGTAATTTGATGGATCAAATCAAAGGGATTTTTTGGATAACAAAGAAAGGTTGGTAAGTCAAAAAATTGCTACTTTATATTTTTCACATCTTTAATTAGTTCGGGGCGTTTTCGTTTCCCATCTCATTTTGATTCCAACTATACAGTTTCATATTTCATTTTTAACCGCAGGGGAGGATTTCGCTTGTGATGTTACAAATTTCAATCTCAAATAGGAAAAAAAATGTTCAAATTGAGTGTCGATACATTTTCGTACTCGATTAGCATATTCAATCAGGTACATTCATCATTTTTCTTTTTGATGGATAGGTAAACTCAAATTGCAATTATATAGGTTGGTACAAACCCAATGTGTTTGTCCTTAGTCGGTTGTGCAACCAAACATTTAGCCGCGTGAGCAGGGCACTCTGCCGCGACGCTCATCCACTTCTGATTGCATTCACCTCAAGACCAATTATTCCCCATCTTCATCGCCTGCGCTCTAGCAACAATACCTAGTAATCTAATGATCATAGTGCAATTTCTATTTTTATTCTTTTCACTACATGACATGCTCGAATCTTTCCGCTCTACGAATCTCACCACGGATACACACAAGTCGCCATGTCCATGTGTTTGAACACTGGATTTGCCACATCAAAATCAAGTGTGTATCCGCTCGACCACTTTTTTGGGGTTTATGTGATTTGGGATCTACCTATTACTAAGATAAATGAGAAGTTTGCTATATAATGTTCTGAATTTTGTTAACGAGTGCCCCATTAAGTGCCTTGTGGCATTTGTTAATCAACTAATTGGAGAAACTTTACAGTTTTCAATACACCGATTATTCTCATGTTATGTATAATCAATGCCTTCGGAAGCGCATTTATTAAACTTAAGTATGCTTAATCGGTGCCATGAGGGCACTCAATAACAAAACCCTTATGTGTTTTTGGTACTCCATTGATATGAGAAAAGAATTATAAATTCCATGTGTACATTGTCTCATCGTTAAGTGATGATAATTTAAGCAATGGCTCTTCCTTTTCCCCCACTTCTTAAGTTTGTCAATGATGCTGTTAGAATCAATGAAGGATTTTCTAACCGCTTGAAGCTTAGCATTTACCAAGGTCAATCAAATCTTAATCTGGAAGTTGATCAATTCCTCCTAGAAAAAGCATATGGCATCTATTAACTCTTTCAAAAGAGCATGCAGCACCATTAAATTTGGGTCCGACGTTGGTTCATTCTGTTAAAAATGACCAGACACGAGTCATCAAAGCTCTCTCCATGCATGGGACATACGCTGTCTTTAGGCCAGGGACGATGCTCCACGGAAGCTACGAGGATTTATGGTGAATGTGATCATTTATGGTGAATGCTTGGCACACAATTAATCGTTTGGAAGGCTTTTTTAAGAGTCTGGAACTACTCTTATCCTCAAAGGGTTACTTATAGTTCTGGCATTACTCTCAATGGTAAGCTGGCACATGTGATTAGAGGCTCAGATTGTAATTAGCCTTCAGCTGGATGTGATCCCTCCTGAAGTATAGAACGTTGATAAGCAGAGAGAGACCGTATGCACATAAAGAGTATATAAATTCCGTAGACAAGCGATGTGAGCTAATTTATCGTCCCCTCTGACGAGCAAGCTGGATTTGGAATGACACGTAGAATTTGACAAACGTAGGGTTGCACACTCGAAATAAACTGGAGAAAGATTTGTCTCCAATACCATGTTAAAATGTCCAACCCAAAAACTTAAACTAATTGGTAGAATTAGAATGTCCAATTAAAAAACTTAAACTAATAGGTGGAGGGATACACATACACATATATAGAACGGGAAAATTCTTCAAAAAGTCATAAAACTATTACATTTTTACCAATTTAGTCCTAAACCTTTAAATTTTGCTAATTGAGTCTTAAACATTTTCACATTTTACCAATTGAGTCTATAGGCAAATTTTGGTCGGAAATCGTTGACGTAGATGCTAGTCGTCCTACATGGCACGATCGGCGCTAACGTGGACAATTTTAATAATATTTTATCGATTTTTTTCTATTTTTTTCTCCTTTTTTTTTTCCATTCTTCTTCCTTTTGCCGATGGTCGGCCACCAGCCCCATAGGCGATGGCCAGGTGGGCTGGCCTAGCCTAGGCAAGGCAAGCGTCGACGAGGGCTCTCGTCGCCAGATTGGCCACCAATCCACTCTTGATCGCAACCTCCATCGCACGACACTGCCTCGCTGCCACCATCAAACCCCCTCTCGGCCAACTCAACACTTCTCCTCCATGCTCGTCAAGCTTGTGGCCCACAGGATCTCGACGAGCTTGACAGCCATGGCTAAGCCTTCAGATCTTGGTGACCTTTGCAACTCAACCTCCAAGCAACTTTTCGTCAAGCCTTCGAAAAAGCTGAGTCGCCCTAGGCTAGGGCAGCCTCACCCAGGCTAGATCTAATGAGGTCGACCCTTGCCCAGGCTAGGGCGGCCTTGCCAGATTTGGTAATGAGAGCCCTTGTCAACTCTAACCCTTGCCTAGGGGAGGCCAACCCACTTGGCCATCGCCTATGGCCGGCCACTGGTAAAAGAAAGAAGAGGAAAATAAAAGAAAGAAAAATGTGAAAAGAGAAAAAAAAATCGGAAAAGATTATAAAAATTCGAAAAAAATATTAAAATTTATCTACGTCAACGCCGGCCGTCCTACGTCCGCATCAGCGATTTCCAACCAAAATTAGCCGGATGGACTCAATTGACAAAATATGAAGAGGTTTTTGATTCAATTAGCAAAAGTGAAAGGTTTAGGACTGAATTGGCAAAAGTGCAATAAGTTTAAGATTTTTTGGACAATTTTCCCTTATAGAACATATTAGTGGAGGGCCACAGAAGTGATGTGTAGTACTTTAACATAGCTAATCCATGATTTTAGAGTTTGGAACACAATTGGAAACTTACCTAGGAGGGGAATAAAAAAAAAGGCAGCTAGTGCCCCCAAATTTTAGTAAAATTAGAATAGTTCTTGAGATAAAACATTGTCCGATGACCGGTCGAATTCCAAAGTAGTTTGGAGTTATCAGGAAATCGGCAGATTCCTTAATCAAATCAATGAAGCATCAGATTTAAATAAAACCGAATTAATTTTGGATGGGTCCTTTAATAAAGGGAGAAGAAGAGATAACGACGGCGGTCTATTTCTTTCGAAGACAAGCTATAAAAAACACGATAGGCCGGTTAGAAGCGGTCCCATTTTTCCTCTCAAGCTTTTTGACAGAAATAAGTCATCAAAGTTTCCAATGGAAACCACCGGAGTTTGCTCCGGTAGACACCCTTTCTACTTAGAAGATGGGAGGTGGGGAGTTCGATTCCCCACCTTCTCATAAAGACTAGAGGTGGGGATATTTAGCTTCAGATGTGGATTTCGACTACCACGCTCTATTAAGAAGTAAGGTAAAAGTCTGAAAATGAATTGAGAGTTAGAGTATAACAAACCCAAAAAGGAAAAAAGTCTCCAATGGAGAAGTGGGAGCCAATAGAGAAAAAAGCAACAATCAATGTCAAAGAAATTATCTCTATTCGGCCCCACTTAAAGGAGTTTTATAGGACTCATAATCTATGTACAAGTTTGATTTATACCGCACTCTCACTTAATACACATTACAAGTCCTTTTAATTTCATGTTAAGTAAAATTGACTATTTATTATATGCAACAATTGACGCAGCGTTCAACGAATAATTCAAGCAAAACCTTGCTTAGAGAGAAAAATCTCGAAATTCAATATTGATGATAATAATATTCTCCCTTCAAAACAAACCCTAAACACCCTTTTATAGGGGTTAAACCTAATTACAATAGGAAACCTAATCATAATAGGAAAGTTACCTAATCTGAATTGGAAACCTAATCATAATAGGAAAGTTACCTAATCTGAATTGGAAACATAATCATAATAGGAAATCTAATCATAATAGGAAAGTTAATAAGCATCAAATAGCAAAATTACAAAAACGACCCTTAAAATTAACTCATAAAAAATATGAAAATAATAGAAAAAAAAAATCATCTAATCGCATCACTGTTTCGCTTTCCGTTTGGACTTCTGTTTGTCCAATCGGTCCAGAAACGCACCACTAATAAATTCTGCATCATTCTCCTCCACTTGAAAAGAACTCGTCCTCGAGTTAAAATCAGGATCTGGATATAACGGCTCTGTGGACTCATGAAACGATGACAAATTAGCAACATTAAAAGTGTTGGATATGCCCATGCTATGTGGAAGGTCTATAACATAAGCATTATCGTTGATCTTCTTGCTGATAGCGTAAGGTCCATACTTCTTTGGCTATAATTTACTGTAAAATCCAGCTGGTAATCGCACTTTACGAAGAAAAATCATGACTTGATCACCTACCGCAAACACCTGCTTTCGCCTGTGCTTATATGCTCCAGCTTTATACTTCTAATTAGTTTCCTCTAGCTTCTGTTTGACTTTATGATGCACTTCCACAATCTGTTTAGCCATATGATCCGCTGCTACACTTTTATCCGCTTGCTTAGGCAACTGTACCAAATCCAGAGTATGCTGAGGCGCCTTTATATAAACAATAAAAAAAGATGACCTGCCAATAAAACTATGAACTACATTATTATAAGCAACCTCTGCTTGTGATAAAGCAACATCCCATTGCTTCGGCTTATCGCTACAAATACTTCGAATCAAGTTTCCTAGAGTTCTATTAACCACCTCTGTTTGCCCATCAGTCTGCGGGTGAGTTGTGCTACTGAAATTCAAAGATGAATCAAACAACTTCCACAAAGTCCGCCAAAAATGCCCTAGAAATTTGCTATCCCTATCTGAGGTAATAGACTTGGGCACACCATGCAAACGAACCACTTCCTTAAAGAATAATCTGGCCACACTTACTGCATCAGAAGTCTTCCTACAAGGAATGAAGTGCGCCATCTTGGAAAATCTGTCAACCACAACGAAAACAGAATCCACGCCTCTTTGTGTCCGTGGTAAACCAAGCACAAAATCCATGGACAGATCTTCCCATATATTGTTAAGAATAGGTAAAGGCATATACAGACCTGTATTCTTAGATTGACCCTTAGCAGTCTAGCAAACATAACACTTTTGTACGTACCTACTGACATCTCTACGCAATTGGGGCTAGTAAAATCGCTCCCGGACTGCAGCAATAGTTTTATCACGACCCAGATGTGCAGTTAATCCACCATTATGTAAATCGCGAATTACCTTCTCTCGTAATGATGTCCGAGGAAGGCAAAGCTGATTGCCACGCATCAGATAACCATCCTGCACATAAAATTCTTGTACAGGTTTACCAGCAGCACATGACTCCCAAATTTGTCCAAAGTCATCATCATCTGCATAATAGTCTTTCAGCTACTTGAACCCTAGAATTACCTGGCTCAATGTAATCAACAAGCCAGCTCTCCCACTCAATGCATATGCTACAACATTATGCACACCTGACTTATGCTGTAATCTAAAAGGAAATTTTTGCAAAAATTGACACCATCGTGCATGCATATCTTTGCTAATCCTCTTCTGACTATTCAGATACTTCAAAGCTTCATGATCAGAATAAATGACAAATTCTTTCCCAATTAAATAATGCTCACAGGTCTTCAAAGCCCTTACAACAGAATAGAATTCTTTATCATAAGTGCTCCACTTCTGCCTTGCGTCGCTAAGCTTCTCACTAAAATAGCAAATTGGTTTGCGCTCTTGAGATAAAACAGCTCTTATACCCACTCCACTAGCATCACAGTCCACTTTAAACAGTTTATAAAAATCAGGTAAAGCAAGAACAGGTGCAGTACATAACTTCTCCTTCAAAATAGCAAAACTATTCTCAGCTTCCTCTCCCCATAGAAATTTGCCTTTCTTCATATATTCAGTAATTGGGGCTGCGATAGTACTAAAATTCTTAATAAATCGCCGATAAAAAGTAGCAAATCCATGAAAACTCCTAACGTCAGAAACTGTTTTAGGAGTCGGCCACTCTCTGATTGCTCTTACCTTCGCCTCATTTACCTCTATTCCTTCAGCAGTAATAATAAACCCCAAGAATAACAGTTTATTAGTTAAAAAACTGCACTTCTTAAGATTAATATACAGCTTATTAATCTGTAAGGCTGCCAACACCTCCCTTAAATGCATCAGATGATCCTCCTTAGTCATACTATAAATCAGGATATCATCAAAATAAACTACAACAAATTTGCCAATAAAAGATTTCAGAACCTGATTCATAAGCCTCATGAAAGTGCTTGGAGCATTGGAAAGTTCGAAAGGCATCACCAACCATTCGTACAACCCCTCATTTATTTTGAAAGCTGTCTTCCACTCATCTCCAAGCCAAATCTCAATCTGATGGTATCCATTCTTCAAATCCAGCTTCGAGAACCACTTAGCACAGTGCAACCTATCCAGCATGTCATCCAATCTCGGAATTGGAAACTTGTAACCCACGGTTATTTTATTAATGGCCATGCTATCTACACACATCCGCCAACTCCCATCTTTCTTAGGAGTCAACAAGGCCGGAACAGCACATGGGCTCATACTATTCTGAATGTGTCCATTTCGTAACAACTCCTCCACCTTCTCTTTTAGAATCTCGCTCTCTTTTGGACTCATCCTGTAGTGCGGTAAATTTAGTAGACTAGCACCAGGAATTAAGTCTATATGGTGCCGAATATCACGCATAGGCGGCAACCCATCTGAAATCTCTTCAGGCATCAGTTCGCTAAATTCCTTCAATAAAGGCCTGACTGCTTCAGGCTACTCCTCCACTTGTAATTCAGCCTCAGTCTCAATTATTTGTTTCACGACCAGCACGTGAATCTGTCGAGTCTCCTTAACCTCAGCTTCAAATTTCCTCGTAAGGGTAAGGAAATTATTTTCAGCAGCTTTGTTTTCCTTTGTTCTTCAGTGGCAGTAACGTATACTTCACTCCATCCTTCACAAGGTTATACTGATTGCTTCTTCCCGAATGCTGAGCATCTACATCAAATTGCCACGGCCTCCCAAATAATACATGACATACATCCATGTCTACTACATCACAATATAGCTCATCATGATACTTACCAATGGAGAATGGAATTTTACATCGCTCAGTTACCTGAATGCTTTTCGCTCCAGATTTAATCCATCCTAACGTATAGGGATTAGGATGCTTCTCCACGGGTATCCCCAGCTTCTTCACTGCCTCCTTCCCAATGATATTCTCCATACTTCCACTATTAATAACCACAGCAAAGATCTTTCCCAGAATGGTGCACCTGGTTCGGAATAACTGATGGCGCTGCGAATCATCTTCCTATTTTGGGGCCAACATCATCCTACGCACCACACAGTTTACTTGCTCCTCTTCTTCATCTTCAAAATCATCGTCCTCACCATCCGGCGCACAGCAATATCCATCTTCCTCCTCTTCTCTCGCTGCTACGTTTACGGTCTTTCTCTGAGGGCATTCATTAGAACGGTGCCCAGGCTGATTACACCTGTAACACTTTATAGCGGATGGTTTAGTATAAGGGTTAGGGTTCGCAGTTTTCTATGCTTGCGTTCCCTTATCCCTCGGCTCGTTCATAGGGCGCTTTTCTACCACCTTATCTTCCTGATTTCGTCCTGCGTTAAAGCGATTATTGAAACTGCTCTTTTCTACCGAACTGCTCGAACTGCTACCCCGATAATTTTCGTAGCCTCTTCTTCCCCTATCTTGCTGCATCAATTCTGCCTTCATCGCCATATTCTTAGCTTCAGTTAAATTTCGCAGAAACTGCACTCCAATTTTATCTCGAATGAAGGGTTTCAAACCATCAAGATATCTAACCACCTGCTGTCCCTCCATCTCTGATAAATTATTCCGCTCCGCCAATCTCATAAATCCGGCCGTATACTCATGCACAATCCGATTGCCCTGCTGGCAATGTTGGTACTGCTGGAACATAATCTGCTCATAGTCGGGTGAAAGGAATTTTTGCTTCAGCAGCCTCCTCATCCTAGTCCAAGTTCGAACTCTCTCTTTCCCCTCTCGTTCTCTCCTATTCTGTAATCTCTCCCACCATGCAGACGCACCCCCCTTTAATCTACAGGCTACTAATCACACCATTTTCTCACCAGCGGTCTCCATATAATCGAAAAATCTATCTATATCAGCAAGCCAATCCAAAAATTCTTCTATACCCAGACTACCATTAAAATAAGGGATATCGACTTTCAATTTAAAATCGTTACCTTCACGATCGTCATAGCGTCGTCGTCCATCTCTCCTATCATGCCTTCTCTGAAGTCCTCCCTGACGATTTCTGCCACCATAATCAGCACGTTCCTCATCAAAATTTTCAGTTTCTTCTTCTTCCAAACTCTTTGAAAACAGAGGGTTATTCTGCCTGCGGACAGGAACAGGCCTATCAACAGGATCACCGCGAGCAAGATCTGCACTGGGCCTTCTGTCGTTCCGCCGATTCCGGTTCACATCAATGCCGAGACCTTCGAATCGTTCTGTTAACTCATCAAATCGTTCTTCGAAACGACGAAAACTTTGATCGAATCGTTGATCCAAGCGTTCCATTAAACGCTGCTCCAAACGTTGCAGCGCGTCGTCCCCAAGGTTGGGGCTCCAGTCTCTTGAGCATCGTCACGATGACCACCGCCAGTCGCCATAGGCTCTGATACCACCTGACGCAGCGTTCAGCGAATAATTCAAGCAAAGCCTTGCTTAGAGAAAAAAATCACGAAATTCAATATTGATGATAATAATGTTCTCCCTTCAAACAAACCCTAAACACCCTTTTATAGAGGTTAAACCTAATTACAATAGGAAACCTAATCATAATAGGAAAGTTACCTAATCTGAATTGGAAACCTAATCATAATAGGAAATCTAATCATAATAGGAAAGTTAATAAGCATCAAATAGCAAAATTACAAAAAACGACCCTTAAAATTAACTCATAAAAAAATACGAAAATAATAGAAAAAAAAACCATCTAATCGCATCACCGTCTCGCTTTCCGTTTGGACTTCTGTTTGTCCAATCGGTCCAGAAACGCACTACTAATAAATTCCGCATCAACAATCATGTGATAGACTGAAATCTTTTCGGTTTTTCGAGAAAGTTATGAAAGAAAAACATAAAAAGTCAACATGGAAACTGATTTCATAAAAGTTAGTTTCCCTTCATGTCTAATGTAATCTTAAGGACCAACGTCTGCCACTCTTCGGATGAATATTCATTTCATTATGCATGCGGACGGGAGGTTTGTATGCGTTCCAGGGGATTAAACACAATTATTTTAGTCATATACCGCTGAAAGTTTCCTAAAATTTATAAACATAAAATGAAAAGAAACTCCCAACCTCGAAGACTCCATCACTTCCTCGTGTTTCATCGCCCATTTCGCAATCACCAGCCTCTTCCATCCTTCATGTCACTCTGGTTCTAGAAAACATGACAAATCTCGATTATTTTAATCATTTGATTGACACAATCAATGCGCATAGGGAGAAAAGATGTTCTTTTTACGATATCGAAATATCTTCACCATTTCTTAATTAATATGTAGTGTATAATATTTCTTGTGATTCTATATGAAGGGCCCACTAAAAAACAATGAACAATAAATTTCGCCCATTTTTATGCTAGAAACCCCCATCTACCTGTCATATCTTTATCTATATATGCAATGAAATCATCTCCATCTTCACCACCACTTCCTTCCAAATAGCCACCTCAATGGCCTGGATATGGATAACACTTGCCTTTGCATTGATTGCTCATTTCGTATTGCGAGCTTTGCTATGGAAAACACGGAGCAAGAAGAGATTACCTCCTGGTCCAAGAGGGTTTCCGATTCTTGGAAACCTCCCTTGGTTAGGACAAAACCCTCACCATGATCTTCACAAGTTAGCTCAAAATTATGGACCCCTCATGTACTTGCGCCTCGGGTTCGTGCCCACAATCGTCATCTCATCACCCGAAGTGGCCGAGCAATTCCTCAAGACCCATGATCTTGTCTTCGCGAGCAGGCCGCCTAATGAGGCCTCAAAGCACATCTCTTATGAGCAAAGGAGCTTGGCATTTGCACCGTACGGTCCGTATTGGAGGAACATCAGAAAGATGTGCACTTTGGAGCTCCTTAGCAATGCAAAAGTTAATTCGTTCAAGTCCATGAGAAGAGAGGAGGTCGGCTTGTTTGTGAGTTTTCTCAAAGATGCGTCTCACAACCACACGGCCATCGACTTGAGCGCGAAGATCTCGTCACTAAGTGCCGATATGAGTTGTCGGATGGTCTTCGGGAAGAAGTATATGGACAAGGAGTTTGACGAGAGAGGGTTCAAGGCCGTGATTCAAGAAGGGATGGTGTTGGCCGCGATACCAAACATCGGTGACTATGTTCCTTATTTAGCATCATTTGATCTTCAGGGGTTGACGAAGCGCATGAAAGCCGTGAGCAAAGTGTTTGATGCCTTCTTTGAGAAGATTATTGACGAGCACTTGAAGTCTAAGAAAGAGGAAGGAGAGAGCAAAGATTTTGTTGATGTCATGTTGGGTTTCATGGGATCGAACGAGGGAGAGTACCATATCGACCGGCCCCATATCAAAGCCGTAATTCTGGTAATTAATCAATTTTTTTATAGCTAGATTAAAAATAATCTCTGTAACCTTAACTACTGTTCAATTATCTAAGCATACATCGGAGTGGAAAATTTATTAGAACAAGGATCTCGCCAGTTAGGGTTCCGAGATTAGTAGTTAGGGATCAAAATTGATTCAAAAGACAATTTGATAGATTATAAGTAGAAATTTTAGTATATGGACCATCGTATTCAAACATCAAAAAAGATCTGTCATTTCGCTTTATAAATCAATTTTTAGGCGAATTTTAATATTTCAACTTGTATATCCTTTTAAATTCTTTATTAAGCATGTGAATTGGTTTCCTCCTCTCATTTGCAAGTTTTAATGGCATTTTTTTAGCAATGGTTACGACAGATAGTCTTGTTAGCTTCTTCATATATTGCTGTGAACGGACGGTGTTCAAGAATCTTGTAAGTCGCTGTCTTGTCTACCTACCGATCAACCAAGTGCGTCATATACGAGAAGTAGAAGTTAAGGATCACGACGGAGAGAAATTATTGACTCTTCCTAAAAAAAACATGTACTCGTCTCTTTCAAGCACCAGAGTCGGAGCGGTTAATAATGTTTTGTCAACTATGAAACAGTGAGTACTAGAGAGAACAAAGTCTGTTCAATATTAAGTGATTCATGGTCTATATTTCCATATGGGTTTCAATAAGTTGATTCATGTATGAAAGGAATAGCTAGTTGAGACAATAATTTCCATTATCCAACATCAAATATGAAAAATAAAAAAGTTGTTTATCTTTTTAATTATCTTAAGCATTATTCTTACTGGAAATCATACTTAGGACCTCATAAGTAGTTTCTTGATAGTTTCAATTGACACATTGATTTTGTTACAAAGGTGCTCTAAATATGCTTGTTAAGTAGCTAATTTTAGAAAGTTTATGTTTTCAATGCACTAATTTTTCTTGTAACATCCATGACTTAGTCTATTATAAATGTGCTTGATAAGTGCAATCATGATACTCGTGAATATGAATCTCTATGTGTTTCTCCAAGCAGGACATGTTGTCGGGTTCGATGGACACTTCAGCGACAGCAATAGAGTGGGCAATCGCCGAACTTATAAAACATCCTAATGCAATGAGAAAGCTCCAAGATGAACTAGAGAGAGCAGTGGGACTGAATAGAGCAGTGGAGGAATCAGATGTAGAGGGCTTGGACTACTTAGACATGGTCATCAAGGAGACCATGAGACTTCACCCGGTGGCTCCACTTTTGCTTCCCCATGAGGCAACCGAGGACTGCACAGTGAACGGCTTCCACATACCACGCAAGTCAAGGGTCATCGTGAATGTGTGGTCCATCGGAAGGGACCCGAAAGTGTGGACCACTCACGACCCGAAAGAGTTCGTGCCTAAAAGGTTCTTAGGGTCGAGCGTGGACGTTAAGGGTCGTGATTTTCAGCTCTTGCCGTTTGGGGCGGGCCGTCGAGGGTGCCCCGGGATGCAGCTTGGCTTGACCGTGGTGCGGTTTGTGCTTGCTCAGCTCGTACACTGCTTTGACTGGGACCTTCCTGGCGGCATGTTACCAAGCGAGCTTGACATGACCGAGGAGTTCGGGCTCACTACTCCTAGAGCCAAGCATCTGGTGGTTACACCTAGGTACCGTTTGCACGAGTAAAAGAGAGTTAACTTATCAATGAATGATTGAGTTCCCAAAAATAAGTATGATGTTATCAGGAAGTCTCGTGGTGTTAGTTTTAATACCTAATGGATTGCCTATTGATTTGTAATGTAGTATTGGCTTGATTTTCCAAGTCTCATTTTCCTCTGAATGAAATTCAAATAAAGGATTTTGAGACGTGGAGACTTGAGGCTTTTTAATTTCTTCACTATAGTTTAGAGCATTGTGTTGTGTTTGATGTCTCTGAGGTTCCGCCAACTCTGAGAAAGAACCAATTTGATACGAAGGTCGAATTGAAGCAAAAAGGTCAAGATGTTCGGGGGCCTGGCCACCAGGTTGGATTTCCGGTACGAGACATCCAGGGGGAAGGCTGAATAGGGTTCGACGCCCTAGCCACCAAGTAGGGCTTCCGGCCACAATATGAGAAAGCCTCTTCACTACTACAGGGTGCCGAGCACCTGACCTGTGTTGAGAAAACCTCCTAAGTTATTTTGACAAAACATTTCATAAGTTTTTATTGAATCTGACTTAAACAATTTGAGGTGATATTCATTGAAATACAATGTTTAGATTTTGAGTATCTTATTCATGGTTCAAAGTATTCGCGGACATCATCAATATATGTCAAGAATATTCTTAAAGCAATATGAAGAATCAGTCAAAGGCAGCGCTTGATATTATTGAGGCTTTTTATGATATTCAGACTTTACATATCCGGACTTAAGAAAGAACTCAGAATCAGACTTCGAGATTCCAGACTTTGTCAAACTCAACGATATATAGACAATACAACAGCTAGTGATCTAGCTTGGATTTCTTTATTGGAAATTACTGATCTTTGATTTTTTGAGATTGTTTTGCAACGATCAAAATCAAAGCAAAACATTAGAAATGGGTTGTATTCAATCACAACATGATACTCTTTCTATACGAAGAACTCCGCTTATGGAAACTCCGATTTGATTGTGTTGGCAACTGAATCATCTGAGAGACTTTGATTGCATTATCCAACAACTACCGAATCTTCATTAAGCATTCTTATCCAATAGAATCATTGGAGAATGAACCTCTGAAGACTGTCCAATGGCTAGATTGGAAGTGGAGGAGCATAAAAGGAGATCCTAGTGCTAAAGAAAGATGCGATATTTTGAATCTAAAATCCTAAAGTATTGAGAGCTTCAATCATACACACTTGTCTTTCTTAAGCTGGAACTTTGTAATCGCTAAAGAAGTTTTAAAGAGGAGTCACTCTGATTCTGTAAAAGGGAGTGACTCTGAGATACTAATTAAGAGTTGACATCCTCATCTGTAACCTCTGATTGATTCATTAGTGAAATCCAGCCAACAAGCTGTCTACGTCGAGAGTGAGCATAGGCTTACTATAAACCAAACCACTATATATTTGTGTGTAAATTCTCTTATCTCTAAACTCTTATCGTTTATCTTTGCATATCGATATTCTGCATCTGATTGTTGTTCAGACTGTTATCTCACTTGAAATTGACAGTACCTATTTTGATTGTTTCAATTCCGCTTTAATTAATTTAAAATTGGTCATAATCACCTATTCACCCCCTTTAGGTGATCCTTATTAACCACCTCAACCTGCATGGCTGGACCTTAGACATGGCTAGGCGAGCAGATGAATGGCATTGCGATCTTTCCATGTTTCGCATCTTAAACTTGTTATTAACTTGTTTTCCACTATTACACAAAATATGTACACCATTAGTAAGAAATATTTTTTGTTTTTCAAGAAAGTAATAGGAGAAGAATATCATAAAGCTTCTAAGCCTAAGAGTCCAATGATTTGCTACTAACTTTATATCTACTATTAACTCTAGTTGATTGACATTATTATTTTGGGTTAATACCACAAAAAACCCCAAACCGGTACACATGTGACAATTTTACTCCAAACTAATTTTTTGACCGCAAAAAACCCCAAATTGGTACACCTATGATAAATTTACCCTCAGTTTGTTTCCGTTAAATTTTACTTTCAAATTACTTTGTTAAATGACACACGACAGTTGTTTGATTTGCCAATTTTATGTTTTACCCTCTATTTGTCACAGGTGTACCAATTTGTGATTTTTTATGGTATAAATCTAATTTAACGGAAATTAACGGAGGGTAAATTTGTCACAAACACCAGTTTGGGGTTTTTAGTGGTCAAAATATTAGTTTGGGGCAAATTTGTCATAAGTGTACCAGTTTGAGGTTTTTTGTAGTCAGAAAAATAGTTTGGGGTAAAATTGTCATAAGTATACCAGTTTAAGGTTTTTCATGGTATTAACCCTATTATTTTTAACCCAAGCTAAGAAATGTGACTTCAAACTACTCTTCAATATAGAATAAATGTAGAAGACAAGAGATTAAATACCTTTTCCCTTCCTTTGGGCGTGTAACTCCATCTTCTTCACAGCTTGAAGTTCAAAAGTTTTTCTATTCCACTCTCTTTCAACACAATCAAAGTCCAAACTCACTTTCAATCTAGTGTCTTACAAGGTATATTCATAGACTTTCCTTTATTTTTATCAAATTAGCTCTGTTGTTTTCTGAAGAATGATACTTGTTAAATCTGATATTTATTTTGATTTCAAGGTGATTAAAGGTTTGCTTTGTTAAAGATTTCACTCGAGGTAAGTGAAAACTCTATGGACTAAGCTAGAATGATCTACTTATTACTCTTGAACTTGGTTGATTGATTATTTGCTTAGTTTATGTTTTACTCTATGTGTGATTTGTCAAGAAAACTTCCTAATATATTTTGAAGATCGACAAAACCTTCCATAGTATTTATTGAGTTTGACGAAAGTATTTTCAGGTGACGAAGAAACGATATTCAGGCTCTAGTTATTGTTATCTGAAAATTATGTCTGAAGTTTCTCATTTTCTTTGTGGAGATAAAAAACTGTTATGGATATCATTAGAGCAACATGAAGACATCACCAAAACTTGGACATGAATATTGCCAAGACATTTGGCATCTTTAGACTCTATGCGAAGTTCATTCATACTCAGGAAGTATTCAGACTCAAACAATATCGTCTGATCTAGAAGTATAATCAAACTTAGAATACAAATTATATATTGCAATGGCTAGTGATCTTGCTCGGATTTTTACCATAGAATATGATGATTGATCTTCAATCTAAAAGATTGTTTTGCAACAAACTTACTCAAAACAAAACATCTTTGATTGATCGACAATCTTCCTTTAGATGGGATATTCTTTCCAAATGAAGAACGCTACTTACGGAAACCCATCTTTGGTTGTATTGGCGACTGAATCAATGGGAGATTATGATTTTGTCACTTAACGGCTACTCAATCTTCTTGTAGCATTCGTATCCAACAAATTGATTGGAGAATGATCCTCTGAAGACTGTACAATGGTTAGATTGGAAGTGGAGGAGTATATAAGAAGATTCAAATACTGAAGATAATGAATGAGATCGTGAATCTGAAATTCCAAAGTCCAAGAGAGCTTCTACCTTACACACTTGTCTTAGTGAGCTTCAAAAGTGTAATCTTTAATAGGTGTAGAAAAAGTGACTCTGAGATAGTGAGACGAGTAATTCTATTAAAGTTCACAAAAGACAATTTTAAAGTATGTAAAGCTCTTTCGAAATTTGGAATTATAAACTCTTGATCAATCTTCTATGAATTAAGAAACTTTATAACTAGGACTAAATAAATTTAATTGATATAAGATGCATTGAAACTTGATAAGACTCTCCAAATTTGTGCACCAGCCTAGAAAGTCAGATAGCCACCTTAGAAAATGAACAAACAACAAAGGAATTTGATCATAACAACCTCTAGTTTCTAGATAGTCAATTGGAAGCCAAGTCTTGTAAATCGACAACTATACCGTGTAATTGGTAACTTCATCCTTGAACCCACATAATTAAATTGCAGTCAAAATTGGCTTTTTCTTGCACGAATGGCAATTGAGTTGGTTCAATCAACGGAATATGAGTTGAGCTTGAGAGCTGATGAATAGAGCCCGATGCTCCCGCATCAGTGTGTATATGTAAAAGAAAGATTACTAAATCTATTCATAGAAATTTATTTTCCTTCACCTCAATCCATGAATTCAACTTGCACACTAAAATAAATTTAATTTCCTTTATCTTTTTTTACTTCTTTCCCGTCTCTATATTGTCTTTTGTTTCCATAGCCGCATATAAATGAATCTGTATGATTGTATTTATTGTTATGTATTTTCAGATTTATATTAGCATTGTTAAATAAAATACATGTGGGCCGGTTAAGTGAACCATCTCTAGGTTCGAAACGATAGAGTGGATCTCGTGTTCAAATAATAGTTTTATCTCTAGGGTTAATACCACGAAAAAACCTAAATTAGTACATTTGTGACAAATTTACCCCAAACTAATTTTTTGACTACGAAAAATCCCAAACCAGTATACCTGTGATAAATTTATCCCAAACTGGTACATTTGTGAATACCATGAAAAATAAAAAACTGGTACACCCGTCAACTGTTACGTGTCATACAACTCAAAAATTTGATAGTAAAATTTAACGAAAACTAACTTGGGGTAAAATTGTCACAGATGTACCAATTTGAGATTTTTTGTGTTCAAAAAATTAGTTTTGGATAAATTTATTATAGGTGTACCAGTTTAGGGTTTTTCGTGGTATTAATCCTTATTTATATAGTGTAACCTTAAGGTTATGCCAATCACCCTTTGGGTAATATTTATTACCTCATACATGTGAATTGGGAGGTTTACATACATTCGAGCATATATCTTTTTTTATCTCACTCATCTCTTCTATGTACATGTGTATGCGGTACTTATAAAGATCGAATCCCGGACTTGGTACTCTCCAGTCCTAAAGCCCAATCGCTTTACCAACAAGATCGCATGTCTGTTCGCTCATATGAGCAAATTAAACAAATATATTTTAATCGCATATCGCTAAAAGTTTCCCAAAATCCATAACCATAAAAAAAAAAAAATCCCCTACCCATCACTTCCTTGTGTTTTTTTTTTTCCCCATTTCGCAATGACTGGCTTTTTCCATCCTTCACGTCATTCTCGTTTGAGAAAAAAACTTTGAAAGCGCTTATCTCAATCATATGATTGACAAATTCAATCCGCGTCGTGAGAATAGATGTTTTCTTTTTTCACTATTTCTTAATTAATCTGTAGTCTTCTGAATTCTAGATGAACGGGTCCACAAAAAACAAAGAGTAATAAATTTCACACATTTGAAGCTAGAAACAGCCATCTCCCTGTCATATCTTTTATATATATATGCACCGAAATGATCCCCACCTATCATCTTCACCCCCCACTTCCTTCGAAATAACCAACTCAATGGCTTGGATCTGGATAACACTCGCCTTCGCTTTGATTGCTCATCTCTTATTGCGAGCTTTGCTGTGGACACAAAGCAACAAGAGATTGCCTCCTGGTCCAAGAGGATTTCCGATTCTTGGAAACCTCCATTTGTTAGGAAAAAACCCTCACCATAATCTCCACAAACTAGCTAAAAAATATGGACCCCTCATGCACTTGCGCCTTGGGTCCGTGCCCACGATGGTCGTCTCATCACCTGAAGTGGCTGAGCAATTCCTCAAAACCCATGATCTTGTTTTTGCGAGCCGGCCGCCGATTGAGGCCGCGAAACACATCTCTTACGAGCAAAGGAACTTGACGTTCGCGCCGTACGGCCCATATTGGAGGAACATCCGAAAGATGTGCACTTTGGAGCTCCTCAGCAATGCCAAAATCAACTCCTTCAAGTCCATAAGAAAAGAGGAGGTCGGCTTATTTGTGAATTTTCTCAAAGATGCATCTCATAACCGCACGGCCATCGACTTGAGCGCCAAGATCTCATCGCTAAGCGCCGACATGAGTTGCCGGATGGTGTTTGGGAAGAAGTATATGGACAAGGAGTTTGATGACAGAGGGTTCAAGGCCGTGATTCAAGAAGGGTTGGTGTTGGCCGCCACGCCGAACATCGGTGAGTATATTCCTTATTTGGCACCATTTGATCTTCAGGGGTTGACGAAGCGCATGAAAGCTGTGAGTAAAGTATTCGATGCTTTCTTCGAGAAGATTATTGACGAGCACATGGAGTGCAAGAAAGAGGAAGGAGAGACCAAAGATTTTGTTGATGTCATGTTGGGTATCATGGGATTGAACGAGGGAGAGTATCATATCGACAGGCCCCATATCAAAGCCATAATTCTGGTAATTAATCAATTTTTTGTCTCTAGATTAACAAATAATGCCCGTAAACTTAATTATTGCTCAATTATCTAAGTGTACGTTGGAGTGGAAAATTGATTAGACCAAGGATCTCGCTAGTTGAGGTTCTCAGATGAGCATAGTTAGGGTTCAAAATTGATTTAGAAGACAGTTCCATAATTCATAAGCGGATATTTGAGCGTATGGATCCCCATATAGAAACATCGAACAAAATCTGTGATTGCACTTTGTAAATTGATTTTGTAGACGAATTTTAATATTTCTACTATTATATCCTGGTAGAATTTGTCTGTATTTGATTAAGCATGTTGAATCGATGCCGTCCTCCCATCCTCTCTTCTATCAAAGATTTGCCAGTTTTAATGGCAATTCTTAAGCAATATCATTTTGTCTATAAATATGGTTACAGCAGATAGTCTTGTTAGCTTCTTCATATATTGATGTGAACGGACGGTGTTCAGGAATTTTGTAAGTCTCTCTGGGTTATCTATCTACCGATCAACCAAGTGCGTCATATACGAGAAGTAGAAGTTAAGGATCACGACTGAGAGAAATTATTGTCTCTTTCTTCAAGTGCATGTGCTTGTTGTCTCTTTCGAGCACCGAAGGTTGAGCGGTTAACATTGTTTTGTAAACTACGACACAGTGAGAGCTAGAGACAACGATATATTCATGGTCCATATTTCAAATAGGGTTTAAATAAGTTAATCCATGTATGAAAGGATTAGCTAGCCATACCAAATATTACATGAAGAAAAATAGTTCTTTATCTTTTTATGAAGTATTATTCTTACTAGAGATCATACTTAGGGGAAATCTCATAAGTAGTTTCTCCTATGGAGTCAATTAACATGTTAATTTTGTTAAAAAGGTGCTCCATACGCTTGTTGAGTAATTAATGATATAAAGTTTGTATTTTTACTGCATGGATTTTTCTCGTAACATGCATAACTTTCTCTATTGTAAATATGCTTGATAAGTACAATTGATATACTCGCTCGTATGAATGTCGATATGTTTCTCCGTGAAGGACATGTTGGTGGCTTCAATGGACACTTCAGCAACAACAATAGAGTGGGCAATGGCTGAACTTATCAAACATCCTAGTGCAATGAAAAAGCTCCAAGAAGAACTAGAGAAAGCCGTGGGACTGAATAGAGCAGTGGAGGAATCAGACACAGATGGCTTGGATTACTTAGACATGGTCATCAAGGAGGCCATGAGGCTCCACCCGGTGGCTCCACTTTTGCTTCCCCACGAGTCGACCGAAGACTGCACGGTGAGCGGCTTCCACATACCCTACAAGTCGAGGGTCATCGTGAATGTGTGGTCCATCGGAAGGGACCCGAAAGTGTGGACTACTCATGACCCGGAAGATTTTGTGCCTGAAAGATTCTTAAGGTCGAGCGTGGATGTTAAGGGGCGTGACTTTCAGCTCCTGCCATTCGGAGCGGGCCGCCGAGGGTGCCCTGGGATGCAGCTCGGCTTGACCGTGGTGCGGTTCATAATTACTCAGCTCGTGCACTGCTTTGACTGGGAGCTTCCTGGTGGCATGTCACCGAGTGAGCTAGACATGACCGAGGAGTTCGGGCTCACTACTCCTAAAGCCAAGCATCTGGTGGTCACGCCTAGGTACCGTTTGAGTGAGTAAAAGATAGTTGACTTTTCAGTGGACGATTTAGTTTCCAAAAATAAATATGATCTTATCAGGAAGTTTCATGGTGTTAGTTTTTATACCAAATGGATTGCCTACTAATTTGTAATTTGTAATGAAATTCAATAAAGATTTTTGAGTCGTGTGGAGACTAGAGACTTCTTAATTGCTTCGCTATAGTTTAGAGCATTGTGCTGTGTTTGATGTCTATGAGATTCAGCTAAATCGGAGAAGGAGCCAATTTGAATCGAAGGTCGAATTGAAGCAAAAACGTCAAAATAGGTATATGTACATTTACGGGGTTCCGGGGGATCATTCCTAGATGCCTATGTACAAAAACATCCGGGCACAAGGTGGTATGGGGTTCGTGCCTTGGCCTCTATTGGGTTATGATTCATGCACTCCATCAATAGGAAGACACAGGGGTCCCACTCGAGAAATCTTATGTCTCGATTTCTCTTTCTCGCATATACTCTCTATATCATTGTGTTTGTGCATTTAATCCTAACAGCCACCAGGTTGCCAGTTGGGCTTCCGGCCACTGCGAGAGAAAGCCTCTTGATTTTTGCAGTGTGTCGAGCCCCTGAGCTGCATGGCCAGGCCGTGAACCTGCCAAGGCAAGCATATGCGTGAGGTCCCGGTCTTTTCCTTTTTGCGTCTTAAACTCATTCTCAATCTATTTCCAATTATTACGCAAAAGAGCCATCATAGAAACATTTATGCTGGAGACCCTCTACATGACAAAGAGCTCGAGCAATCGTTTGTTTCTCAAATGAAGTATCTAGGCGTTCCGGATGGTGAAAAGTAAGTCTATCAGAGCCTACCTAGACAAGTTTAGAGAATTATAATCAAATTCACTCAGTTCTACACAAAGACAAATATAGAGAATTGAATGTAGCACGTGGTTCTTTAAAAGTCATATCTTTTTTCTAATGCATTTTTGCTGTCTGTTCATATTTTGCCTTCGTACTTTCAAAGGGAAATCCACAACGGGCGAATTCGTCATGCACCACGTCACGAAATCAACAGTCTGACCAAAAACAAATAGAAGTCAACAGGATCTTGGGATTAATAAAAAATAATAATAATAAGAGACCAAAGTTTGAGTGTAGGTTCAACATAATAAGCCTCCATGTTTGTCCAGGGCACACCAAACCGCACAAACGTGTGAGACTTTGCTGAGCAAATTTGACATTACCACGGATGTTATAGGCCAGGAAAACTCAAATCCTCCTCCATTCTGATAGAATCATATAAACAAATATCGACATCGTGTGAAAAGGTCTGACAAAAGCTGTGTTTTTTGTCCTTTTTCAACGATTTTGTCCACGCAATCCCATTCTTGATCTATTTACTTTTCTCGAATTGGTTTCATACCAAAGATGTTACCACTCATCTTGTCTTTCTAGCTGGCTTTTTATTTATTTATTTAGTATTACTTCTCTTTTCAGATAAATTATTTGTCATAAAGTTGATCTTATGCTAAAGGGCAGCCGACAAAGATTTTGGTTAGCTTGTTTTCCTAGAAAATCACAATCCTGGTGGTGCCTAAAAGTCCTAACCGAGCATTACATAACGTCATATTACTCGAAAATCAACCAGCTATAACACATATATAATATCTCCAAAAATTTTATGTCACACCCTAAATCCTAGAGGAATAGGGGTAATGATAAGACCGTCATTCTCTTCAAAGTCAAAACACATATCGGAGTTTCTATAATCTAACAAAACATATGAATACATCTCCAACGCAAACCTAAAATTCAACCACCAAAAGTTTCTCATTATCAGCGGTCTCGTCTAAGGGCCTGAAAAAAATTTGGATCATTTCTCTACGTGTGTATGCCATCCTTGCTTAGGGGCCATATAGTTTCGTTGTGCATTCTGACATATGTAACTCTACAAATTCCAAATTACTCAAGATTTACAAAAAAAGTATAAGGGGGTTGTTGATATATAATGCGGAAACAACAGGATTTTACAACTCACCCATGAGTAGCTCAGTTGGTTAGGGCGTACTTGGGATTGTGTGGTTAGACGCACTGATCCCAGGTTCGATTCCCCAGCTGAGCACTTGTGATTTAAGTGGGGGGCCATGGCGGTGGGTTGCTGTGCTAGTCTCCCCCGAGGAATAGTCGAGGTGCGCGCAAGCTGGCCCGGACACTTCGGTTACCAAAAAAAAAAAAACAACAGGATTTTACAAATTAAGTCAATGCGAAAATACCAGAGAAATAAACAAGAAACGATAAAGGACACCAGATATTTATGTGGTTCGGTTCGAATATCGGTACCTATATTCATGGGGAAAGTCAGTAACAAATAATCCACCATAATCGGAGAATCAGAGGTACAATTCGCTTATATGCTCGAGTGTTTTCTACACCTAAATTTAAGCCCAAACACAAAATATTTATGAATAAATAACCTAATTAGACGAAATAAATTCACTGCACAAATCATCGCGTGTTCGAGCCCAAAGCAAAACGCTCATGTACGGCTCGGAGAAAGAACGGGCCTCGCGACTTTCTTTTCTTTTCTTCTTTGCGCGGCTCGTCATCAGCACTGTGCGGCTTCGTGCGGCTCTCGAATTGTGCGGCGGCTTAAAACCACAGAAAAGAAATCTTCTTTCCTTTTATGCGAGTGTCACAGGAAGCAACACCTAGCCCCTTTATTTTCTTTCCTTTTATTACCCCTGGGCTCACAAGCTTTTCTCTGCAGCTTTCAAGGTGTCACAGGATTAACTCCTTTTGTTGACCGCCCAACTACAGGACAAAGATGTCCACTGTACGTCCGAGAGATGATCTTTTGTGGGCAATAATAAATCTTGAATATTATCTCCAGGGTACAGATCTTCACGGCCAAATACGAAAACTTATCTAAGCGAGAGTCACATTCTGTAAACGGTTTAAACTCGAGTTATAATTTAACAGGGTTAGTCTCATTGCAAAGACATATCGAATAGCATGGATGCAAGAAATACTTTGGTAGCGAACAATATTCCAATAATTAATATATACATTTTATATGTTTCTCAAAGTCGACCCCAAAGCCGAAATGTAAATATGCACATCCCGATGCTACTTCTAAGTGACAATTCAAATTGACGGATGGGAGTCACAATATAAATTTTCGATAAATGTTTCTAAGCAAAATAATCCCTACCTATCCAAACATAATTTTGCAGAAAAAAAGAAAAAAATTAACTTACATGTCCAACCCAATTTATGTTATGACAAATGCATGATCATGCTAATCATATAATATACCATAAGAGGCGAAAAACCACTTACAGTCATGTTTGAATGATCACGCAAAGATTCTACGTCACAATAAAAAAATAATGGGTTCAATCTCTTTGGACAAAACCATTCTACATGCACGTAATCGAAGATGTGAAATCTAACCATAGAAATAAGAACCAATGACTTCCAAAAACTTATATGCTTATCTATTACAGATCCACCAATTCATCCGTAAAAAGCAAAAAGAATAACATCCCAATCTAATTTCATGGATGTAGAGTATTGTCAATACGCCATGGCAACTCATCCAGATTAATTATCCTATTTCGAAAATCGTGATATTAAATTGTACCCACCTTAAAATTAATCTCATACTCGAAATTTGTTTAAAATCATTGCCCATACAACAAGCGAATCCATATCTCTATAGTATTATCGAACTCAAAACACGAATATCAAATAGAATTCTATCTAATACTAAAATACCATCAAGCAACTTCATTTCCCGGTGAAGTCCAAACTAATTCGAGAATCATATTTCATTACGCATTTTAAAGCTAAGGCTTTGCCTTAAGTGCCGGCCCATATAGCCCAGAACCACATCGGGCAAGTCGGATGAATCACCTTCTTCCAGCCAGTGTATTGTCATTTTTGGGCTGAGCCCAAAAAACCCTAATTGAGCACGTTATATAAACTAAATTACTAAAAAAATAACCCCTTAGATCCCCAAAATTACAACGATAATTCTTGTACAACATGGGAGCCCATAACTAATTCCAGAATACAAAAATGTACCCTCCAAAATTTAAAAAAGGAAAATCATGTTTTTGTTGTGCACTATGATACCTTGAGCTCTACAACTCCGAAGTAATCAGAATTTGCAAACCTATACGTGGATCAGGCCCATTGCTGAGTAAACAATGAGCAGGTAATTCTAATACCTCAACTAGCAGATCCTATAGTCGAAAAATATAGATGCAGCATATATAAAATAAGCGTTAATATCACAAAAAAAACCCCAAATTGGTACACTTAAGATAAATTTACCCAAAACTAATTTTTTGACCACCAAAAACCCTCAACCGGTACACTTATAACAAATTTACCCTCCGTTAATTTTCGTTAAATTTTACTGTCAAATTGCTGAGTTGGATGACATGTATCAATTAACGGGTATACCAGTTTGGGACCAACTTGGAGTTTTTCACAGTATTAATCCAATTTAATGGAACCTGATGGAGAGTAAATTTATCACAAGTGTACCAGTTTGGGGTTTTTGATAGTCAAAAAATTGATTTTTGACAAATTTGTCACAGGCATACCAGTTTAAGGTCTTTTAAGGTTAAAAAATTAGTTTTTGATAAATTTGTTACAGGTGTACCAGTTTAGGGTTTTTTGCGGTATAAAATAAAACTTATTTCCCGAAGTTTGCTTAAATAAACCAATATTGCCAATTTGAAGTACCACATCGGCCATGAATGGGCTTATTCCATTTTTCACTTTTTGCGAGCTTAACCCAGATGATTTAGTTAAGCTCAAAGCCTCCCTATACCGGTCCAGTCAGAAATCCAATTTGTGGGGCTTATTACTCGTAAATGCTCCTAATATGTAAATATAACAATATATTTGTTTGGGGCCATAATCGACCCCTAATTTTTCTATGCAATGAATGGGGTTGCTAAAATTTAGGTGTCAACAAATCTCATGTTTCATTTTCGATTCCATGCACGTTTGGGTGAGATATCTGAAGTCTTCTCACAAATTTGCAGCTGGATATCCAGCTATGTCGGAAGTCTTCTCACGAATTCGCGGCTGGACGTCCAGCCAAAGCTGAAAACTTCATCTGGTCATGCTGCAAGTCGAACGTCCGAACCTCTTCCGGACATCCGAACATCCAAACCTCTTCCGGCCGTCCAAAGGTCGCAATTCGGACCCGCGGTAGCTTCACCTCAATTTGCCACTTAATCTGGACGTCCACCACATGATTCAGCTAGTTTGAATCTTGTCCACGCGCAATTTGAACTATTTCACTCGCTCCAGATGTCCTCAAATCAAATCAAGTCAATTTCAAACCATATTGGGACTAATTTCTAGCCATATTCAATAAATCTCCACCTTGAATAGAAGTCCAACTTCGTCCTCATCGATCGTCTCTCGCGAGCCCCTCTAAACTTCTCACCCTCTACGAACGCTGACTAAGTCCAAACAGTATTGAAACTTGGTCAATGACATAACATCATGAATACAATGGTGCTTGACATGAATGTGTTTCATTCACTCGTGATACATTTAATGTCTTGTCAAATGTGTTGCACTCTTATTGTCGCAGTAAACAACAATCCCAAATCGCAGAGTAAACCACCAAGCCAAATATTTTCTTTGATTGCCTCTGTCGACATTGTATACTCTACACCAGTTGTCAACAAAACAACTACAACTGCGCTTTTCAATAGATTGCACAACCCACAAAATTAGATAAAATACGTTGTTAAGGAACTCTACCCATCTAAGTCACCGGCCAAATTAGAATCCATATAACCTGTTATTGCTCTTAGAACAACATCTCTTCCCCAAATTCAACGTAACATCTTTTGTCCCTCTCTGAAACCTTAGAATCCATTTCACGGTCTCCTAGTGTCTCTTCCTAGTATAGGCTCACTACACTAACATGCGGAATATCCGGCCTAATGCAAATCATAGCATACATAATATCACCAAGAACACTAGCATAGGGAACACGACATTTATTCCCTCTCATCATTTGCTTGTGGTGTAAGTTCAGCTGAAACCTTACTATGCGCACAGCTAGCAGGATACTTACTATTTTCTCATTCGGCATGCTAAAGCACCTCAGCACTTTACATAAGCAATTATCCTATGGTAGCTGAAGCGCCCTTGGATACCTATTCCTCTAGATCTTTATGCTCTATTTCCCGTACCGAAGTCTTTAGTCTTGAGCTCACCACTCAATTGTCTCTTCAGCGTCAATATCAGACATATTATAGCTATCAATATATCATCAACATATAATAGTAAATAAATGCAACTACCACCTTCTAGCTTCCTATAAAACCTGCACATATCATGTGCATTCTTACTAAAATGGTGACCAGTTATACAAGAGTCAACCCATTATACCATTACTTAGGAGATTGCTTAAGGCTATAGAGGGATCGTTTGAGCAAGCATGCCTTGTCTTCATGGTCTAAAGCAATAAAACCCACCGTTTGTTGAATGTATGTATGCTCTTCTAGCTCACTCTATAAAAAAGCCATTTTGATATCTAGTTGTTTCAACTCCAAGATGTTTGCCACAACCAAACCTGATAGCACCCTCATCAAGCTATGTATCACTACAGGTGAGAATATCTTATAATAGTCACTACCCTCGTGTGAACCCCTTCGCTACCAAGAGTGCATCCTAGCAATTTTGACACGGTTTTTGTTTTCCTTTTCACTAGGGAGAAGTCTAAAGGGGATCCTTTTGAACCGTGAGTGAAGGCTTCGATTGCCAACGAGAGGTCAAGGTCTAGAACCTCGAGATTGATCGCATTAAATCGCCTCAAGAAAACCCATACAGTCTCATGCTCCTGTTGTTGGGCCTTCATTAAGAATGCCATGGCCTTACGGCTCGCCTTTTTGTTCATAAAATGGTTCATAAATATTACGCCAATTGCAAGATGGAGGAATCAAGGCCCATGATCTTCTTTTCACAAGCCAGCTGCCTCATGAGGCCCCAAAGCACATCTCTTATGAGCAAAGGAACCTATCGATCATGCCTTACGACCCACATTAGAGGAACATCTGAAATATGTGCACTTTGTAACTCTTTAGCAATTCCAAAATCAACTCCTTCAAGACCATGAGAAGAGAGGAGGTGGGCTTGATTGTCAAAATTTCTTAAAGACGCTTATCACGACCACATGGCCATCGACTTGAGCGGGAAGATTTCGTCGCTAATCACTGACATGAGTTGCTGGATGGTGATAGGGAAGAAATACATGGACAAGGAGTTCAACGAGAGAGGGTTCAAGGCCGTGAAGTGATGGTGTTGGTCGCGACTTCGAACATCGGTGATTTCTGTTCCTTATCAGCTTGAGTTTGAAGAGAGATGTTAGAGATAATCAGGAATTTCTACAGGATATTTTATTATGTTAGAGATAATTATGATGTTTATGTTGATTATCCATAACTCTCAAGATCGCACGTATATTGTACGTATATTACACGTATATTGCACGTATATCGCCATTTGATTGTGCATGTCTTGATTAAGATATTATCTTAGAATAGTTATCTAATAAAACCTATTTTGATGTATTCTTCATTAATATATATTTATATTTATATTTATATCAAATAAAAAAAATTCTAAACTCTATTTTCCTCATTTTTCTTATCTATTCTTATTCTTGATGTATAGACCTACAAAAATACTATCATAGAGCAACAAATTGTGTCAATTTTGGCCAGAAACATCCACTCCCTCTAATATCTTAAACTTTATATCCAACTCAATTATCTCCACCAACGTCTTCGTACCATCTCCTTCCAAATAACCACCTCTATGGCTTGAACATGGATAACACTCACATTCACTTTAATTGCTTATCTCTTATTACAAGCTTTGCGGTGGAAACATAGAGCAAAAAGAAACCGCCTACTGGTCCAAGAGGATTTTCGATTCGTGGAAACTTCCCTTTGTTGGGAAATAACCCTCATCATGATCTTCAAAAATTAACTAAAACTTTTAAACCCATCATCTACTTGCGCCTCGGGTTTGCGCCCGCAATCGTCGTCTCATCGCCTGAAGTGGCCAAGCAATTATTCAAGGCCCACGATCTTGATTTCACGAGCTGGCTACCTCATGAGGCCTCAAAGTACATCTCTTATGAGCAAAGGAACTTGTCATTCGAGCCGTATGGCCTATATTGGAGGAACATCCAAAAGCCGTACACTTTGGTGCTCATAGCAATTCCAAAATCAACTCCTTCAAGTCCATGAGAAGAGAGGAGGTTGGCTTGTTTGTGAATTTTCTCAAAGACACGTCTCATGATCGCAGGGCCATTAACTTGAGGGGGAAGATCTCGTCGCTAATCGCCAACGTGAGTTGCCGGATGGTGTTAGGGAAGAAATACATGGACAAGGAGTTTGACGAGATAGGGTTCAAAGCCGTGTTTCAAGAAGTGATGGTGTTAGCTGCGACGCCGAACATCGGTGACTATGTTCCTTATCATCTTGAGTTTTAGGAAAGATGTTAGAGATAATTAGGGATTTCCATAGGATATTTTTTTATGTTAGAGATAATTATAATTTTTATGTTGATTATCCGTGTCTCTCAAGATTGCACATATATTACACGTATATTACACGTACATTGCACGTATATCGCCATTTGATTGTGAATATTTTGATTGAGATATTATCTTAGAATAGTTATCAAAGAAAGCCTATTCTAATGTAGAACTAGAGAAAGCCGTTGGATTGAATAGACCAGTGGAGGAATCAGACACAGATGGCTCGGGCTACTTAGACATGTAGATCAAGGAGACCATGAGGCTTCACCAGGTGGCTCTGCTTTTGCTTTCCCACAAGTCAACCGAGGACTGCACGGTGAGCGGCTTCCACATACCCTACAAGTCGAGGGTCATCATGAATCTGTGGTCCATCGGAAGGGACCCGAAAGTGTGGACCACTTAGGACCTAGAAGAGTTCGTGCTTGAAAGATTCTTAGGGTCGAGAGTGGATGTTAAGGGGCGTGACTTTCAGCTCCTACCGTTCGGGGCGGGCCGCCGAGGGTGCCCTGGGATGCAACTCGGCTTGACCGTGGTGCTGTTCATAGTTGCTTAGCTCATGCATTGCTTTGACTGGGAGCTTCCTGGCGGCATGTCGCCGAGCGAGCTTGACATGACCGAGGAGTTCGAGCTTACTACTTCTAAAGCCAAGCATCTGGTGGTCACGCCTAAGTATCGTTTGATTGAGTGAAAGAGAGTTGACTTTTCAATAGATGATTTAGTTCCCAAAAATAAATCTGATCTTATTATGAAGTTTCGTGGTGTTAGTTTTTACACCAAATGGATTGCCTACTAATTTGTAATTTGTGATGAAATTCAATAAAGGATTTTGAGTCATGCGGAGACTAGAGACTTCTTAGTTACTTCATTATAGTTTAGAGTATCGTGTTGTGTTAGATGTCTCGGAGATTTAGCCAAATATAAGAAAGAACCAATTTGAATTGAAGGTCGAATTGAAGCAAAAACATCAACATAGGTATATGTCAACATGAGTTGTCAGATGGTGTTACGGAAGCAATACCTAGACATGAAGTTCGATGGGATAGGATTCAAGGCCGTGTTTCAAGGAGTGAGAGAGTTAGCCGCTATGCCGAACATCGGTGACTATATTCCTTATCAACTTGAGTTTGAGGAGAGATGTTAGGGATTTCTATAGGATATTTTCTTATGTTAGATATAATTATGATATTTATGTTGATTATCCGTGTCTCTCAAAATTGCACGTATATTACATGTTTATTGCATGTATATTATACGTATATTGCACCTATATCGTCATTTGATTGCGCATATCTTGATTGAGATTATCTTAGAATAGTTATATAATAAAGCCTATTCTGATGTAGAACTAGAGAAAGCCGTGGGATTGAATAGACCAGTGGAGGAATCAAACACACATGGCTTGGACTACTTAAACATGGTCATCAAGGAGGCCATGAGGCTTTAATGGTGGCTCCGCTTTTGCTTCCCCACGAGTCGATCGAGGACTGCACGGTGAGCGGCTTCCACATACCCTACAAGTCGAGGGTCATCGTAAATATGTGGGCCATCGGAAGGGACCTGAAAGTGTGGACCACTCAGGATCCGGAAGAGTTCGTGCCTAAAAGATTCTTAGGGTCGAGAGTGGACATTAAGGGGTGTGACTTTCAGCTCCTGTCGTTCGGCGCAAGCCGTCGAGGGTGCCCCGGCATGCAACTCGGCTTGACCGTGGTGTGGTTCGTGGTTACTCAGCTCATGCACTGCTTTGACTAGGAGCTTGATTCATGGTTGCTCAGCTCGTGCACTACTTTGACTGGGAGCTTCCTGGCGGCATGTCGCCAAGCGAGCTTGATATGACCGAGGAGTTCGAGTGTACTACTCCTAAAGCCAATCATATGGTGGTCACGCCTAGGTACCGTTTGATTGAGTGAAAGAGAGTTGACTTTTCAATGGACGATTTAGTTCCCAAAAATAAATCTGATCTTACAGGAAGTTTTGTGGTGTTTGTTTTTACACCAAATGGATTGCCTACTAATTTGTAATTTATAATGAAATTCAATAAAGGATTTTGAGTCATGCGGAGATTAGAAACTTCTTAATTGCTTCACTATAGTTTAGAGCATCATGTTGTGTTTGATGTCTCGGAGATTCAGCCAAATCCGAGAAAGAACCAATTTGAATCGAAGGTCGAATTAAAGCAAAAACGTCAACATAGGTATATGTCAATATGAGTTGCTGGATGGTGTTAGGGAAGAAATACCTGGACATGGAGCTCGACGGGATAGGATTCAAGGCCGTGTTTCAAGAAGTGATGGAGTTAGCCGACATGCCAAACATCGGTGACTATATTCCTTATTAGCTTGAGTTTGAGGAGAGATAATAGGGATTTCTGTAGGATATTTTCTTATGTTAGACATAATTATGATATTTATGTTGATTATCTGCATCTATCAAAATTGCACGTATATTGCACGTATATTACACGTTTATTGCACGTATATCGTCATTTGATTGTGCATATCTTGATTGAGATTATCTTAGAATAGTTATATAATAAAGCCTATTCTGATGTAGAACTAGAGAAAGCCGTGGGATTAAATAGACCATTGGAGGAATCAGACACAAATGGCTTGGACTACTTAGACATAGTCATCAAGGAGGCCATGAGGCTTCACCCGGTGGTTCCGCTTTTGCTTCCCCACGAGTCGACCGAGGACTGCACGGTGAGCGGCTTCCACATACCCTACAAGTCGACGGTCATCGTAAATATGTGGGCCATCGGAAGGGACCTGAAAGTGTGGACCACTCAAGATCCGGAAGAGTTCGTGCCTAAAAGATTCTTAGGGTCGAGAGTGGACATTAAGGGGCATGACTTTCAGCTCTTGCCGTTCAGCGCAAGCCGTCGAGGGTGCCTCGGCATGCAACTCGGCTTGACTATGGTATGGTTCGTGGTTGCTTAGCTCGTGCACTGCTTTGACTGGGAGCTTCTTCCTTGCGGCATGTCGCCGAGCGAGCTTGACATGACCGAGGAGTTCGGGCTTACTACTCTTGAAGCCAAGCATCTGGTGGTCACGCCTAGGTACCGTTTGATTGAATGAAAGAGAATTGACTTTTCAATGGACGATTTAGTTCCCAAAAATAAATATGATCTTATTAGGAAGTTTAGTGGTGTTAGTTTTTACACCAAATGGATTGCCTACTAATTTGTAATTTGTAATGAAATTCATTAAAGGATTTTGAGTCCTGCGGAGATTAGAGACTTCTCAATTGCTTCACTATAGTTTAGAGCATCGTGTTGTGTTTGATGTCGAGATTCAACCAAATCCGAGAAAGAACCAATTTGAATCGAAGGTCGAATTGAAGCAAAAACGTCAACATAGGTATATGTCAACATGAGTTGCCGGATGGTGTTAGGGAAGAAATACTTGGACATGGAGGAGTTCGACGGGATAGGATTCAAGGCCGTGTTTCAAGAAGTGATGGAGTTGGCCGCCATGCCAAACATCGGTGACTATGTTCCTTATTAGCTTGAGTTTGAGGAGAAATGTTAGGGATTTCTATAGAATGTTTTCTTATGTTAGAAATAATTATGATATTTATGTTGATTTTCCGTGTTTCTCAAAATTGCACGTATATTACACGTTTATTGCACGTATATCGGCATTTGATTGTGCATATCTTGATTGAAATTATCTTAGAATAGTTATATAATAAAGTCTATTATGATGTATTCTTCATTAATATATATTTATATTTTATTTATATCAAATAATGCAAAAATTCCTCAATTCTATTTTTCCCATTTTTCTTATCTATTCTGATTCTTGATGTAAAGGCCTACTAAAAAACTATCACAGAGCAACAAATTTTGCCAATATTGGCCAGAAACATCCACTCTCTCTATTATCGTAAACTACATATCCAACTCAACTATCTCTACCAACCTCTTCATTCCATTTCCTTACAAAAAACCATCTCAATAGCTTGGATATGGATAATACTCACCTTCACTTTGATTGTCCATCTCTTATCACATGCCTTGCAGTGGAAAACACAAAGCAAGAAAAAACCGCCTCCTGGTCGAAGAGGATTTCCGATTCGTGGAACCTCCCTTTGTTAGGAAAAAACCCTCACCATGATCTTCAAAAATTAGCTAAAACTTTTAAACTCATCATGTACTTGCGCCTTGGGTTTGTGCCCGCGATTGTCGTCTCATCGCCTAAAGTGGCCAAGCAATTCCTCAAGGCCCATGATCTTTGATTTCGCGAGCTGGCTGCCTCATAAGGCCTCAAAGCACATCTCTTATGAGCAAAGGAACTTGTCGTTCGTTGCGTATGGTCCATACTGGAGGAATATCCGAAAGACGTACACTTTGGTTCTGCTTAGCAATTCCAAAATCAGCTCCTTTAAGTCCATGAGAAGAGAGGAGGTTGGCTTGTTTGTAAATTTTCTCAAACACGCGTCTCACGACCGCATGGCCATTAACTTGAACTAGAAGATCTCATCGCTAATCGCCAACTTGAGTTGCCAAATGGTGTTCAGGAAGAAATACATGGACAAAGAGTTCGACACGATAGGGTTCAAGGCGTGTTTCAAGAAGTGCTGGTGTTAGCCACGATGCCAAACATTGGTGATTATATTCCTTATCAACTTGAGTTTGAGGAGAGATGTTAGAGACAATTAGGGATTTCTATAGGATATTTTCTTATGTTAGAGATAATTATGATATTTATGTTGATTATTGCACGTATATTGGCATTTGATTGTGCATATCTTGATTGAGATATTATTTTAGAATAATTATATAAGAAAACCTATTCTAATGTATTCTTCATTAATATATATTTATATTTATATTTATATCAAATAACACAAAAATTCCTCAATTCTATTTTCCGCATTTTTCTTATCTGTTCTGATTCTTGATGTAGATACCTACTAAAAAACTATCACAAAGCAACAAATTTTGCCAATTTTGGTTAGAAACATCCACTCCCTCTTATATCTTAAACTATATATCCAACTCAATTATCTCCACCAACCTCTTCATACCATTACCTTCCAAATAACCACCTCGATGGCTTGGATATGGATAACGCTCACCTTCAGTTTAATTGCTCATCTCCTATTACAAGCTTTGCAGTGGAAAACACAGAGTAAGAAGAAACCGCCTACTGATCTAAGAGGATTTTCGATTCGCGGAAACCTCCTTTTGTTGGGAAATAACTCTCACCATGATCTTCAAATTAACTAAAACTTTTAAACCCATCATGTACTTGCGTCTCGGGTTTGTGCCCGTGATCGTCGTCTCATTGCCTGAAGTGGCCAAGCAATTCCTCAAGGCCCACGATCTTGATTTTGCGAGCTGATTGCCTCATGAGGCCTCAAAGTACATCTCTTATGAACAAAAAAACTTGTCGTTCGTGCCGTATGGCCCATATTGGAAGAACATCCGAAAGACGTACACTTTGATGCTCCTTAGCAATTCCAAAATCAACTCCTTCAAGTCCACAAGAAGAGAGGAGGTCAGCTTGTTTGCGTCTCGCGACCGCATGGCCATCGACTTCAGCCGAAAGATCTCGTCGCTATCATGAGTTGTCGAATGGTGTTAGGGAAAAAATACATGGACAAGGAGTTCGACAAAACAGGGTTCAAGGCTGTGTTTTAAGAAGTGATGGTGTTGGCTGCAACACCTATACCTTTCAAACGGATGAGTCGGGTCGGGTTTGGGTCGGCTCATAAATGGTTCTATCCCAATTAACACATTAATCTGTTTATGACCAATTTATTCGTAATGTAAATTTCTTGGCACATACCCAGTCATACTCGACCCGAATCATATTGCTAAAACACTTCCATTTTTAACTCAATCTATGAAAACTTGTTTCTTATGATTTTTTTAAAATTATATTGCTAAAACACTTCCATGTAATACAAATTAGTGTACAAAATTTATATTTTTTTTAAAATTGAGGCTTCATTTGTTTCGCAAAAAATGTGACATTTCTAGAAAATGTTTTCCAGGATGCCATTTTCCAAGAAAATGATAATTTTTCCGGTGTTGGACTGAAATCTGAAAACAACCGGCAATGGCCTTACCTAGGGCCTTGGTGGCCCCACCGGCCTAGGGCAAAGCAGCCCTCACCCAGTCTGGGCGAGGCCTTCGTGGCCGGCGAGTATTACCGGTGACCCTCGCTGGCATAGAAAAAAAAAAGGAAAAGAAAAATAAAAAATTAAAATTATTAAAAAAAATCCACATGGGAATGAAAAATTAAGTAAAAAATCTACGTAGGACGATTTGCTGGAAATGACATTTAAATGATCAATCTTAGTCCGATATGGCACTTAAGTGATAAAAAAAAAGTTATGACACTCAAGTGAGTATCATACGAAAATTATAGCACTCCTGTTGTTTTTATCCCATGGTAAAGCAGTATGAAAGGTCACATGATAAGAACAGCTACAATCAAGCACTCAATCATCACCTGTTGAACTCATGGTGACTGCTAACACATCATTGGCATCATTGGAACTATTATTTACTGGAATAACAACATTACCAATGCCAACAAACTTCACCTCAACTCTTTTACCCTTGTACTTCAGCCAATTTCTCCAATAGTACCATACCTCATCGTGGTGATAATATTGGTGGTTCCGAACTTGGACCTTGATTTCGAACAGATCTTCCATCCCCTCGCTCTAGATCCTCTGCTTTTGTCTCTACCCCAAAATACCAAACTTTGCATCGTATCTTGCGCTAAATTATCTTCTTGGACCTTGTAACTTTTTTTGCTACTTCATAGAAAACATTGTGGACTTTACCTCTTCTAATATAACTGTAGTGCGCCCCAATAATAGTGGATTAGGAAAGTGCTCAAAAGAATTTGGTAGAGACACCAACAACATCATGCATCATTTCCCATCAAGCAAAGCCTCATTGATGTTCATCAAGTCCAGTATGAGTTCGTTAAACTCGTCTAAATAAGCTCTTATAGATGTGCCTTTAACCACCATGAATTTGAAGCATCCTTTTAAGTATATATAAATGATTATTCAAACTCTTCATTAGATAAATGACTCACGTTTTGCCCACAACATTGTGGTATCCCTCTCTTCAACCACTTCAATCAACTCTTCATTCGAAAGATTCAATTGGATTATACTTTTACCTTCTCCATCAACTCGACCTTATCGATCTCTTTCATAGTTTCTAGCAGTTTATCCTTACCCTCTAACACTTTCGCTGCATATTGATACTCCGTTGTCGCGGCCTTTTCGAAGGTAAACCACAAAGGGAAAGCTAATGGATTGCTAAACTTACATTTAGCGTGGACTCTCCCAACCCATATAAATCACAACTTTAATTTATTCAGGAGTCGCCACTAATCTATTATGAGCAATTATAAACAAAATAAGATGTAGCAAAACATCTTACTTTGTGAACCAGAGATTTCATGTATACAGGACTTGATTACGCTAAATAAATCTAGCACCCTTTCGGTACCTTTGCTCTTTTTAAAAAAAAAATTCTCAAGAAGCCTTTGTCGATTTTAATTTCACAATATGTAATAGGTGATCATGTGGATGCACAAGCAATAATTTAATAATCAACAAATTAAAGCAATAAATAAATTGTTAGAAAGGGAAAAAGAACCTCGATGTGTTTAGCAAAGAAAAGGCGAAGCTTTATTATCATAAAATGTGATAAAGGTCCTGCAAGGTATTAAGTAGGAAGCAAACAATAATGCATGCAACAATAATAATCCAAGTATGCTTGTGCAATGTTAACTAATTCTTTTTGGGTTTCTTCATTTTAATGAATGCAATTTTAATGTAAGTTATGTCTATGTGAATTCTAACTTAACATGCATGAACTATTAGACTAATGACATGAGATTGGATTATTTAAATGTAATCTAGATATGACCCAAAATATGCAACATTCACGAATATTTGTTAAAAACGCAAAGTCTTATGAAAGCGCAGACTATATGATGGAGACACATAATCAGCAAATAACTTCAAGAATTATTACTACGCATCAATGCTAATGGAAATTATGCTATATCATTCAATAGTCATCAATATCTATCAAAGATACACAATTATCAAATTATGATGCAAAGAAAATATTATTGATTAATCCTAGATACAAATTATTATATGACTTCTAATGTACCTAAGATATGCAATTTCTAATTAGGAAACATGCATGAATGCAATCTAAACTCAATGCAATAATTTTTTTTTGTATTTTTATAATAGGAATGTTTCCTAAAGTAATGACATGTAATATGTAAGCCCAAAATTGGAAACAAAGGTAGTCGGGGGTCCTATCATAGGTCTTAAAGATCAATTTACATGCACGACTCAAAAGAGGAAATTTTCTATTTAGGATACACCTAAAATCTCATATCAAATCATAGTTAGAATCGAAATATTCATAATTTGAGCAATTGAATATTGAAATTGAGAATCATTTTAGGGAAATTACCTAAATTGAGACCCCAACTTCGAACGGCAACTGGCTAAGAGATATCCACGGCAACAACCGGCAAGAGGCGACGAATAGCAATGTCAGGGACTGTGGACAGCATAAGGGGTCACTAGATTTTTTATGCTCAATTCCTTTGGTGAAGTTGAAGAACTAGGTGTCGTAGAGGTCTCCTTAAAATTTCATGGCATTCCGACTTTAAATGTCATGCCCCATTCCCTCGGGAACGCCACCATCCCTCCCTGGTCGTTTAGTTGCGACATTCCCGGACGCGTCGCCAACCCTTTTTTTTTTTTATCTTTCATTAAACACATACAGAAACGTGTAAACTCCCGGACATACAATAAGGGGATAGTGAGGAAAACAAATATATTTCATTCATCTCTTAATTGTCAATAACACATTGGTATTTCACAAAATACAATTTTGCTACGCGTTCCTTTTTCCGATTATGACATCAAAAGGGATTGAGGGTTATCCTAGCTCCTTTATATACGAGGATGACCTCAAAAAATGTTTCTCCTCAAAACAGCCGATTCCCTTGGAACACCAGTCCCTTCCACTTCTCGGTCTATGGTAACCCGAAGCGGACCAAATGCGTACTCATATCGAAGGACCTGAAAAGTAGTTAACAACGACGGGTGAGATTTAACTCAACAAGTAAGCTCCTTAAATCTCGTTTAGGAGAATACCATTGCCTTCGGATCGCCCTAAACGTGTTGCTCTAGCATCGATGGCAGATCAATAGCAAAGCCCTTGCTTTGCCTTAACTATTAACAAGAGGCAATTCTCTCACTCTCTACTAACCATCATAACTCTACAATAGCTCCAACGAGCATATGACAAGATCACATGATTGTATATATCAAAGGCATATCATAGTGCATAAGCAAGCACAATATCAATTTAATAATCCATACACATATAATTATCACTTTCAGGCACAATGCATTCATCCATGCACGTTGAACTCATAATAGTCCGGATTATTAAACGACCACTCAGGACCACAACCGAACCCCCGCCAGTGTCTTCCGGCATAACTGGGCATCATCCCACTCCGTTGGGCACGGCAACGTCTGGAATCCCCACCCAAACGGCATTCCATAAGGAGCATCGGTCTGGCCTCAACCGCGACACGGCATAATCTAAAACCCCCGCCTAGATGGCATTCGAATCCCCGCCGGGTATCGTCTAGAACCCCTGCCTAGATGAAACTTTTATGTGACAATGCACACATAGCAATCACTCAATGCTAATTCTTATCTTTGGGAATTAGCCAATGCAAAGTGTTTATGACGTACACTTCTTTACGTATAAAGATATCATGAAATGCACTCATTTTCAAACACCATTAGCATTGTCCATCCAATTTCCCTTTTAAACATAAGCATGTTCAAGGTTGCCATTTAATCAAGGCATTATACAATATGAACTCATCATTTTTCTCATGGCAATTTAAACCTTAATACATGGTAATCTATCACTATATAAGACAAGTGAGCAAGATGAGTTATTACCATTTTCTATGATAAGTCATCACCATTAAACATGATAAGCTATCACAACTATTCTTGGTAAGCTATCACATGCAATTGATAAGTTGTCACCATGAACTTGATAAGTTATCACTAAACACATGATAAGCTATCAACTTAATTTAAGATAAGCTATCGCTTAAATCATGATAAGCTATCAGTCAATTCGTGATAAGCTATTGATCAATTCATGATAAGCTATCGACTTACTCTTGATAAGTTATCGACCAATTCACGATAAGCTATCGACTTACTCTTGAAAAGTTATCAACCAATTCACGATAAACTATCGACCAATTCTTGATAAGTTATCACTTTAGCATGATAAGTTATCATTAAAGCATGAGATAAGCTATCACCTAAGCTTGATAAGCAATCAATTACACTGGATAGGTTATCACATAATAATCAAAATAAGCTATCATTAACTAGATAAACTATCCTCTAATCCACCTAATTAACTCTAAACCTAAACTATTAGCAACCTAATGCCCTGATCAAGGTTTAGAGAGTAAACTTACTCTTAAACCAAAGAAAACCAAGGGGTGGCTCGGCAAGGGCGGCGAGACGGCATGGCGGATGGCGTGCAGCGTTCCGGCGACGGACAATGGCGCGGGTGGCTCACTGCAGCGGACAACTCACGGTGGTGGTGGCGTGAGGGTGTCATGGTGAGGGCCGAACAACAAGAAAGAGAGAGGGAGAGCGGCGGATGAGAGGCTAGAGAGAGAGAGACCAAAGAGAGAAAACTTAGAGGAAAATGAGGAATAAGGGAAGAGAGAGAAAGTGTCTTGCAAGACACCCAAAAAATGGATGGCTCTCCTTTCTCCTTGCTTCACAAGCCAAGATGGATGGCCAAGATTAACTCTTGCTCACCAAGTTTGAATGAAAGGCCAAGATTAACTCTTGCAAAACAAGTTTCACAAATATCCAAGGGTAAAAATGGAATTAAGGAAAGATGAGAGGGTCATTTTGGTCAATTCCCTCCCTTATGTGGCCGGTCAAAACTTGAGGAACAAGTGGACAATTTTGCCCTTTTTCAACTCAAAGAGATTCTAGAAGACCTAGTCTTTTTGCTTAAAGACACTATTCCTCTCTAAGAGGCTTTAAATGGGTTTAAACTTGGGCCAAGCCCATTCCTCCTTGGGCCGAAATCCTCCTTGGGGCCTGTCATTAGGCTTAGTTCCTTGTGGGCTTCTCGTCTCAGGCTTTTCTTGCACAAATTCTCAAAACTTCTTAATTTATGCCCAAAAGGGTAAAATTGTAATTTTCCCTTCCATTGGGCCCTTGTGGCCGACTATATAGTCCATGAGGCCCATTGGGTCCTTAGAAATTCGTGGGCCCCCTTGGGGGCCCCAATTTCCTGCCCGAATTTCACTTTTCCAAAGTTTCTCGATTTACCGATAAATAGGCAATTCCTAGAATTTATCCAATAATTGTCTCTTAATCCTCTAGAGTCCAATACCCTCATCTGGATTAGAATTCGTAGTTAAAATCACTCAAATGCGTCTTTCGCATAATTAGAACTATGGGCAGCTCTTAGGGATTTCGTGCGTTTAACCCATAGTTGATTACAAATCAATCTATGTTTAAGCCTTTTCAAATCATGGATAACCCTCAGTTGTCATGTAATCGAGAGGGGTCAATTGCCCATTTCGGAATATACAATCATTAGGGATTGGTCTAGTGTCGTTCAGAATCAATACAGTAATCGTGCAGAATCACCCGCAATCCGATTATACACTATTGCCGAATCGAGCTATAACCATTCCTGGATCGGCTTGAAATGGCTTATGAGGATCCCTCAATGATTCTAATGATCGAATTGTCAATTTATGATTGAGTTCTTTGATCGTGCGCATCGAAGTCCTAAATTGACTTTCCCGTAGCTTGGAATATTCTTGAATTATTCTTGAATCAATTCAGAGTCTAATTCTACTAGTTGCGCATTGATGAATTAACCATTCAGTACACCCTGAATAGGGTCAGATCTGAGGATGTCACATTAAACAAACGCATACTCACCGTTTTTGCACAACCGTGCGTTGGACTCTTTAGCAGTTTGGCCAGTCCAATTTTCTCAATACTCTCCACAAAATTTAAGTGCGATTCAATGGTTAACAAATACATACTTATCGATTTCGTAAAACTGCGCAATAGAATTTTTCTAGGGGCCGTGGGAGAGAGAGAGCTCGTGTGTATATGTTTCTCCTTTTTACTCTATTTGTCCCTTTTCTTTTCTATTGTGTATTGCCAACGCCCTTTGTGAACAACTTTCTTAATTTCAAGAGAACACTATGCTTATATAGGCAAAATTAGGGCTTTTCTTGATATATCCCTTTCCTAAATTGAAACAAAGAAATTGTGTGATATATTAAGATAGCAAAATAAAATATCTCTTTCATTCCCTATCCAGTGACCGAAATTTTGAGCTCAATGTGCTTTATTGTTTTTCAATTTAATTAACGAACACAACATTTCCTAATTTGACTTCCATCGTGTGAATCGCATATGTGAAATTTCGGCTACAATGGGCTTGGCCGAGTTTTGTATTCTCTTAGGCTTAGTCAAGATAATCTTATTAAGCCTAGAGCATCATTATTTAACTCAGTCCAATTATAATGCAGTTTATGTGGGCTTATAATTCTAAATGACAATGCTCCTAATATGTAGATGTAATTTAACAAAAATTATGTTTGGGGGTCAGGCTTGATTCCTAATTTTCTATGTAACCAATGAAGTTGCCAAAACTTAGGTGTCAACATTCACAACCCAAAGTTGTTCCTCCCGTTATACTTTTCAAATTCTACTTCACTCCAAACAGAATTGCAACAACAAAATTTTTAGACGATGATCAAATAAGCAAAAGTACCAAATCAAGACCAGAAAAAACCTTATCCTTAACTCTAATACCAGTTGCTGAGAAAATAGTACAGATACTGAAGGATCTTGCTATTGAAGTCTAATGCAAGAAGAAAAAATTAACAAAGAAATCAACAAAGAACGATAAGTGCACCAGAGATTTATGTAATTCGACCGGAGTGTCAGTACCTATTCAATGGGGATAGTCGATCACCAAGAAATCCACTATCAATCCAAAAAATACAGAATTTACAATCACAGGCTTCTCATCCCTAGTTTACACTCAAAGCATAACACTTCTCTTGTTTGCTTTAACGTGTTATAAGTGAGTAGAATTCCATCTCTTACATATAAAGCATTTATATCCAAAATAGGAAACCCATTTTAGATAAATCTACTCATATTAGGAAACCAACTTGGATTTGATTTCCTTTACGGGTGCAAATTCGAATCATATTGTAAAGGGAAAAAGTCACAAAAAATCTCAAATTATGATTACTATGACATATTTTTTCTGAACTTTTTTTACATAAAAAACCCCTAAATTATGCCCACCGCGACACTTTACCCTAAACTTTTTCTTATGACCTGAAAAACTTCAAACTTGTACCTATGTGACACATTTACCCTCCATCAAGGTTTCATTAGATGATTTTTCAGCTAAAATAGCGTCATTTTTATTTCACTTAAGCCACGTGAGCGCCATGTCAACATTGTTTACTTTCTGACATACATATAAGTAGATTTTTAAAGGTTCTCGTTGACGGAACTTTGACAGAGTGTAAATATGTCACACAAGTACAAGTTTAGGATTTTCAATCTCACGGAAAAAAGTTTAGAGCAAAGATGTCACAGTGAGTATAATTTAGGATTTTTGATGGCTTTTGCCCTATTTTAAAAGTATTGAACCTCTTTCATTTATTTTAGCTGCCCGTATTTTTCAATCTATTTAGTAATTTCCTCTTCTTTGTTGGACTATTCTCTCTTCCATCATCTGGCCCCTAGGAACCTAGCTGCATCGTGCCCTTTCTGCGTGGCCTGTATTGTCATTTTTCTTTTTTTGTCCTCTTTATCATTCTGATGTAGTAGCATCTGCCAGTTTCTCAATAATCCAGCCTCTCAAACATTTTTCCATACTATATTGGAATTCGGTGGACTCATATCTTTGTTCAAGAACCGAACAACGTCTATCAATTCAGTGACCATGCTAGTGCTCCATGCTAGTGCCAACGATTTGCTATTTGATAATTCTCGAATCTTATTTACGTTTTCCTAGTTCGGCGCTCCAGTCAACTTAATAGTTAAATACCATCATGTGATATAAAGTTCGCAATTTCTTCTTGTTCGAATGCAAGTATCCAAAGAGATACTTTTCTGATAACTCCAATCGTCGTTGCCATTTGTAGTACATTCTTACTCTTTTTTTTTATCAATTTTTTGGCTTAAAGAATTTTTTAGTACGCGTTGACCATTATACAAACAGCCGTACTGTGTCTTTTATTTGTTTCCGGGAACAATGCCAGCCAAAAGCTCAATTATTAATAGTCTAGACAACGACAACATCTAATCGTGTCTTAGCTTCCTTATTCATTGTTGAAGATTGGAACAGCTTAGAATTGGAATAGAGGACGTCCGAACAGAGCGAAATTGGTTCGGAGTGCGCAATTCGGATGTCCTAAATCATTTGGAGACATCCGCAATAAAGCACCGAACGTTGTAGGCTAGCTAGGGTCCAACTACACACATTTGGATGTCTAGAGACTAGATTGGACGTTCGGCCGCGACTGGATGTGACGTCCCACCATATTGCTGCAGCTGGGAATTCTAGCATTTTGATTTCTCGACCGGACGTCCGATCCAGTAAATTTTGGCCGAGAAGATTACAAATATCTGGCCACGCGGGACCGAATTAAAGGACAATTTTTTACCTATTTCGTTGGTTGCATCAAGTCTAACTTTAAGAGAATTGTGAGAGAAACTAAGTGAGAGAGATTTTCTTGAATTCTTATTGTTGGGCTGTTTTGGGTGTATCAAAGTCAGGAAATATTTGTGAGCGAGTATGATCGAGCGATTATAATCATCCCTTTGCTCATTATACCGGAACCATTCACCGATCTCTTCCTGTGGAGTAGGCACACGGCCGCATCGCATAAATCCATCACGTCAGATTTACTTTTCTACATTTATCATTCACTTGAATCGTTTTGATTTTGTCTCCACTTCCGATTCTGCGCAATATCAATAATGTTGTTTTTCTGATGGAACTTGTGACAATGTTAATGTACATAACTCTCGTGATCGATGCTGACTGCTGAAGTTGATGTTCCCACTCACGAGGCAGTTCGATCTCTGCTAGTTCACCTACCCAAAGATGTTTTCTTTGTTTAGACATGACTAATTGAGTTTGGCCGGCCAACAATAAGTCCATACTGGTGACGACGTGAGCAAGCAAGCGGTTCGGTCACGCTGCCCCGTGAATTGAGCAAGTCAACGAGTATAAAGAGACTCGTTCTTACGTACATACCAGATAGCAATGAAAAAGAGATAAAAACCTAATAAATTATTGGAGAATGTATGTATGTTATGTATGTATGTTATGTATGTATGTATGTATGTATGTCAAGTTAGCAGACAGAAACTAGTAGACCTAACTTAAGGGTCAGTTGAGACTGTTGATTTAGTCATTAAGATAATGAGTATAGTTTAGGAGGCTCGTTCTAGTAATCAATAAGTGATCTTGAGTTGTTGGCAAACATCGTCCATCATGGCACTGTCCAGATCCGGCGCATGCCGCCTCGATTCAATGGGTGAAATAAGAAAGGAGATGTCCATGTTCAGCTGAAGGAGTTATGGGATGTGATGAAACTCAATGCTGTCAAACAAACGGTTCACGAGGATTTGGTGCTGGTAATAAAGAAGAAGTTTTTCATCTTGAGTTTGCCAATCCCCTTTAACTTGGTGTATGATCAAGCCCGAATCCCCGAATACTATGGTCTTCAATCTTTATGCTCAAGGCCGCCCTTAATCCTAAGATACGAGCTTCATAATTAACCAATTTGCTTGAACATTTGAATCTTAGCTTGGTAACTTTGAGCTATTGTGTCCCTATTTCAGATACCGGTACCGCACCAAATTCTGCTCCTTTAGCATTTGAGGCTTCAAAATGGTACATAAAAAAGGTCGGATACCATCTGCTGTCATCTTCTTTCGTATCAAATAGTATTCCCTCATCTGGAATTTTTATTTACTGGTGAATCCTCGTTCAGAGATTGATCAACAATTTTATTTGCATTAATTCAATCACTAAAACCTCACCTTCTGACTGACATAAAATATATCATCAATTCTTACCGAACAGAATCATCCGCCGTTTAGCCAATCTGTCACCCGTTCACATACCTCGCTCTCCATGAAGTAACAAACTTTTACCTTAAACAAAAAGAAAGGAATATGGCAAAGAGTTTGAAATTCCAATAAGAAAAGTACGTGGGACTCGGAAATAGACATTTCAGGTTCAAAATGCTAACAGAACAATTTGAACTTCATAAAGAAAAGTTCTGGTAAAACTGATGCCGCAAATAAAATTTTCAGATTCGAATCTGAATTCTGTTCATTCTTTGGAACGATTACTTCTGACCGTTGGCCTGACAAAATTAATGTTATATAGTTGAGGTAGGAGAAATGCACTCCAGTTTGTCGTGCTCAATACATTTCTAAGTCAATAATTTAAGCGTTGTTTATTATTATTATTATTATTATTATTATTATTATTATTATTATTATTATTATTATTATTATTTAGGCAGATAAAAGTATGCTCTCAATGTGCAAAATCAGTGATCCCGGAGTCAATTGTATTTTTCCATTTTGTTCACATAATTTACTTTGGTAACCGAACCATGAAACTTCATGTTAACATAATACGTGATATATTGATGCGCCACATATGGGCAATATATATATCGAAGTAACCTTCTATAGAAGAAGGCGCATAGCATCCTTTATAACAGCTTGTGATATTTTCTCCAGATACGAAAGTAACTTTTATAAAAAGAGGTGCATAGGTTCCTTCATAACATCTTTTTTGCTCTCTCGGATAGCTGTCATTTTCATTAGCACAGAATGAATTAAATTACTTTTATTCCATAACATATCAAAAGTGCAATAGACACCTAAAGTTTTTAAAAAGTGTAATCAACACAAAAAAAAATTACAAAATTGATGTTTGTAAGTCATGCATTAGCTATGTCCAATTTATTTGACGGAAAATGCCGACTTTTTTTATTACTTTCTCTTTCCTACGTGGCCATTATGTTAATGAAGAGTGGAACAATTACCAAAACGACACCGTTTATCTCCTAATTTTAAGGTTAAAAATAAAAAAAAAAGGTCTAAAAAGATAAAGAAAAACACACTCTACCGGAGGGGGCTTAAAGGGCGATGCTGCCCCAACCCAACCCAACCCAACCCCCAATATGTACTCTGCTTTAATTTTTGTGTTTTTTATCATTTTTCCTTTTCCTTAATTTTTTTATCTCTTTTGTTTAGTTTTTCATATTTTTGTTTGATGTAGAGCCTAGTTGGCACCACATCGGCACCATGTGTATTAAGAGAACAAAAAAATAACATGTCAGCATTTTTCATTAGGCATATTGGACAAACCTAATAAAATGACTTAATTGCACCAGTTTGATAAGTTTTAGGAATTGATTGTACTTTTTAATAGTTTTAGAATGAAATCGCACATCTTCGGAAAATGTTAGGGATTCAGGTGCACTTAATCGCACGTCACGGCAACATGTACTACATGCATTACTCTTCCGTTTTGTAGACACCCCGAATGATGCCTGAATTTTAACAAAATATAGCTGTGGCGAAGTTTAGATTTTTGAGAAAAAAAAACTGGAGAACTTAAGTAGGTACTATAGGAAATTTGCGATATATTTCCATTAGTATGAGTAGATTGAACAAAAATAAGCTTACTACTTCAACATAACATACCATCTAACAAATCGGTGGTTATATTTCCCACTTGAAATTAATTAAGTAAGCTCTAAAATTTCTCTACCACCCCACCCCATTATGAATTTGAGGAGCCATAACTTTATTTCCACTCCCATCCCCATTCTCACCGATCATCATCCGATTCACGTTGAACCCTCCCCCAACAGCGACCAACCCATAAAAGCTCTGAAAATCCCCCACGCCGTTGACCCTGTGCTCTGCCCCAGATGGCGCCGGCGGGTCCTCGTGCCCCCTCCCTGTGCCGGCGGCGCTGCCCTTGTCGCCCTCAGCCTCGTGATACCGGTTGAGGTACACCTTGAGGGGGGCAACGTAGTTCTCGAAGCCGAGGGTGGTCATGGCCCAGAGGAGGTCGTCACCGTTGATGGTCTTGCGCTTCTCGCGCTGGCACTTGTCAGAGGCCTCGCCGGTGACAAAGCTGATGAACTCGGAGACGCACTCCTGGACGGTCTCCTTGGCCTCCTTGGAGATCTTGGCGTTCGCAGGGAGGGACCGCTTCATGATCCGGCTCACGTTGGCGATCGGCAGGAACCGGTCCTGCTCCTTCGGGTTGTAGCCGTCCGACACGTTGCCCGATAAGGGGCTCCCGACAGGGCTTGTCTGGCTTCTCTTCCCGGTCATAGTATGCGAGAGAGAGAGAGAGAGAGAGAGAGAGAGAGAGAGAGAGAGAGAGAGATTTCGCAATGGAAGTGTGTTTGTTTATGAGTTTTGAGAATCTGAAGAGAGTTTGGTTTTATAGGGATAGGGGGAGATAAAGGTGTGAAAGATACCTCAAAAAAAAAAAAGAGAGGGAAAAAAGTGCAAGTTCGGCTTGATGTGGACACATAAGGAAAGGAACAAGCACTTAGTTGATTTTAGGACCATGCATGTGAATAAAGGTGATGGTTTTTGAAAAGCGCTTACTATATATTTGTTGATTTTTCGGGTCCTTTCAGAATTTCAAGGGTCAGATATATTTTACATAGCGAATTTTCTTATCATTCTCGATTTTCTTTACATGGATTTTCTTGTATTTGGCTACATATATAAACTTTTTAATTCCTCCACTTTTCCTTCCAACGGTAAAGTGTTGGGGTACTATTGTAGACCACAAATATGCGTCGATAAGGAGAGGTCAAACCGATTAGATTATAGAAGATGTTGGGTTACAAAAGTGATGTAGTCAATTGAGACGGGATTGATTTCGGTAATTATTCTCCTCTTCTGGACTTATCCATTTGGGCGTTGCTTTCCTTGATCGTACTTGATTTTGAGCCTGAGTAAACTTAATAGGAGGGAAAAGAGTATTTTTTGTTTGGTGAGGTGAAAGGAATCAATATGGATATGTTTGGGGGCTTGTCATAGTTTCGGGGAAGCAAAACCATGTGTACCTCCGGCACAAATCTTTGAACAATCTCCAAAAGCAGTGGCATAAGTGATTTGATTCCTTTGTGCTCCTAGATGGCTACTATAGGAGTGAATATAACAGTCATGTAATATCGTATAGAATGTTGAAAGATGGGTCGTGCATCGATCGATCTGCTAGTTAACGTGAATTGCTGCACATTATATTAAACAAAAATAGGGTTAATTCCAAAAAAAAGCACCAACTTTAGGTAGAGGGACAATTCTTGCCCGAACTTTTTTTTGTCCTGTAAAAAAGCACTAACTTTAGGTCAAGAGATAATTATGGCCCAAACTTTTTTTTGTCCTGTAAAAAAGCATCAACTTTAGGTCGAGTGACAATTCTGGCCCCAATTTTTTTTTGTCTCGTAAAAAAGCACCAACTTTCACTTAAATCCCAAATCTGGCCTCCCATTGACTTTCTATTTGAAGTCACCCTTGTTTGAGAAAAAAGTTTATATGGTGGTGAGCTTGGCGAATCTCATCCATGACGTCTATCGACGGGTGGTGGTCTACAGTTATAGATTACGACAAAACAACGAAGTCTGGCCAAAGAGATTCAATCTGGAGATATTTTTTATTTGCTGGTGAAGTGAAGGAGACGAACAGTTTCATTGTTATTCTTCAAGCCGTGGCTCAGATAATAAGACAATGAATAATACTTTAAATTCAGTCAGCAAGTCAGTGGATTTATTGTTAAGGTGGAACAGTCAAGTTCGATAATCAATGGTTTTAAGTTAATGAGGGCCAAATTTGGGATTTAAGTGAAAGTTGATGTTTTTTTACGAGACAAAAAAAAGTTGGGGCCAGAGTTATCACTCGACCTAAAGTTGGTGCTTTTTTACGGGACAAAAAAAAGTTCGGGCCAGAATTGTCCATTGACCTAAAGTTGGTGCTTTTTTTTTTTAATTAACCCAACAAAAATAGGATGAACGGAGGAAGTAATGCGATTCGATCGATGTGACAAATTTCAGAATTTCAATAGAAAAACATTTCATAGTACAAAGTACATGACAAATCGGTGTGAAACCCTACTTTACATTATATACCAAAACTTTACTCAATCTCTCATAAGGAAACATAATAAAAAAAACTAAAGCAGTCTATTTAGTGGCACTAGTGCGATTAGGGTTCATATCCTTTTGAAAAAACAAAACCCTAAAAGCTTGCCCAACATGTGAAAGAAAATGTAGTCAGTCCACTTCGGCCTAGGTAAGCCTGCCACGCTAAAAACCTCCGTTGTGGGATTAAACAAATCGATTATTTCCTCACTATCAATAGGGTCGAGATTTTACTATAATTGGCTCATGTCATTAAATTCAATCCACACATAACATGGACGATATAGTGACCTTTTTTTATTTATTGTTTTAGTGGTAAGGTAATGTCGAGGCCAATATTCATGCATCTCGACTGATCCATCTTTGGGATATCTTTAAGAGCAAACTTTCCTATATCAGTTTGGTACATTCAGTATTTTTCTCTTGATTTTCTGACAAGACTTTAATCCAAGACCATAAAGAGAGGAACAAAGTCGCTTGTCATTTAAGCTAACACCTTGTTGGTGGATGAAATTGACCGCGCTTATACGAATTAGAAGTTGAACGCGCAACTCAATTGTAAGTTTGACTAATTTCATGGGACGAGATATTAGACTGGGTTCTCTTCAATGTAGTTCGAAACCTATAATTATTTCAATGAAGTGCACATTCTTTTTTCTCTTTCTTACTCTAAATTTGACAACTCAAGTTTCGATTAATTACCCACTAGTTACGTAATCCGAACTTTGTCAATAGTTTAAACTGATGAGTAATAATCTTCTTCGACATATGCTAATGCTTATTTTCCCTTCTCTACTATACCCTCGTATGTACTATTTTATATACTTGTGTTCGTATGTAGGTATGTATACAAAGTGATGCAAGTAGCTGCTGCTTTTGCACATCAAAACAGCTTCACCTAAAGCTCATAGAGTATCTCTTGCATTGTCATTAATTGTCTCCAATGTCTAAGGCTACTTAGGAAGAATTTGTCTATTCTTGCCGTCCAAGTCGTGCCGAAGATGCTAGTGGGAGTTCTGCCCAATTGACACACAATTTTCGCATAAATGGAGGGCAAAAGTACTTATTATCTTTGTACATGATGGAGTAGATTCCTTTTAATGTCGTTAGCTTTATATGTCCACTTGATATAATCATTGTTGGCTTAACCTAGCTATTACTTATTAGACTTATTTTAGATATTGCAGCTTCTTAATTAGAGCTTCATTTCTCCCGCAATTAATATTTTAGAAGTTTATAAATCCGGAAATTATATTTATGTGTCCAACTTAGAGCAGGCAAAAGCATATGATAATCACAATATATTTTCCAATTATGTTAGCTGGGTTGACCCTAGAAACTTCAGTATATCAACATCTAGGGCTTTGTCAATCAAAGATTGCAATTAACATTACCAAAATTATCCCAAATTGTACTGACCCAGCAAGTCATATGCACGATGGAGACAATTAATTTCGATTTGTTTAGGATGGAGATGTGATAGAATAACTGAAGGTAGCGGGTTTAAAGCCATTTGTCAACACCATTTTGAACGGTATTAATTTTTTTTCATTTTCTTTTGTTTATTTGATTAATATGACAATTTGGTTTGGAAAATTCTATAGTTCGAAAACAAATCCGGGTGTACAGCTAGACAGAGAGAAAGGGGAGACGGTGAGATTTTTTCTTATTTTCTTTTAAGAAGTGATCGGGTATGAAGTCGCATCCGCGACGGCAAGACTATTTAGCAAAAACAATTATATTAAAAGTACAGAAATTAAACTTCTAGAATCAATAACTATGAATTAATTATTGTTTTGATTGCGAGAGCCGACTTTAAGCAGGTAAATCATGAACCTATGTGTACGTTATTTAGAATTAAACGATCAGCTAAACATCGTTTTTAGATAGTACCGAATTAAGCATTTTTAGTAAAGCAGATCTTTGTTGGATAAAAGTTGGAAGTCCACGAAAATATACAATGTTCAAGAGTGATATGCACACATGAATAATTTGACTTCATTGTAATGATTGATGTAGTAGATAAAATCAATTCGACGGCAAAATCTTGAAAATAAGGTTGAGGTCAAGTGGAAGTATCGTCACGGAAAGCACATAGATGATTTTCATATATCGTACATGGACCCATCCGATCTAGTCTATTCGGTTTGGTTCGTACCGGATCGGGTTAAAATAAAATTGCTATTTGGGTCGACACCCTATTCGCCTAGAAGCTAATAGGGTATTCATGTATGATAGGCTGATGATAACAACGTGGCCTCTAACGCCCTTCGTCGCAAGATAAACCGGAAAATAATGCCATGGGTTGGCAATGTCTAGCACGTGCTGTGAATGAGGATGCGACTAGCAAAACTAGTTACACAAACCGGGGTCATAGATCATGTGCAATCACAGTCATTGATTTCTACGGCGCCCATGTGGGACCCACAGGACAAAGGCTTATCGACTCAACTGTGGATCCAGGTCCAGGCGATTCTAGCCCCGCGTGCACCTAGAGAAAACTGATGTGGAGCACAACAGATGTGACGGAGAGAACCTTTCGGAGGAATACAACAAACACGAAAAGAGTAAAAGCGAAGAATATTAATGTTCCATATCCATAAAGCACCAAGCTTTTCCATCTGCACTTTTCACGTTATATGATACCTTCTGCATCAGTATGCTGTTCGTACTATCAGCTAGACAAAGGAAGATAGATAGTTCGAGAGTGTCCCCAAAACGAATCACGCGGAACTTCTATTGAGGAATGGACATATGTCCATCGTTTTGCACTTGATTACACCAGTAAACATCCCAATCTTCTCTCTAACACACTGACCATCATGACGAGCCAGTCAACAGAATACCTCTTGTGGTTGTGGATGGTCGCAAAGAGAGAGAGAGAGAGCAGCCTTCTCAACAAAGACTCCTCAATAAAGACCAAGCTTGAAATTGACAAATATGAAAAACATGTGATCCTTGTATTATATGATCGCAAGAATAAAGTTATTCTATAGTTTTTCGTGAGATGGTCTTTAGTGTTGGGGTTTAGTTTATACTCCCCATCGACAGGAAGACGCGGGGATCTCACTCATCGATGAGTAGACAAGGGTCCGAGGGGGACGCCTTGGTGGGGGTCAGAGGACAACCCTCTCGGGCCGCCAGACGGCTTTTATAATTTAGATCCGTATTTTATTAATAGTTTTGATTAGAGCCCATGAATAGTTAGTGAGTGGCCTATGGCTTCCTCGGTTCCTAGAGTATATTTGTGCCGCCTATATATAATCTCTTTCTCTTATAATTGAGAATTGTAATAAAGATGTGGGAGATGATAATTATAGTGGAATTCACTGCTAGATGTAACCATAATTTAGGGGTGAACCAAGATAAACCTTGTATCTCGATTTATCTTTCTCGCAGTTACTCTCTATTTCATTATGTTTATACACCTAATACTAACATCTAGTGAATACCCTTCATAACATGCTTTGCTTAGGCTAGAATTTTCTTGAGAATGAAGGCACCATGACAACGGGGTTATTCTAAAGACAAGATCAAGATTTTCCAGTGTTGTCGAAATATGACACTCATATTCACCAAATCAATAATCCAGTGAAAGGTACATTCTATTGAGGATATGCAATTCTAAATAAAAAAATTCATGACTCTCGATACTTGCTTGATCGTGGGGACATTGAACTACAGAAGCAGGTAAAAGTTACTCTATCGAAGCAGCAATTTTAGGCTATTTTTAGTCTAAAAACCAACTTTGTAAATGAAATTTTGAAACCCTAACATTACTTTAAGTGGAAAGATGATGAATCTTTGCTATAATCAGTAACAATGACCAAGTCCAAAGTCCTCATTTTGTCCCCCTCTTGTCCTGTGCACCCAATCAGCTGTAAAATAGGTTGTTCATGTCAGCCTAACGTGAAGTGAATTAGAAAGATGGGGAAAATTATCCAAAAAGTCCTAAACCTATTACACATTTACCGATTCAGTCCTAAACCTTTTAAGTTTACCAATTCAGTCCTAAACATTTTCACTTATTGCCAATTGAGTCCATCCGGCCAATTTTGGCCGACCGGCGCCGGCCGTCTGGCCAACATTGACGTGGTATTTTTTAATATATTTTTTTGCCTTCTTCCCTCTAACCGGTCCGGCAACTGGCAACCGGCCAACGGCGCGGACCTCGCCTGTCTCTGGCGAAGCTAGTCCCCGCCGGCCACTGGCGAGGGCGAGGCTCGACCTCGCCTAGCCAAATCGAGGCTGACCTGCGATGGCGCTAGCCGGTCTCACCATCGCTAGGCGAGGTGAAACCCAGTGACGGCGAGGTCGGCCTCACCATGGCTGAGCGAGGCTCAACCTCACCCAGATCTGGCAAGCTCGAGCCTCGACCAACCATGGCGAGACCGACCTTGCCGTCGTTGGGTTTTGCCTCGCCCAACAACGGCGAGGTCGGCCTCAACTAGCCCAGGCAGTGGCGAGCGAGGCTTGCCCTCTGTCGCGACCTAAATTTCTTTCAGGCTAATGGATTATTAAGACTAAGCTTAACTTGGGCCCTCCCAAGCCCTACCAATTCGCAACTTAGGGTTTAAGTTTTTAACATGCAAAAGTTTTCATGCTTGGAGTCGCCACTAATCTATTTATGGTAGGTCGATTAGAAACCTAAATAAAACATAGGGAGATATGTTTTATTCCTACGAACCAGAGATTCTAAGCTCGGGGACTTGGTTACGCTAGATCTAGTCTAACGCCCTTTCGGTACCTTTTCTTTTCAAAAAATGTTTTGGTAGACAGTTTGGATTCATTTTAACTTAGTCACTAACATGTGAGGTGTTCATGCGAGTGCGCAAACCACCAATTTAACACCCATAAAGCATTAAATAAATTGCAAGTTTGGAAGAATTACTTACCTGGAAGCAACGTAAGCATCTGCATTGTTAGCTAGAAAATCACATTGACACCCTAATATGATTTCTAATTAACAAGCAATTCACTCAATTTCTTTTTTTGGATTTTCACTTATTTAAATGAAAGCTAGCCTATATGCAATGACATGCGAAAATGGCATGCGATTAATGCAACCTAGCATGCAAACTATATGTCGTGCGACGACGTGACCTATTTCTAATGACAGGACGAATGATTATTTTTGGTATTTTCTCAATTTAAATTCGGAATAATAAAAATGCCTAAATTAACATGCAAACTATGATGACTTAATCTACCCTAGCATGATTTCTTTTTAGGATTTTTGTTAAAATTCGAAATAATGAATAACCTGAATAATCTATTAAGATTAGAATATTACTTAATTTAAACTAGGAAATAAATCATCTCAAGTCCTAATTTAAATTAAATAACTACTCTATCTTCTAGATATATTTAAGATTTCTAGACATGTGAAAACTCTAATTCAAATCTAATTAATATTTTTTTTGAATTTTCTGTTTATTTGAAAAAGGAAAGCAATTAAATAAACAAGGATAGCAACCACATTCAAAACGTCCACGCGATCCGCCATATTTGTTTCAAACTCGGATTAGGCATACAAATCAAACTATCGGTCATATCTATAGGGTTATAGATATCGACGGAAAGCCGATTATTCAAATTTGGAAAGCGGATAAAAATCATTATCGTATCCAAGTGGTTATGGATAAGATAATAATTTTCCGTATCGCCGCGTATCGAACCTTAGGGATAAGGTCGGATAGTCGTCCATATACGTTGCTAAATTAGGAAGTTTTCCTAATTTTGAATATTTAAAAATATTGCGGATATATCGAACATTATCCTAAGATTTCTAAATATCCACATGATATTCACGAAATATTCAAACACCCATATTAGGAAATTAAATATTCTGAAAATATCGGATAATGTTGAATTACCTAATTTGCAAATAACTTCCAAATTCGAATTGTGGATCGGGATCGGACTCGGACGATGGGCGACGCGGCGTCGTGGATCACGAGCAGCTCGTCAGTGTCGCGGTGAGGGTAGGAGGCAAATCAATTCGCTGGACAGAGCACCGAAACGCTTGCAGGCTGGACTCGCCGAGGGATGCTCTTGAAGAACACGTTGGTGGCTCTCTCGGTGATGCTTGATCTCTTCGATTTGTCGATGGGTAATTGCCGAGAAGAAGGAAGGACGCCAGGTGGTCTTGAACTTGCGTTGACTTAGACCGCCTAAAAACGATAAATTGCTCCTCCACTTATTTTCTCCTCTTCCGTCACTCTTCCACTTCCTTGTAAAGACCACCTCTTTGACTGATGACGCCCCTTGGATTTGTGCTGTGTATTTACATGCTGGAGGATGCTAACAGGACGCGAGAGAGCGTAGGTCCTGGACTGTTTCGTTGGGTGCTCACCAGACTCGCTGATGTCGTCAAGAACCAAAACTGGGCTGGTCTGGATCAACAAGGAAGCTGTGGGACAGCCAAATACGCTGATGGCTGTGAGGCGCGGCTGCAAGGAGGTCTGGACACAGCAGCGGCAACTCACGGATGTCACTGGATCGGCGTGGTAGTGGACGTCGGGCAGCGGCGGCGGCAAGCACGACGTAGGCACAGGCGATGTCGCGGAACAGCAGCAACAGGGTCCGCGCGGTACGGTCGCGAGGCGACGCAGCTGTGAGGTGAGCGCCACCGACTCTCTCTCTCTCTCTCTCTCTCTCTCTCTCTCTCTCTCTCTCTCTCTCGCTCACATGTGTCTCTAAAAAATCGTGTTCTGAAAATTGTGAGAGTCCCCCCTTAAAATCCTGACCTAATGATGTATATATAACACTAATCTAGGTCAATTAGATGGGCTCTCTAGTCCTAATGGGCTTAGGCTTGGGCTTAGATTGTAATTTAATTTAAATGGGCTGAATTAATTAAGGATAATGGGCTGAATTAAGCTCAAATTAAAACAACCGAGCCCGTTTGACTTGTAATTCCCGGCCCTTGCATTCCAAGCGAGCCGAGTCCCATTCGATGAAATTTAAGCTCGTTCGTCACCGCCGGTCCGATGCAAAATGCAATTAATCTAAAATGAATTTAAACTATATGTTATGCAACCTAAATATTTTTGTTTAGGGGGTAAAAATTTAATCCCTAATTTTCTATGCAAATTACACTAAATGATACGCCAAAATTTAGGTGTCAACAGCTGCCCCTCTTTGAAGGTGAGCTCGTAGAGGTTGCATTCAAAGACTAAATGATACCTAAATTTCAACCATGTAAAAGCAATGAATGTTGTTTTTGTCGGGATTATGAGTCTCATTTTAAAATGCATTAAGAAATGATGTATGCTAATATGAGTGGAAAATATACCTGGAATTACTTACCTAACAGGAGTGAGATATCGCAATTCGAGGCACGACTCGGACTTTGTATGCTGTTTGGCAAATGTCTGGGCTCATTTCCATAGGTATTGCCTAATATACGTTGATGAACTTCGGTGATCTGCAGTTAAGTCAAAACACACGAAGAAAGCTCGACGTATCCAATCATCATCTGGGTTCGTGAGAACAGTTCCGATCTTTACCAACTACCTATACATCTCCATAGGTGTTTGCAAAGATTTGGCCGCTTCACTTATACCTGCTCATAAGTGAATTGCGGGGAGAACTTTTGAAGTCAAGAGGATATTCCGACCTTTACATATACCTGCTCATATGCAAAGATTTGGCCGCCTCACTTATACCTGCTCATAAGAGAGTATCTGGGGAACACACTGGGGTTGAAAGAATATTCCGACCTTTACATATACCTGCTCATATGCAAGGATTTGGCCACTTTACCTATACCTGCTCATAGGCGAGTAGCGGGGGAATACCTGAGATTTGGGGAAAATTCCGACCTTTACATATACCTGCTCATATGCAAGGATTTGGCCGCCTCACCTATACCTGCTCATAGGTGAGTAACGAGGGAATCTTCTCGAGATTGTATGAAAATCTGTGATTTGGTGAACAAAGGGGCTAGCCCAAGTGTTCAAGGGTTCCTTGACAAAGTACCTGGATATCATCAGAGGTACCTGAAAAAGCTTGATCAATAGACACCTAAACATCATCAAAGGCATCTAGAGATCACAAAAATGATCAAATGTGGGTCCTGACGATTGCTCGAACAAGTTAGAGACACCTAGATAGTCATAGACATCCTAGGGATAGAGATATACGTACCTGGCGATATCTCCAACTCTGAAGGTGTGTCTCCTGTTAGACACGGATTTAAGTAACATGTAATATGCATTTGCACACTGTCAAGAACACATATACACATGCACTATGATTTTCAACTGATTTTCATGCACGATGGTTTTGTCAAATCGGTATTACAAACTCCGCTGGAGAACAATCATGACAAGACAATCCGAACTTACAAGTGGGTGTCTTGAAAATGCCGAATGATGGACTTCCGATCTAAAAGGGCTTTCTCTCATTCTCATTGAAAAAGGCTGATTTATGAGAATCACTCAATCTCACCTTCATCATGTAGACAAGGGTCCGAGTATTCTCGCAAGCGGTACGACCTTACCAATCTGAGAGGTCTTTGTCAGGACCGTAACATGGGCTTGGTCAATGGCTTAGCAAAAGGGGACTCTTTGAGTCATGGCTATTGAAAGAACAATACTCCGCAATCGTCTCCGGGTTTACAAGTCAAGAACCTTGCAAAATGAGATAGAAATGGACTTGCTCGCACTTCTTCGAGTTAAGCTTATAAACACACGAATCTTACGTTAGTTCAAATGCCCTAATCTGAAGAGACTTTACAAGGGACGTAACGTAGGCTAGGCTCATGGGTTGAGAAATGAATAGATCATTAGGCTCAAAATGTGTATAATTGGGGTGAATAAGCTGGTGATCATCTTGGCATTGTCACCGGTCTTTTTGTTCATTCTTGGGAGTTGTCTTTTCAACTAATGCTTCATTGGGCTTGAATTCACCACTTCTTTAAATTTGTAGGACTATGACTATCCCACTGGGGATGATTTTGATACATTTATCTTTCATCCTTGGGCATTGGCCTTACTTTTACCAGGCACACTGCTCTTTCTTGCCCACTGAACTCTCTTTTTTTTTTACACTTGACATACGCTGTTTACAATGCATATGTTGGCCAACTATACTCTGACTGAATGATTCAACATTAGACTTCCAGGGGTAATTGCCTTCGATTGACATTATGAATATGCTGCTCGGCGGTGACAACTTTTACCTTGCCCCAATGTGGGGATGATCACCAACTGGTTTTAAGAAACGAATTTGCAGGCTCAATTGGGCTTAGCAAAGGATAAAGTGTGTATAGGATAGAGAAAGAAATGCTCTTCGTCATCCTAAGGCACTTGAATTTCGTGTGAATTCATCTGAAAAAAGCAACACTCGAAGATTGATGCAAGTGAGAGCAAGAAAATTTCTACTCATTTTTTACCTTATAATGCTGACTTACCTCCAGTTTGCCCCAATGTGGGGTAATTCTTGACAGGGGTAATTTGAAAGAATTTCTCCAAGTGTTTAGGCTCAAAGTGGCAAAACAATGGATAACCTGTATTGTTTAGGATAGAGAAATGAAATGCCTCTTGACGTTTTGGTTGCCGTACCTTTTGCGAGATAACCCTTTACCTTGCAGACATGGAATTTTTTCACTCAACTCATTGGGGATTAGTGCATGGGACTGTGTATAGGATAGGGCTTGCCTTTCATCATCCCGATGTACCTCATTCGACACATTCAAGTCATTCCATATGAGTTATCAGATTGTCTAAATAGATTCCCCTTTGAAGTCAATGATACCGATCAACAAAATAACCATACAGAAATTAAAGCCAATGCACACATTCCATCTTTAAATTGATTGAAACCATTTATTCATCAGTGAAATGTTTGTGACTCAGAGTATAAAACCAAACACTTGAAAACTTTTGCCGCAAAAATGTTAGATCTTATTAGGGATAATACATCTTCACAGCATCAGAATTAACAGGCGTGGAAAACTCACTGCCATCCACTTCTGCAAGAACCAGGGCACCTCCAGGAAGCACCTTTTTTTTTACCACATATGGGCTAATGTATTTTGGGGCAAATTTACCCCCAGGAACAGGAAAAGACTGGCAGTACCTTCCTTAGGACTAGATCATTTACCTCGAAGTGTCTTTGACGCACTTTTTGGTTGAAAGACTTACCTACTCATGCGGCAACTGGATCGGGCGTTTCGTCTCACTCTCAAGGGGATTTGCCCCTCTCTTCACTTCTTTGGGTTCTCTAGAATCACTCAGGTTGATGGCGATAGTTTGGTCTACGTCAAGACTTTGGGTCTTTCATGATGCTCTAGATCGCGCTGAAGGTCCGAGGAATCTTCGAGTTCGTTGGTGTCATCGAGATCAGGCTCGGCGACACATAATTCATCAGATTGGACCGTTCCCATACCCTCACATGTCACAAGATTACCCCTGAAACATAAAGTAGGGGGTTCAGAAGGACAAACAGGGTTAAACAGTGTATTTTTTTTTTTAATTTTCTCTTTTTTGATTTTTTTCTCTTTTTTTTCTCTTTTTTTTTTGGTGAATTTTTTTCGAAATTCTTTTCAAAAAGGTTTTAACACGAGGAAGCATGAAGAAGCCCAAGCCTCAGAATTGTCCTTGGACTGTATTTTTCTTTTATCGGTTGGATATCATCACCGGGCTGGTTTGATGTACCTCAACATGCCCTCAAAAATGAAAATAATTTGTAATTTCATTGATTATCACCAAATAAATTACATTTATTGAATGGAAATTGCAACAATGAGTCCTAGAAATGAAAAATCCTAAAAAGCAGCTCCCGAGACGGGACAAGTCCTAGAAAGCAATAAAAATTCCCGCGCAGGGGGTGTGCGAAAAAAGTAAAGGTGTTACTCTTGCGGGCCAGTGCCCATTCCCTCCAACGGTCCTTCCTCGATGGCTCCAATAAAGAAATCATCAAACAGGGCAGTGATTCCATCCATTGCGTCATCAGGATCTTCTGTCATTAGAGGTGTTGGATCATCCATACCTCCCCATCCATCCGGGACAATGTCACAGGGGTTAACATAGAAGCTCGGGGGCGCCGAGTATTTCACATAAAAATCGAACTTGCCGCTCGGTTGCCCCAAAGTGTCGATCACCTCTTTCTCTTCATGCATCATTCTTGCAGGGCCCGGAAATGTGGTGCGGATATGTGGAAGCAACCTACCATGCCCAAGCTCTCCATTGTTGTGGGTAATTCCATTCGGCTCTTCTTCGGATCGCTGTCTATTATATCCATCTCCTCGACCTCGACCTCGGCCGCGTCCACGTTCATGTCCACGTCCCCTATTATTTGGCCCGCTTAACCCCTGGTATCCCAACCCAGTAGTGTGGGGCCTTCGAGAGACTTCCACCGGTTAGCGGATACCTTGACCATTCCTACCAAGACCTTCACCCGGAATAAAGCCATGGGATACCATTACTCTTCCAACCATGACTGCAGCATTTGACACCTCAGGAATGGGCGGTGATGATCCTCTCGATGCATGTATGGTTGATACGAGCTCGAGCGACTGATAGCTTGATTCTATTTTGCAATCCGGCTCAACATAGGGGATAGCCGTTGCGTGGTAGATTGGGTGCTCCTCTTCACCGTGGACTGTGACTAATTTTCTCTCCACAACGAACTTCACCCTCTGATGTAGACTGGATGGCACAGCTCCCGCAGTATGAATCCATGGACGACCCAACAGAAAATTAAATGCAGTGGGAATGTCCATAACTTGAAATAGGATGTTGAACATCGTTGGTCCTATCTGTATGTCAAGGTGGATTTCTCCCATTACTTCTTTCTTCGTTCCATCAAAGGCTCGCACAGAGGTCTTTGCAGAATTTATCCTAGAAGGGTCTATCTTGAGGCGGTGTAAAGTCGCCAAAGGACAGATATTCAAGGCTGATCCGTTATCAATGAGTACCCGGGCTACATGCGAGGCCTTATATTTGACAGAAATGTAAAGTGCCTTGGTATGCCCCCTCCCTTCCAGAGGAAACTCTTCATCTGAAAAGGCTATGAGGTCCTTGAGGAGTATAGAACCGACAAATTCCTTCAATTTATCATGATCGATCGTTTCTGGCACGTGGACTTCACTTAACACCTTCATTAGGGCCTTCTGATGCTTGACAGATGTCTGGAGTAGTTCAAGGAGAGAGATTTGCGCGGGCATCTTGCACAATTGTTCAACTATGTTGTATTCGCTAGCCTTAATCACAGCTAGAAACTCTTTGGCTTCTTCATCAGTAACAGGTTTTGCAGGTTGGGCATTAGCTTGGCTATAGGTACGCCCAGATCTGGTAACCAAGTCGACATCGAGGCTGTAAGACCAAGGGACCGCCTTATTATCACTGTACTCATGTGGTTGAGGTATCTCGATCACTATCCCTTCATCAGCTGTAGGCGTGCTTACTACGATCTCTTCATCATCGGATGCATCTTCGAGCGGAGGCATGTCTTCAAGCAAAGGGTCGAACTTGTCCTTCCCGATGTTCAATGTAGCAAACTCTTCTTCCCAATTAATAACCACTTCAGAAATAGTGGAAACAATGCCAGTGTGGTCAGCATAAACAATCATCCCAGCTTCCACCATCCTTGAGATTCTTTCTCTCATGACAGCCAGGGGAAGGGTCTCGTTACTCGGGTAATAACTGGCTTTCACCAACTCGCCATAGACGTCCGTAGTATACACCTTGACGTTCTTAATTCGACCAGCATCGAAGCTAAAAATGGCATTCACATTGCCCGCGTGATCGGGGAGTGGGTTATTCTGAACATTCGGCTTAACGGGTTGGAATGAGAAAGCCCTCGTGTCCAGGAGGTTCTGGATTCGGTGCTTGAGGACATAGCAATCATCGATTGAGTGTCCCAGCTCACCCATGTGATAATCACATTTCTTTGACGGGTCGAAGTTATAGAACCGCTTAGGATTGGGCCGCTTTGGCTCAGTAGTAAGCAAGCCTTTCTTCTGAAGTACTGCCAATACTTGAGACAACGACTCGGGGAGGGAGGTGAATTGCCTCTTGTTCTTCCTCCTTTGAAAAAGTTAACGACCCGAGTTTTGTTGCTGAGCTTCCGCTACTTGGATTGCTGGGGCGGAGTTAGTATTCCGCCGGCTCGGTTGGTTATAAGCCACATTCACTTCAGCTGCCGGTTCTTTCTCTTTTCTCGCACCAAATCTTCTGGTCGAGGAGGACGGCTCGACAAACCATCCATCTTTCAGCCCTATCTCAATCTGTTCGCCTATGGGGATGAGTTGGTTGAAGTTGTCAGCCGGAATGGCAACCATCCAATTACGGTATTCGAACGGGAGAGTTTTCACAAACATCCTCTTCAACTCACTATCTATGGGTTCAGGGACAACCTGAGCAGCTAAATTCCTCCATCTGATAGCATAGTCTTTGAAGGACTCAGTCTTTTTCATCTGAGCACGTTCGAGATCATCACGGGTAGGAATGATGTCCGTTATGAATCTGTACTGCTTTAAGAATGCTTCACTGGCTTCTTTCCAAGTTTTGAGGCCATTTATCTTCTTCATGAGATACCAGTTCAAAGCAGGACCCGTCAAACTTGCTTGAAAGGCATGGATCATCAGGAGTTCGTTGTCAACATACGAAGTCATCTGTACGTGATAGAGCTGCAGGTGGGCTTTTGGACATGTGGTGCCATTGTACTTGTCAAAATCTAGCATTTTGAACTTCTTTGGGATTTTGATCTGTGAGTACAGGGACAGATCGATCGAAGGTGAATCCTGCGAACCTTCCAGCTACTTCACTCTTTCTTCAAGCGTGTTGACTCGTTGGTCAGGTTTGTCTTTGTTGTCGATAATCTGGACGGGGTCATCTACTAAATCGGGAAGGTCGTCATCTTCCTCACTATCGACATTTTTTCCACCTTTATGCTTTAGGGCTGATGCCTCAGGGGATGCAGGAACGGGAGTCAGCCGAAGGGTTTTGATCTCAGCGGACATCTGTTGCATTGCGACGAGGAGTTGCTTCATTTGGTCCTCAATGCCAACGACACGATCTCGTAAGTCAGTTTGATCTGCCATTCTAGTTCTCGACCGCGTACGAATAGGCGATCGTGATCGGTCCGTAATTACCTAATTCACGGATAAAACAGGCATACCTAAGTGTCAAGAAGAATCACATGCCGATCCATGACATTGGTCTGAACGCTTTAATTAAAAATGACCTTTTTATTGAAATTTTTTTTGTGTTTTTACAACGACAATGACTTAAAATCTCTTAAAAAAAACTCAATTCCTAAACAAGACTAAAGACTAGAACTGAAAAGAGAATAAAAATTCAAGCTATTCTATTTGACTTGATCCATAGACATATGGGCGGCGACTTCCTTCTTCAATTGCTCATAAGCTCGAGCTATCTTGGATGCTTTCTCTTGAGCTACTTCAGCCTTCCTTTTGAGACTGTTGTTCTCTAAGCGAGTGGCGGGCTTGAGAGGCACCTTGGGTATCTTCGGGAGTAGTTCTTATGGGACTTTGTGCTGTCCAATATACTCGATCGTCGCGAAGTAGGACTTCTGTTCCCCCTTGAGCTCCTTTTGGGGTCGGGCTATCTTTAGGAGGCAACACTTCGTCCACATCTTCTTAAGCTGAGCTACGGTCCCTTCGTGGTTTTCATCGCCATTGGTGAAGTCGACTTGGAGGAGTTCTGGTTGTAGTGCTGGAGGGATTCCTTGGAGAATCAGTGCGACGAGACACTCGGCGGGGTAGTATTCAATCGCACCGGTGAAACCCAAGAGTGGAACCGGTCCAATACCATTACACGTAAGCCGAGCTTCCTCGACTTTGAACCAGTTAGCATGCCATTGGAAACCTTGGGGTCTAGCGTTTTTCATGAAAATGATCCATTCAGAGTAATGATAATCGGGTGCATCCCCTTGTTTTTCTTTATAGCTTAAAATGGGATGGCTAGAATCACTAAGCTCGGATATTGTGAGTAAATCGCCACATCCTTTTATGTGAGACAAAAACCAAATTTGCAAAAGTTCGAGGGGGGCATGAAACGTTTTGTCAACATGTTGCTTAAATTTAGTGAGGGAAATGAAAGTCTCGGCTAAAATGGTGTTGCCAAAATTCTTTTCAAGACAGACTTGTTGGACCAACCATGCGATTGACGGACTACATGCATTCTTACAGTGAGGAAAAATCACGAACCCGAAAAATGCTAACAAAAAGATTTTGCCCTTTTGAAAAGATGTGGCTTTTTCAAAACACTGACTCAGGAATGAAAAAGGACATGTGCCACAATTTGCTTTTAAAACTTTTCCCAATTCAACTTTTCCAACATTCAAAAATTCAGCCAACATTATAGTAGAATCAATTCCCAAAGGTGGTGTGACTAACTCCGACTCCAATGGTTTTCCAATGAGCACGCTATATTCTTCCAATGTCGGGGTGAGCTCGTGCTTACCGAATATAAAGGTAGAGGTCTCGGGACACCAGAAGTGCGTTAATGCTCGAACGAGGCCGGTACGGACTTTGACCTACAGTAGGGGGAGCAGCCTCCCGATGTGGCCCTCAACTAGCTTGCGGTTGGTCGGACTGAGTAGATTCCACCAGGCACGGAGCTCGTCCTTAGGAGCATCAAGAATCCGGATGTCTGCCCCTCCCATAGTGTATAGACCAAGACTCACGACCGACCTAATGTCATGGACCGACCAAAGAAAATACGGAACATAAATAAATTGCGAAATAAAGGTTCAAAAAACTTACTTTACCCGATAGGACCATGGCAATCACATAGACATGCGCATGAAATGTGAGGTTCGATTTCTATCTAGACTCTAGCTTGCAAAATGGAGACGCGAGGATTACCAGGCTAAACTAGTCATGATTGTGGTTAGGCCGGGGTTCCCCTTACTCCGGCTTAGTCAAGGAGCCGACCCGGGTTGCAAAGGGTGCAACTGTGGTGGGAACTCAATGACACCGTGAAAGAACTTTCGGGAACAAGGAGGGCGACCCGTACCACGCGGGTGTGGTCGGGGTGTCCGTTGTCTCAGTACCATCCTAAACCTGTGCCGCCCAGGTCCGGCAACGGGTAGTGTGTGCGGTGTAGTGTAAATGCAAGGCATGCACAACAAGTTATATCAAACAGCACTTCGTACATAAAATAAACCATACATCCAAACACCTCCCTGCAAAATAAGGGTTAACAATCACGCCTCCCCTTATACCTCCCATTCTGCAAAAACATTTAACACCTAAAATGTTAGGGACGTACCTGGGATCCTCGCTGCCAAACAAAAATATTTTTTGAAAAGAAAAACTGGCCTAAGTCCACTAAGAGTTTTAACTCAAGTCCCCAGTGGAGTCGCCAAGCTGTCGCGACCTAAATTTCTCTCAGGCTAATGGATTATTAAGACTAAGCTTAACTCGGGCCCTCCCAAGCCCTACCAATTCGCAACTTAGGGTTTAAGTTTTTAACATGCAAAAGATTTCATGCTTGGAGTCGCCACTAATCTATTTATGGTAGGTCGATTAGAAACCTAAATAAAACATAGGGAGATATGTTTTATTCCTACGAACCAGAGATTCTAAGCTCGGGGACTTGGTTACGCTAGATCTAGTCTAACGCCCTTTCGGTACCTTTTCTTTTCAAAAAATGTTTTGGTAGACAGTTTGGATTCATTTTAACTTAGTCACTAACATGTGAGGTATTCATGCGAGTGCGCAAACCACCAATTTAACACCCAGAAAGCATTAAATAAATTGCAAGTTTGGAATAATTACTTACCTGGAAGCAACGTAAGCATCTGCATTGTTAGCTAGAAAATCACATTGACACCCTAATATGATTTCTAATTAACAAGCAATTCACTCAATTTCTTTTTTTGGATTTTCACTTATTTAAATGAAAGCTAGCCTATATGCAATGACATGCGAAAATGACATGCGATTAATGCAACCTAGCATGCAAACTATATGTCGTGCGACGACGTGACCTATTTCTAATGACAGGACGAATGATTATTTTTGGTATTTTCTCAATTTAAATTCGGAATAATAAAAATGCCTAAATTAACATGCAAACTATGATGACTTAATCTACCCTAGCATGATTTCTTTTAGGATTTTTGTTAAAATTCGAAATAATGAATAACCTGAATAATCTATTAAGATTAGAATATTACTTAATTTAAACTAGGAAATAAATCATCTCAAGTCCTAATTTAAATTAAATAACTACTCTATCTTCTAGATATATTTAAGATTTCTAGACATGTGAAAACTCTAATTCAAATCTAATTAATATTTTTTTTGAATTTTCTGTTTATTTGAAAAAGGAAAGCAATTAAATAAACAAGGATAGCAACCACATTCAAAACGTCCACGCGATCCGCCATATTTGTTTCAAACTCGGATTAGGCATACAAATCAAACTATCGGTCATATCTATAGGGTTATAGATATCGACGGAAAGCCGATTATTCAAATTTGGAAAGCGGATAAAAATCATTATCGTACCCAAGTGGTTATGGATAAGATAATAATTTTCCGTATCGCCGCGTATCGAACCTTAGGGATAAGGTCGGATAGTCGTCCATATACGTTGCTAAATTAGGAAGTTTTCCTAATTTTGAATATTTAAAAATATTGCGGATATATCGAACATTATCCTAAGATTTCTAAATATCCACATGATATTCACGAAATATTCAAATATCCATATTAGGAAATTAATATTCTGAAAATATCGGATAATGTTGAATTACCTAATTTGCAGATAACTTCCAAATTCGAATTGTGGATCGAGATCGAACTCGGACGACGGGCGACGCGGCGTCGTGGATCACGAGCAGCTCGTCAGTGTCGCGGTGAGGGTAGGAGGCAAAGCAATTCGCTGGACAGAGCACCGAAACGCTTGCAGGCTGGACTCGCCGAGGGATGCTCTTGAAGAACGCGTTGGTGGCTCTCTCGGTGATGCTTGATCTCTTTGATTTGTCGATGGGTAATTGCCGAGAAGAAGGAAGGACGCCAGGTGGTCTTGAACTTGCGTTGACTTAGACCGCCTAAAAATGATAAATTGCTCCTCCACTTATTTTCTCCTCTTCCGTCACTCTTCCACTTCCTTGTAAAGACCACCTCTTTGACTGATGACGCCCCTTCGATTTGTGCTGTGTATTTACGTGCTGGAGGATGCTAACAGGACGCGAGAGAGCGTAGGTCCTGGACTGTTTCGTTGGGTGCTCACCAGACTCGCTGATGTCGTCAAGAACCAAAACTGGGCTGGTCTGGATCAACAAGGAAGCTGTGGGACAGCCAAATACGCTGATGGCTGTGAGGCGCGGCTGCAGGGATGTCTGGACACAGCAGCGGCAACTCACGGATGTCACTGGATCGGCGTGGTAGTGGACGTCGGGCAGCGGCGGCGGCAAGCACGACGTAGGCACAGGCGATGTCGCGGAACAGCAGCAACAGGGTCCGCGCGGTACGGTCGCGAGGCGACGCAGCTGTGAGGTGAGCGCCACCGACTCTCTCTCTCTCTCTCTCTCTCTTACTCTCGCTCACGTGTGTCTCTCAAAAATCGTGTTCTGAAAATTGTGAGTCCCCCCTTAAAATCCTGACCTAATGATGTATATATAACACTAATCTAGGTCAATTAGATGGGCTCTCTAGTCCTAATGGGCTTAGGCTTGGGCTTAGATTTTAATTTAATTTAAATGGGCTGAATTAATTAAGGATAATGGGTTGAATTAAGCTCAAATTAAAACAACCGAGCCCGTTTGACTTGTAATTCCCGGCCCTTGCATTCCAAGCGAGCCGAGTCCCATTCGATGAAATTTAAGCTCGTTCGTCACCGCCGGTCCGATGCAAAATGCAATTAATCTAAAATGAATTTAAACTATATGTTATGCAACCTAAATATTTTTGTTTAGGGGGTAAAAATTTAATCCCTAATTTTCTATGCAAATTACACTAAATGATACGCCAAAATTTAGGTGTCAACACCCTCGCCAGTGGCCGGCGAGGGCGAGCTTCGCCAGAGGCCCACTCCTCTAGCCGATCGCGGGTTGAAGGCAGAAAAAAAAATATATATATATATATATATATATATATTACAAAATTCAAAAAAAAATATTAAAATTGTCACGTCAGCATTGGCAGGACTGTCGACCAAAATTACCCAGATTGACTCAATTGGCAAGAAGTGAAAATATTTATGACTGAATTGATAAACTTAAAGGTTTATGACTGAATTAGTAAAAGTGTAATAAGTTTAGGATTTTTTGAATAATTTTTCCTAAAAAAATGGGGACGATTTAGCAGTGAGCATTAGTGCTTGCACAAGTGGTGTATGCTTAATCACAAGATGATATCTAATTAATGATTGACACGGAGAGGACAAGTCAGCAATCATTGATTACTTGATATTTAATATACAAAACCCTCGGAAGTCAAGAAGAAATGTCCAATTCAAAAAGAAAAGTCCCAACAATTTAAGAACAACGTCCCGAAGTACGTAAATGCTATCTGCAATGACAAAAGCAAAATGCTCTAAATAAGGAATATTTTCTTCTTGTTCACATTCGAAACAATATTCATAAACCCCATGTACTTCCGGTTATTACCCATCTGAGCCAAATAGTCCTAGATATGCTAAGATCCGTCTACGAAGTGGATGTACGAAGTGATTGATAAATCTTTTTTGAGTATTGAATGCAGTTTACTTTTTAAATGTTCACTCAAGATATGCCATTTCACTTTTGTAAATCAACTTTGTATAAAACTGGTCAGGGTACAGAAAAGCTCGGATAAGATCAGGTCAGGTCCCGCGGTACTTTGATTCCATGCACTATAAGGTACAAATAGTCGGATAGTTAATCTTTGCCAAGAGCTAAAGCTATGAAGCCTTGTGGTGGTTCAATTTCCTATCACGCTCTTTCTCTCGCATATGAGTCGGCCTTACACGTGAAATACATTATAGGGATTATACCCACATTGATGGATAACCGGCGAATAAACATGAGTAACATACGAAATAAATATGAAAAAAAAAAAAGTAAGGATTTGAACTCTTAAAGTGCCTTATACCTTTACACACACATATATTAATATAAATAAGGGGTAGTACCATAAAAAATAAAATAAAATACTCTCAAACTATGCTCACTGTGACACAAATATCCATTTTGTGTCATTAAAAATCATAAACTTGCCCATTGTGACACAAATACCCCAAACTTTTTTTGTGTTATAAAAAAAATCATAACTTATACCAGTGTGATAAATATATCATGGATGGAACTGAAATAGAGGGTATATGTGTTACACATATATAAGTTTGGTTTTTTTGTATCACAATGAGCAAGTTTAGGGTTTTTGGTGACACAAAAACCAAGTTTGAGATATTTGTGTCACATTGAGTATAGTTTGAGATTTCTTTGTGGTATTTTCCCTATAAATAATTTCGTGTGTGGGTCATTTAGGTCTTTAACTTGTATTTTACCTAATCGATGAGATTAATATTTTTTTTTTCAGCGTCCAAAGTTATTTACTAGTATATGGTAGAGTTCCTTCTAGAAAAAATAAAAATAATAACAAAACACTGATAGAAGGAACGAAGGTAACCTATGTACTTGGTGAACTACCAATGGTCTTTGAATCGACGGTCTTCGCCGGCCAACTATCACTGGAGGACATCAGCAAGCCAACGTTGCTCGAGCACGCCTGTGTCGATGCAAATTCTTTAAAGAATGACTAAACTCTGCATCATGTACTATTCTATCATTATAGGACTCTTTCATACCGTTTGTTTATATGTAATGAATATTAGAAATTTGCTCTGCACTTGGCCAAGACAACAATAATTTAAATTCAATATCGCGTATGAAATCCTCAAACTTTGTTATGCCGCCCGAGAATAGATTTTTAATTCCAAAATCAATACTTAGAAGCGTCTTATATGCATTAAGGTAGTGTTAATGCAAACAGAATTCGATAATTACTCCTTGAGGCAAGTACTTTTATGCGTAACCCGGACATGTCAATCAGGCAAATGCGTCCATAGTGAGTAGAGTGGATGTTTCGTATCGACCGACTCGGTTGCCATGCTTGTATATGCTTTGAAAGCGTGATGTTTTCTCCATGGAAACTCCTATGACACAAATAAGTAATGATGGGCTTGGAGTCCACCGGTCCATTGTAGTTGGTAGACTCTTCCACAGAGATATCCACAAAAGTGGTCTAGGACTAAGTGTGGAGCTAGCCTAGCCCACTGGGGCCACTATATATATAACTAATGTCGAAACTATGAGAATGTTCATTTCCATACTTGCTAGGTGACACTTGCATGCCACACGGCGAAACACATGCCATAATTTTGACACGTGGTTTATTTAAACATTTAGCTTAAGGGTTTGTCTATACTCTATCTATTATATATATGTAATGCCATAGTTAAAAGACTGTCCACTGTACTTGTCGGGTGACACTTCACTTTACCTCTATGCAAGCCACGCGGCAAAACACATGCCGTAGTTCTGACACGTGGTCTACAATAAATCAATAAACTTTAGCTCAATGATTTGTCATTTGCCAGTTTTTATCTCTTATTAGATATAAATTTAAAAAATAGATAAAGAGAGAGTATACAAAGGTTTTCTCTTATTGAGTTTAAACTTGAAAAAAAAAATTGAGAAAGTTATATCCTGTTATACTCTATCATCTCCCTATGTAGATAATTTAGTTATAGTGAGTTTAGATGTTAGAGTATGGATTTTGAGCAAACTACAAAATTTTGCATAAATGTTTGAAGCTCAACAAAATTTTTTTTTTTTTTGTAAGTGTAATTGTCCAAAGGCTCCTATCATCCTCTTTATAAATAAGAGACCTCTCTATTTATTTTGGGATAGACAGGGGGAGGCTTCAAATGTTATCAGTGAATATTGATTCTATTCCATGTTTTATTAGTAAGATACTATAGTTAGAAATTTTATATTGTTCCAAATAAACATTGGCATTTCTCAAAAATTAAGGAGAAATGAGTTCATGGTTTATAGTTGATTGTTTTTCTTAAAATTATGTGGTTTTTGTGTAAATAATGATACTAGACTCATTGCTTTCATGAATGAAAGCCATAAAGATTAACTAAAGGGTTTTGTTGCATGAGCCATTCAGACTCTCAAGATCAAGAAACACAGTTTATATGACGGAAACAATACGTGACAATAATACGTGGTGTAGCTTGCCATGTGATGTGACCAATCAATTAAAAGTAATATGCATACATACATACCACCAAGTAGGATGAGATTCATATCTCACAGATTACACAATATGGTCACTGCCATGTGATGTATCGGTCACATAAATTGCCTTCTCATTCAGAATATTTGTTGGTTGAACTGATCCGGCTTGACCTAATTAAGCAAACGGGTTGTGCAGTTGTTGTTCAAGATATCGAAATGATTAAGATATGAAAGGACACATCTTGCTCACGCTATTAATTCGTCAAAAAGTTGGAGAAACTTCAATTGCATAGAATAAAAGTTTCAAGGATCCAATTACATAAACATATAAAAGATAGGGGATGAAAAGTGCACTTGAACCTGTGAAGGTTTTTTCAATAGGGGATTTCTCCATGCTAATCCTTCCAAGCATTCCATGAAGACTTGATAGGGAATCCACATTTACAAGATTTGATTAGCGAGGACGAGGCTAGGAGATACCTTTCTTAAGGCTCGGGCAACGTATTAAAGACCTAATTTAGCAGTGTGATCGAGATAAGTCAAGTGATTTAGCTTAGTCCACGAACTCGATTCGGGTTTAAAGTTTAAGTGTCATTATCAACTTAAACCGGGTTAATCTTGAAAGTTTCCAGCCTGAGTTCAATACATTGGGATATCTCGTTTGCTTGAGCTAGATTTAATCACTTTAATTAGGCCGATCAGCCGCTTGGGTCGAGTTTTGCCCAATTTGAATTTGAGCTGATTTTGAATTGTTTGAACTAAATATTTGAACTCAAGCATTACCAAATATTATATGCCTTGTGTAGACACCTAAATTTTTTACTTGAGGTTTGACCAAAGTTGGTAATTGAATGGAAAAAAATAGTTGGTAAATCACTCAAACAAATATATATAAACTCATATAAAAGTTGGTAAATTTAAGGCTTTAGTACGAAAGACAAATGAAAATTAATAAAATATAAGAAAAATTGATTGTAAAGTGTCAAAAAGAGTTAATTATATCATAAAAGGGACACAAAGTTATTGACAAAATATTGAAAAATCAGCTAATTCGAAACTCTTTCTACTAGAAGTTTTTCTTTTTCTTTTTTATATTTATTAACTCTTTCAAAAAAAACACTATCAAAAATTTATGGTAAAATTCCAGATAAGAGCCTAAAGTACCATTGTTTTCTCAAATAAGGACCTGAAGTGGACCTTGTTTCAAATAAGGGCATGAAGTGGCCATATTAATCTCAAATAAAAGCCTGACCTAGCTAGCCAAATGGCATTTTCGTCATTTCCTTTTTTGAATTTTTTCCTTTTTTTCTTTCTTTTTTCTGTTTTTCTTTTCCTTTTCTTTTTTCTTTTTCCCACTTCCCTTCGCCGACCTCAGGCAAGGGCTGCCCTCACCGGCATTAGGCGAGGGTTGCCCTTGCCAACCCAGACCAAGGCTACTCTCACCTGTGCCCAAACGAGAGTGGCATCAAGCGAGGGTCGCCCCTACCTGCCCAGCCCAGGCGAGGCGACCCTCGCCCACCCAAACGAGAACGGCCCTCATCGGATCTAGCGCAAGCAAGGGTCACCAGAGGGCAGCTGGTGACCTCCGCCCGCCATTGCAGACCAAGAGAGGGAGGAGGGAAAAAGAAAAAAGAAAAGGAAATTAAAAAAAAATTAATATATATATTGAATTTTTTGACCAAAGTACCCTATCGGAATAATCACCCGTTAGCTGGCCGGCCGGCCTAAATTCCTTATTCGAGACGATTTTGGCTACTTTATGCCATTATTTAAGATGATTTGACCACTTCAGTTCCTTATTTGAAACAAAATTTCACGTCTTTATTTGATAAAATGATGACACTTTAGATCCTTATTTGAAATTTTTCCAAAATCTTTTGACACCAATAAAAATCTGTCTTTTAGTGGCACGGTAAAATTACCCTTCTCAGCCCTAATTGCCTACACATCTCCAATCGGCTGAAAGTTCTACGAGCCCTCATATAGAGTTAATAAAAAAATTAAATTGATTAGGACAAAATTCTCCTTCAGCATGATGCTGAAATGATGATATATCATACATATGACCCGCTCAATTTGTTTTTCTTTACTTTTTTACGCAAAAATTTAAAATTTGCTAGAGGCCGTGATTCCAGATTTTGACAATGACTAAAATTACCCTTCTCAGCCCTAACTGCCTACACATCTCCAATCGGCTTCTACGAGCCCTCATATAGAGTTAATAAAAAAATTAAATTGATTAGGACAAAATTCCCCTTCAGCATGATGCTGAAATGATGATATATCATACATATGACCCGCTCAATTTGTTTTTCCTTACTTTTTTACGCAAAAATTTAAAATTTGCTAGAGGCCGTGATTCCAGATTTTGACAATGACTAAATTCCAAGAATCTGTCAGACCATTTTTCCATCACCTCAAAAAAAAAATGTTACAAAAATTATCATAACGTGTAATAATTAGGTTTACTTTATTTGCGGAGAAGAAGAAGAAGAAAAAACATGTTCATCTCGAAGAACGTGTCTCGACAAGGTGTAAATCTAATGCCGATACACCGTGGCCTGCGCTGTACTTATGTGCTTGTACTCAATAGCTGACGGGTCAAACTTTCGTGGTTTCGATCCATTCCAAATATAAAAAAGCCAAAGCAAAGTGGAACGATGCAAAGTTAATTGACAAAGAAATGAGGGTGAAATTCGTGCCATGCTTTGATTCGACGCCTAAAGGGATTGGCTAAGCGGTCAAGCGTTTAGTTCGGATGCAACGAATCCGTCACTCTATGTGGAGCCTCGTGAGAGCGATCGTGAATGGAACAATTCATATGCTTACATGGAAATTAATCAAGTCAAAAGTGCAAATTCTCGTGTTGATATAAAAAATGTCATTTTAATCTTTTGTCACTTACCTCGAATCTCGGTGATTGTCTTCTTTATTTTGAATAAGTTGGTGACATTAGGTGTTTAGCTGCATCATCTCGACCATCACAATGACATCGAGCAAGTTGCCCTACTCAACTTTTAAATGGTATAGCTTTAAAACAGGGATTATCAGATACGTGATCGCAATATTATTATAGCATATATGCACATAGACATTGCATCATAATTCAGAAGCAATTATGTCAATAGACGATTGGGAAAGATTGATACACCCCAGTGAGATAGAATGATCTTATTTGAACCAATCCTACCTAATCAACAATACAGTTTTGAAATTTTATTTGTCAAGTGGAGCCTTCGCCCACTTCGACGAGTTCACATCTTCGAGCGATCTTAAGGGCTTGGTTCCACCATGTCGGCCTAGTGCGTTCAGGATTTTACTCTTGGAGTGTTTCCTGCGAGAATTGAGTTCAAGATCGCAAGAAAAGAAGCAAATTCTCTTGCCATATAAGTCAATGTCTTATCGGAACCATTGCGAATTTTTAAAAGAGAAACAATCTACCGAGGCACCTACTAAATTTTCTAAAGTTCCCACATCCAATCTTGAGCCATGACGTAAGATAAGAAAATGGGTGACTTTAAGCTAAGTGACTTTGCCACTTTATCTGCCACCTTTTGTTTTTTCTTATAGAAAAAAGAAAGGAAAGATTATATTCCCACAAGATAAATCAAATTAAAAGATGATATGGACAGAAGCCACTCAAATGAAAGTTGCAAACAGCGAGAAATTAGCAAAGGGCCCTCGTAGAGTCCTAGTCGTAGTAATCTATGAAAAGGTGTAGTCCCTTTTTCCAAAAATTCAACAGACAATAAATAATACCTACTTTTTTAAAGATCAAAATGGGAATTATTCACTTGCCCATTCGAATGATTAGTAATTACAATTTCACGTAAAATGCAAACAATTAGTGACAAAAGTAATATAAAAGGAAAATAAATGGATGAAGTTCACACGATAAATTGTAAGACTCTTAAATATGATTGTCATAATTAATTCATTACTTTAATATAAATTAGGGATAATGACACAAATAATTCTGAACTTTGGTCTAATGTGCAATGTAGTCCATGAACTTTTAATTTGTTCAATGTGGTCCCTGAACGTTAGTCTAATGTTCAATGTGGTCCATGATCTTTTGATTTGTTTAATGTGGTCCGTGGACTTTTGGTACTTGTTCAATGTAGTTCATGAATTATATGAAAATGTTTAATATAGTTCCTGGTTTTGAATTAATGAAAGGATTAATTGAACACTTTCATATAATTCACGGACTACATTGAATATGTATAAATAGTTCAGGGACTGCATTGAACAAATTAAAAGTTCAGGGATCGTATTGAATATTAGACTAAAGTTCAGGGACCACATTGAATAAATTAAAAGTTCAGGACTACATTGCACATTGGGCCACAATTCATGGACGACATTGAACATATACAAATAGTTCGGGGACTGCATTAAATAAATTAAAAGTTCAGGGATCACATTGCACATTGGGCCAAAATTCATGGACTATTTGTATCATTTTCCTTATAAAATTGGTAAGTGGGTCACTAGTTAAGGCATTTTCACTTTAATCCATATTAAATATGATTTTTGAATGTAGGGCTACTCCTTATTTTATTTATTATAGATGATCTCTTATCGCTTAAACAAGTATTGATGGCGTCCTAAGGATGATCTCAAAGTTCTTAACAGGGTTGGATTCGATGAATTTTCTTTCCCAATTCAATTGATGGCTTGTAGCCACACGAATATAGTCTGAAAGTGGATCAACTATTGAGAAATTTTTCACATTTCGCCATTATGAAAAGAAGTTAAAATGTCCATCTTTTGTGAAGCTACCATTTCTTCTATAAACTAGAGTCAAAATTTCCACACTCATAAAATTTTACTTTTGGAAATTGTGATCACGTTATTATCATGCGAGTTTATGGTTATGTATTAATAATAAATCAGGTATGATTCTACCTAAAATAAAGGAAAAATGCGGGCGTTCCAAAATTGTCCAAAAGCAATTTGTAAAATATTTTTAAAAAAAGAGAGAGATATACACAAATGCATGTGGAGAGGCGGAGATCAAAGAGATATAGATAAACATGTAGAGATGCAAACTTTACTATAATCATGTACATTAGCAGAAAAATAGAAATACATATATAGGGTTAATATCATGAAAAACCCTAAACTAGTACACCTGTGACAAATTCACCCAAAACTAATTTTTTGACCACTAAAAATCCCAAATTGGTACACTTGTGACAAATTTACCATCCGTTAAATTTTACTGTTAAATTTCTGAGTTTGATGACACGTGACAGGTAATAGGTGTACCAGTTAGAGGTTTTACCCCTTCATTTATAATATGTTTATCAATTTGTCATTTTTCGTAGTATTAATCTAATTTAATTGATGGTGAATTTGTCACAAGTGTACTAGTTTAAGGTTTTTGACGGTCAAAAAAATAGTTTGGAATAAATTTGTCACAGATGTACCTATTTAGGATTTTTGTGATTAAAAAATTAATTTAGTTAAATTTATCATATATATATCATTATGAGATTTTTCGTGGTATTAACCCATATATATTTCGTAATCAACACTGATGCATTTGTCCCTTTCAATTATTATTCGATTTGATTATTTTACTCTAAATAATAAAAACTCAAAAATTGACGCGAAATTGATTGCAATACTTGCCAAAGGTTCCATGAGTGGGGGCTTTTCGTCTATCCCTCTTGATTTGGCCAAGGACACGTGTGAGTCCTATCGATGGGACATTTGGGAATTGGTGGGAAAATTATTAGATAGTCCTGACCTTATTGCACTTCACATAAGTCATATTAAATCGGGTGGGTTCTAAGAATTTTTTTAAAAAAACGAATAGCATTCATCACAAAAATCAGAAAATTGAAAGGGGATAAATATTAATAGAGAAAAGGCCAAAGAAATCGATTTAGGCTTCGACTCCCAACATTAAATTGGACTCGACTTTTCACGAAATGTCAGTATGTCGACTCGCAGTTTCTTGTTTGTGTTTGTTTATATAAGAAAAATTAAGTAATGGCTCGTTCGGGTTAACCAAATCATACCGATACAACTTGATTATACTATTTTACACCTATACATACTCGAGCAAGCCAAAGAGAGGGGGACACTTTCGCTCTAGCAATTAATGGAGTGATGGAGACGAGAAAAGAGAAAAGGGAGTGCACCCTATGTGAGGTCGGGTGTCATACTAATATGCTTTAGTCTGCTAGAACATTTTTCCCCTCCCTGTCACTTATTTACATAACTTGTTTTTTTTTTACATCTTTCTTTTTTGTAAAATATATTTTCAGCGGGGAGCGTTCAGAGGTAAGTCCGATATCAACCCCACCTCGCCTCGTCGGGACCCCACCGGGCACGGCGAGTTGGTTTCTTAATATCGTCTCTAGTAACTTTCTTTTTCCCGAAGATGGTAATACTTAGGGAAAATAGCACAATAGTCTCTCAATTCTGGGCCAATGCGCAATATCATCCATGAACTTTTAATTTGTTTAAGGTGGTCCTTGAACTATAGCCTAATGTGCAATGTCGCTCCTAAACTTTTAATTTTTTCAACGTGATCATTGAGCTTTTCGTGCATGTTCAATTTAGTTTCCTAAACTATATGAAAATATTCGATGTTGTTCATGAACTTGAATCAACAGAAGGATAACATTACATATTTCTCTATAGCTTAGGGACTAAATTAAATATTTACCAAAAGTTCAGAGACCACATTGAATAGATCAAAAGTTCAGGGACGATATTGCACAATCGGAATAAAGTTCAGGGACCTTTTATGCAATTACCCTAATACTTAAAAAAAAAATTAAGTGAAAGGTGCCATAATCTTACTAAATATAGGCCTAATTCCAAAAAAATAGCATCAACTTTATCTTGAGCTACAATTCTTGTCCGAACTTTTTTTGTCTCATAAAAAATCACAAATTTTCACTTAAATTCCAAATTTGGCCGGAACAATTTGAAAGTTTCATATCACGGGGGCCAAATTTGAGACTCGAGTAAAAGCTGATGCTTTTTATCGAGATAAAAAAAAGTTCGGATCAGAATTATCACTCTGGATAAAGTCGTTGCTGTTTTTTTCGCCAATACATGGAAAAAAAAAAACACAGCGGGTTATCGAGACAGCAAGCCCTCCAAAGTGGGTCGTGTTTTTTATTTTTATTTTTTTTTTTTTTTGTGTCTTTTTGCAGACAAGGACAGTAACTCCTCGTTTATTGAGAGGGCTCGGGAGGTGGGGGCGGGACTCGGGAGGGACAAGGGAGCAAAAACGCACAACCCCGAGGGCCTGATTGAAAAAGAAAGACCACAATAATAATACGAGGGGGCCCATGTGAGTGGGGCCCCGCCCCTCCTGTCACTCGCGGCAGCAGTAGCGTTCGCCCTCGCCCTCCCCCTTCCCCCCCCTCCCCTCCCCCCCTCCTAGAGAGAGAGAAAAAAAAAACACACGCGCACAGAAGAGAGAGAAAGTAGTAGAGATAGAGGGAGAGAGAAGAGAGGAGCAGGCTAGAGAGAGAAAGTAGTAGAGATAGAGGGAGAGAGAAGAGAGGAGCAGGCTAGAGAGAGAAAGTAGAGATAGAGAGAGAGAGAGAGCTGTCCTTTACAGACTGTAGTTACTCAACACCCACCAACCAACACTCTCCACCTGACCTTAACCCCTCACCCCCACCCCACCTCCACCCCCCCGCCCCGCCATTTTTAACCTCACTCCTCTCTCTCTCTAGCCTCTGCACACACACTCTCTCTCTACTCTGTCTCTCTCTCTCTCTCTAGCCTCTGCGCGCAGACCCACCTCGCGAATTCGTCTCCGGCTGCTCTGCAGTGTCCGATTCCCCCGTAAAGTTCCGATTTTGATCGGGGAAGCAAACCCTTAAACCACCCACCAAGTCCTCCGCCGCCGCTCCCGGCCTCGCATTCTCCGAGATTCGCCCCGGGGCTTCGTGGGCATACCCGCCAAATGCGGCGCCGCTAGGGTTTTGCCGCCACCTCCTCCTCCAGATGAGTCCCTCCCTGTCCGCGTTCTCCGTCCTCCTCCTCCTCCTCCTCCTCGCCGCGGTCCGCTCCGGATCCGAGCCCGACGCCGCATTCCTCTTGGAGTTCAAGAAGGGGATCCAGGTCGACCCGCTCGGGAAGGTGCTCGGGTCATGGGCCGAGCCCGGGTCGGGCCAGTGCCCCGGCTCGTGGACCGGGGTCACCTGCGACGGCTCCGGCGCCCGCGTCAGCGGGATAGCCCTCGACCGGCTCGGGCTCTCCGGGGAGCTCAAGTTCCAGACCCTGATCGGCCTGACGATGCTGCAGAACCTCAGCCTCTCGGGTAACAACTTCACGGGTCGGATCGCGCCCGCATTGGGCTCCATGGCCTCGCTCCAGCATTTGGATCTGTCCGGCAACAGCTTCTATGGCCCGATCCCCGCGAGAATCACGGATTTGTACAATTTGAACTCCCTGAATTTGTCGCTGAACAGGTTCGTGGGCGAGTTTCCATTTGGGATTCGGAACTTGCAGCAGATGAAGAACTTCGATTTGCACGGGAATGCTCTTCGGGGTGATATTGGCGAGTTGTTGACTGAGCTGCGGAATGTGGAGTATGTGGATTTGAGTGGCAATTACTTCTCTGGGAGTATCTCAATTGGAGTTCAGAATGTTTCTAGCTTGGCAAATACAGTGCATTTTCTGAATTTGAGCCATAATGCCTTAAATGGTGGATTCTTCGATGCTGATTCGATCAGATTGTTTAGAAACTTGGAGGTTTTGGATATGGGCAATAATACGATTACTGGGCAGCTGCCTTCGTTTGGTGCATTGCCCAATTTGCGGGTCGTACGATTGGCAAATAATCTGCTGTTTGGGTCATTGCCGAAGGAGTTGTTTGAGTCATTGATTCCACTGGACGAACTGGATCTCAGTGGAAATGGTTTCACAGGTAAGGCACTCTTTGACTTGTATCATGTAACAATTTTCTTTTGTACAGATGTATTATGACACAAGTCAGTTGATGTTTTGATGTCACGAATTTAAATGTAGCAAATTGTAACTTTTGACTTGACTTAGAGAAGAAGTTTTCATTTTGCGAAAGTATCGATCATGTTCATCTACTGTGTATTAAGTACCTGCAAACGCGGACTTGGTTCTATGATGACAACACCAAGTTAGAAACAGAGAGGATCTGCAGTATGGCATCTTAGTCATCTAGCTGCGCATATTGCAAAAGTAACAGTTGGAATTATAAACTGCAAATATGCTTGTCGTTTGATACCTTGCTATTAAAAGTTTAGGATGGCTACTTAGGATTTTTCTGCTTCTTTGGTTGGGGGCCTGTCGAGGGTGGACATGCCGCTTTGACAAATGATCTGTAAACATCCTGCCACGGATGATCTTAGCTATCCATCTTCTGCTTATACCTTCTGCCTTGTAATTACTTGATGTTTTGGTGTTAACATCAGTCAAAAGCCAATTTTTAAATGCCGCCAATCAGTACTTGGTCCCTCCAGCTTTTGGCTTGTACTTTTGCCTTTTAAGTGACATTATCGTGAAATATACTGAAAGTGCACTAAAATTATAAAATGTAGGATTACTACATGTTTCTTCTATACTTCCTTTAATTTGTGAGTGATTGAAAAATGATTAAAAACTATACAAGATACAACTGATAAGGGACCAAAGCCAAAAGGTCATGTGCCACAATGGCTTGATGTCTCATCAGCCAGCCAGCTGTAGGTCTTTTCCATAATTCGATAACTTTTCACGTACTATTTTTCCTTGTTTTGGTATTAATAAGTTTTTTTTTTCTCTGGTTATTACATTTATCGGGTTTTACCCTGGATACTTGCATCTATTTTTTACTGGTGGCTACTTTTTCAAACTTGTATATATTGTGAAATGTAGGATTGGATTTGATTATACATTGTCTCACATTTATCATGCATGCAGATTCGATTCCAGAGATTAATTCTACCACGTTGAGGACTTTGAAACTTTCTTCAAATCGTTTATCTGGTTCCTTGCCTGATCTACCAATCACCTGTACGACGGTGGATTTGAGCGGCAATATGATCTCTAGTGACATATCTACCATTCAGAACTGGCAAGCGCCATTGGAATTTCTAGATCTGAGTTCAAACAAACTGTCAGGAACCTTTCCCAATCTGAGCTCTCAATTTGAGAGCTTAATTACCTTGAAAATGGGGAATAATTCCTTACTAGGCGTTTTACCCTCTTTATATGGCAGCTACCAGAAATTGTCTACTGTTGACCTTAGCTTGAATGAATTTCATGGGCCAATTCCAGCTGGGTTCTTCATGTCCACTTTGACTTTCTTGAATCTATCTGGTAATCGATTGACCGGGCCAATTCCTCTTCAAAGTTCACACGTGAGTGAATTGCTAGCTATGCCTTCTTCCCAACAAATGGAGTCTCTTGATCTTTCTGGAAATTCCTTGAGTGGCCCACTGCCTGCGGAGATAGGGAACATGGGGAGGCTCAAATTGCTGAGTCTTGCAAGGAATGGACTATCAGGTCAACTGCCTAGTGAGTTGAGCAAACTTACATATTTGGAGTACCTTGATTTGTCGAGCAACAAATTTTCTGGTGAAATTCCTGTGAATCTTCCATCCAGCCTCGCTGTATTTAATGTGTCACTTAATGAGCTGTCGGGTAAAGTCCCTGATAACTTGCAAAGATTTCCCAGTTCGTCATTTAAGCCTGGAAATCCTTCGCTAGCCTTGGGAAAGCATGCCTCATCACCAAATTCCAATAGCAACCAGTATGGCAATTCGGGTAAACATAACAGCTCGAAAGGTAGTATAAGAGTGGCAATCATTGTTGCCTCAGTCGGGGCTGCAATGATGATTGTTTTTGTTTTATTGGCATATCATCGAGCACAGCTCAAAGAATTTCATGGGAGAAGCGGGTTCAGTGGCCAAAGTTCAGGGAGAGATGTAAAGGTTGAAAGATTTGCACGTCCTTCCCTATTTAAATTCCACTCAAGTGGTCAGCCTCCACCTACTTCATTGAGCTTCTCGAATGACCACTTGCTAACTTCAAATTCTAGATCATTATCGGGGCAAGCAGAGTTCACAACTGAAATTGCAGAGAATATTGCACCTGAGGGAGTGGCAGTTACTTCATCTTCTGCTGTCCCTAATTTGATTGATATTCAGCCTACAACATCAGGAAGGAAGTCTTCTCCAGGATCACCTCTATCTTCCTCACCCCAACTTATTGAGGTATATGAACAGCCTGTACGGTTGGATGTTTACTCACCTGATCGACTGGCTGGAGAATTGTTCTTCTTGGACCCTTCCCTGGCTTTTACTGCAGAAGAGTTGTCACGAGCTCCAGCAGAAGTTCTTGGCAGAAGCAGTCATGGTACTCTATACAAGGCTACTCTTGATAATGGTCATACATTAACTGTGAAGTGGCTGAGAGTGGGACTAGTCAAACATAAGAAAGAGTTTGCTAAGGAAGTCAAAAAGATTGGCTCCATGAGGCATCCTAACATTGTTTCACTGCAAGCATATTATTGGGGACCCAGGGAGCAAGAGAGGCTCCTTTTAGCTGACTACATCCAGGGAGATAGCTTGGCATTGCATCTTTATGGTAAGAGCATTTGCCGCTTTATTCGTTAATATACAGATTTGGTTGAAAGTTATGTGCATATACGTTTGTCAGAGAATACACAAGGTTCATGTATGCACAAGGAAGCATGAATTTGTTTATTTAATTAGTTACTTGAAGATGCAAGCCTGGATTCATACATCGTGCTATTTGTCTATCTATCTGATTTAAATGGTATAATCCATTAACAAACTATATTTATTACCCTAGACATTATATCTTTTCATGTTCACTTTGTAGCTGTGATTAGCATATATTGAGCTCAGTAAATTGCATCACATTAGCTGAGTTTGGCGAGCCATGTAGGTCAAAATGATAAACTATGAAGATTTCCTGACCCTTTTTTACCAGATATGTACATGCATTGTTCACAAGTTTTAAAAAATTTTCGTGTAAAGAACCACAGGATGAAAAATACTTCAATGCAATGTTCTTAGACACGGATTGGAGTGAGAACCATTGAGGGGTCCTGCTGTCAGGTCAATTGGTCGAACCAGTTGAACTGCCGATTAATCTGGTTGGTGTTGTCATCACAGTTTGCGTACAATGTACGTATTGCCAATATTTTTAACCTGCCCTCAGTTAGGATGGTGGTTGTGAAGTGCCTTTCGATGAGAAATGAGGGGTTTGAATCCTCTCATTGGCACTTTTTACCCTTTTTTATTCTCTATTTTAGAAAGCAAGTGTATTCTATATAGGACGGGTGACACACATATGTCAAAGGATCATGTGAGTGTTTTTCTTACAAACCACAAGAAGGATGATCTGTGGTTGAGTGTGGAGGTAAATGTGCTTCTCTTCCACAAGAGCATGGGTTCAAGACCCACCGCCAACATCCATTTCTCTTGTTCAGAAATTACACCCCATGTACTGGATTGACCAGGTGACTGGGTTTGCCAGTTGAAACAGCTAAATTGGTTCTATCTGCAAGGCGATTTGAGCTTTAATAGGCTGGTTCAATGTGGAACCGGAGGCTGTTCTTGTTCAGAAGTGCATTTGGGATTTCTTGTTCTGAAGCAGAAGAAGCTACTCATCTTTTTCCTAGGTTTTCAAATAGCATACCCCCCAAATATCGAAATCTGTGAGTTGTTGATGCCTTATGATTACACCGAAGGGTCTAGTCCAGCTCTGAGTCTATCGTATCTCTTTCTTTGTATTTCTAAGCTTCAGCTTATCTGAAGCTGCTGACTTTGCTACAGTCCCTATCTTTAAAATGAGTCCTTTTGTCAAGAAATGTTAAAGGTAGGATAGGACCAAATTAAGGACTTGAACTGATGAAATGGTTGACTTGGGATCCCATTTATGTGCTCTTGGTCACGGTCTTTGAAACTGCATCTCCATTTATCTGCCTAATGCCATCTATGAGCGACTCTTTTTTCTTGCATTCTATGTTTCCTTATGTTCTCATGATTATAAATAGCTCTTGACAATCATGCTTTGGATGAAATAGAAGGCTAGCCAAATCCTCAATTTTTTCCAATCAACCTTTGTATAACTCTTTCAAATTAACTTTCCTGGAACACCATATTCAGGAAGTAGGAGATTTGTGTAGATGGTCTAAGAAGAGTTATATTTTGATAATGATTAATGTTCCTTGTCCCTTTGACAAACAAGATAATTATCTACCAATTCTGATGATGCTAAGAAAGTCTCTAGGGAACTTTCCATGTGATTCTATGGGTGACCATTAAGTTGACAATGTGAAAGTTTACTGGGAGAAAAGATGCATCTAAGCAACACAACGCAGACCGTCCCAAAACTCCCTCACGTTAGTTGTACCATGGTGCCCAACTTCTTTTCAGAACGGATCTGACACTGCTTGAGGTCACCACGCAACATCTACCATGGCTTCCATCTTTCTTTACTGGATTGCATTATTTCCAACATCTTGAAGACTCAAATAAACTACATACTTGAAAGAGATTCTAAATTTGAAGAAATCCACTTCTTATCAGTTGCAGAAGAATCTATGAAATAGTTAGTGGCTTTTTCATTTGAGTTCTCATTTCTGTGAGCTTGTATATATAATTCACTGTTTGAGTGTACTTATACCGAAGCGGGAGCCTGAAGGGGCTCTCATTTCAAGATCTTATCTTTTATTCATAATTTTTCCACAACGGAAAATCATCAAATCAGATGTGGGACCACTTAAGTGGAAGTGCATCTGTCTCTGGTAGACATGTTCTTTGGCTCTCACGAGAATATCACTTGTGGGTGATGTTTGAACAATATCAATCATGTGGTTCTGTCTGCCCTGGGGCAACATCCAGCTGTTGGTCTACTTGATTATTTCTATAACATAACGAGCTAATAATAGAAAAACTGACTTTGTTTAACTTCCCTCCGATCTTCAACTTGTTTTTTGATTTTGATTAACAAGTTGGTAATGGTGCATCCACTTCTGCCATAGGATGCTTTATGGGAGATAGTGAAACTGCATCAAAATTTTTAGTGCATAACCTAAATGTTAACACGATATTGGCAGTAGTCCTAAATTTTCCCTTCACTGAAATCATTTTGGCTTCGGCATATGGTTCTTGAATTAAGCGAAATAAGTAGATCGTGTTTAGTTACCTCATCTCATTGCTTGCATTTCCTATTCGCAATTTATTTTGTCATCTTACCAGTTGTGACGTGATTTTGATCTGGTTTTCTGGTTATATTCCAATATATGTCCTATCCAGAAACAACGCCCCGGAGGTACTCCCCATTGTCGTTCAGCCAAAGGCTAAAAGTTGCCGTCGATGTTGCTCGATGTCTCACATACCTTCACGACAAGGGTCTTCCTCATGGAAACTTAAAGCCAACAAATATACTTCTGTCGGGCCCCGAGTACAATGTTCTCCTCACAGATTACGGTCTCCACCGCTTGATGACAGCTGCTGGGATTGCAGAGCAGATACTGAATCTCGGAGCATTGGGGTACCGTGCTCCTGAGCTCGCTACTGCAGCCAAACCGCTGCCATCCTATAAGGCCGATGTTTACACGTTTGGAGTAATTATGATGGAATTATTGACTCGGAGAAGCGCTGGAGACATTATTTCAGGGCAATCTGGAGCCGTTGATTTGACCGATTGGGTTCGCCTTTGTGATGAAGAAGGGCGAGGAATGGACTGTGTCGATCGGGACATTGCAGGTGGAGAAGAACACTCTGCAGCGATGGACGAGATGCTCGCGATTTCGCTCAGGTGTATTAATTCTGTAAATGAAAGGCCTAATATTAGACAAGTCTTTGACGAGCTGTGTGCAATCTCTCTCTGAAAAGTGTACATTGTGTGTGTTGGAAGTTAGGTTTTTATTATGTTTTTTCTCTCTGTTTTTTTTTTTTTTGCTTTTTTACTTGACCCAATTGTTTTGTTCCTTATTTTTCCCTCTTAATTGGTTTCCAGCCTTGTTATTTTTGGCTAATTATTACATCTTCCTTTTACGGAAAGCTCATTGTAAAGGGATGATTCATCCATTGATTTATTCAAGTGTTCTAGTTTGATCGTAACAGCAGAAATCTGTTGCCAACGTTTTGGTTTTTGTTTCATGTTCGCCAAGGTGGAACTTTTTGCACTCGTTCATCCGTTCAGTCCATTGATAACACAACATGGGACGATGAGGCTTTATAACGATGGGCGCGCGCACACATGTATTTGCAATCATGTATTTGCAATCAAGAACTCCAAATACTTTTTATCTGTGCAATCAAGTCACGTTGCATCGATGATAATCGTCCTTTTTACAGGAAATCTAGAAGAGGGAGACGACGGTCACATAGTCTCCGGCATGCCTCGCTTGGAAGGTGCGAGGACTAAACGAGGGTTGCCGAAGAAATGGAGGATGCCGGCATGGCCGTCGCGCATTAAATTTAGATGTAGTGATCACTGATCAGTCCCCCTCGCTCTTGAATTCTTTTTCCCTTAGCTTTTCCCTATTGTTGATGTGCCCCCCTTATTGAGGCACCACATGTATTATAGAGACCATAAGCTAAAATATTTTTGAACGAAACTATCGGAATATTTGTAAAGGTAAAAAGGTAATAAAAAAATAGCACTATCTTTTGTTGATTTAAAAAATTGATTGAAACGAAATGATATTCTAAAATTTGTATGATAGAGTGACTATGAAAACTTGCGAACAGTACCAAAGGCTAATTTGACTTTGTTATGGAAAGTTGAGAGATTAAATTGAACAAATTAAAAGTTTAAGGATTAGATTGCATGTTTCACAATAGTTTAGGCGCTTGTGGTGACTTTCTCCCTTGTTTGATCAGAACAAAGGACTACATTAGACGTTTAGGAATAGTTAAATAATAAATAACACATTTAATGAATTAAAAGTTCAAGAATGACATTACACATTGAGTCAAATTTTATGGATTATTAATGTAATTTTTCATATAAATAATCCCTTGAATCCTAGGTAATTAGAAAGTATCCCCAAATAAGACATGTAATCTAATAATTTATTCTTAAATGATAAACAAAAGGGTTAATACCACCAAAAACCTCAAACCGGTACACTTGAGATAAATTTGTCCCAAACTAATTTTTTGACCACTAAAAACCCCAAACTGGTGCAGCAAATTTACCCTATGATAGTTTCCGTTAAATTTTACCATCAAATTGCTATATTTGATGACACGTGACAGTCGATAGGTGTACTAGTTTAGGGTTTTACCCTCCTTTTGTCACAGGTGTACCCGTTTGTGATTTTTCGTTATATTAATCTAATTTAACGGAAACTAACGGAGGGTAAATTTGTCACAAATGTATTAGTTTGGGGGTTTTGATGGTCAAAGAATTAGTTTAGGGTAAATTTGTCACAGATGTATAAGTTTGAGATTTTTCGTGGTATTAACCCTTTACAAAATCACTTAAAATAATTGAAGCTTTTTAATCTAGAATCCGAAAGATAAGGAGACGAGTAAGTGAAAATAATCTTAAATCCATCTCTTGACCTTATCAGATAATTAATTTAAAATGTAAATAAATCACCTAAGATTTTACAAAAATGTCTTAAACTCAATCATATCACAAAATAAAATAAATCAAACTCTTGGACATGATATTCTCCTGCATCAAAGAGATAAGGTTGAGGAGTGGGTGTGAGTAAGATAAGGGTGAGGGTAAGACCAAGTCATAGATAGGAAGACAATTTTGCTAATGTGAGAATGCAAATACATATTTTTCTTCGCCGAAAAGTGTCGATGAAATACCTTTCAGAATATGAAGCGATCAATACGAACCAGTAAAAGTTGTGAAGGGTCCTTTGTTGATTTTTGCACAGGAAATTTAACTGATGAGAAAAGTAAAAGTACCGAGACCGGAAACAATTGTTGCCAGTCATGTGGAATGTTGTGCAAATGTAAAGATAAAGTGGTAGAAAAAATGAACAACTTAGTGTTCTTTGGTGTTTTTTTGGATTGGAGGTGTTCTTTGGTTGATTGATAGTCTTTTGTATAGACTATAATTCGGGCATTTATACCTACTATCAACATTTTGCAGCGGTTACAAAAAAAATTAAACACTCTATAGCTCCTACAATCTAACAATTTCTATCTACAAATGTTTATTTAGAAATAATCGACTCCAACTACTCGATGGTTGTATCTTCTCCACTCCTCACGATTGCCATTATTAGTTGCTTCCAAAATCTTCGGCTCCACTACTCGACAATTGCACCGAATCCACTTCTTTATCTTTCAATACTTTGCTCCAAGACGTAGCCATTTTCACCAATTCCCCCATCAGGTAAAACTAGTTTTCTTATCATCCAACTCGGTTTGTCGACTAGAGGCTCTCAACACTAAGCCATTTTTCGCCTATATCGTTTCTTACCTGGCCCTTGTCCACCAAGTAGTCGATCGAGGACTTGGACGGACATCTTTTGGTGTCAACAATATTAAAACACACAAACATGTCATTGGGTATCTTGGTGAAAATTCACGATGTTTTTCTTATTTTCCCTGTTAAATTTGAGTCCAGGTTTCTTCTAAAGGCCGCCGGAAGTACCCGAAAGAGTTATTATTACTATAGTTCTAAGTGCATGTAATTTGGAGCCAATAAACCTGGAAAAAATTCTTGAGGATGGATATGAGCTGTCATTTGGATTTGGTAGCTTGTTGGGTGGCAATTTATAATTCGCAAGCATTTGCAAGCTTTCACATTGTGCAGCGTCATGAGTTACGTGGGTTGACTTGCTTTCTTCCCAAAGCGGATAAAAAAAATATAACTGAAAGTGCATTTGCCTGCTAAACGTATAGCATGAGAACAACTACAATTATAAGAGAGATTAAAACTAAGGCTTTGATAATAAATTTTGCAGACGTGAATCCTCTATCCCGTACGATACTCTCATGAGTACTAAGCGTGGATATATTTAATTGAAAAGGCAAATGGGGCCAGGAAAGATTTGAATTAAGGACCCTCAGCTCTGATACCAAGTTAAGAATAATATTGCGGAAGAGAGAATCGAGCAATTTTAGTATAATTTGATGATGAAAAGATAAGGAATACATGAACCTATTTATAGGTTTTACAGGTCAACTATCAACGGTAACAAAATATTACGCAATCAATTACAATCAATCACTAAGATATCCAGAACATTAAAGATATCCAGGATATTATGTAGATATCGAGAATATTATAAATATCTGTAATATTATGAATAATCTAAGATGATCTAAATATATATAACAAGTATCTTTCAGCCCATCTCATCTGTTGATGTGTATCGACCCCTTAAAGGGTCGACTGGTTGGAGCATCACGAATTTCTAGTTCAGGAATTAGAGATCACTCTCTCAAATACCATCTACGGTTTGCAAGCTGCTCTGGTGATTAATTCCTAGGTGATAGTTGTTAGTTACGTCAAGGGTAAGTTCCAGGTTTCAAAATTAGAGAATCTGTTTCGACGGGTAGGTTATAAATTCTAGGTAAGTGGAACCTATAATCTAAAACCTGAAACTTGAAATCTTAAACAAGTTTTTTTGTGTTTTTCTTGGTTTATATCTTCGCGTGATCCTGTGGTGTTCCATGGCGTTAAATAATGAGCGTATACTCTGAAACCACTAGTATGAGTTTTCATTTTATGACTTGTTAATGTTTTATATTTTTCGTGTCTAAATAAAAGTTGTGGTTAGTGGATCGTAACAGCAAGTAATAGTCATTAAAGGTGACGATTTACTACAATTGTTCAAAACTCGGGTAGACTCTAGAATCGACTCTGGAACCTGTGACAGGGTAGGTTTCAGGTTTCAAGGTACGTAAGGTAGGTTCCAGGTTCTAAAAAAATGATGAACCTATTCTCATGGGTAAATTTTAGGTTTCAAGTAAAATCTGTACGGAATCTGAAACCGCTCACTTCCGATCACAATGCCCAGTCCATCGACCCAAGGAGAGCTTGAAAAATGATTTAATAGAGAGAGAGAAAAAAGATTGTGGGGGTGAAATGGCAAGCATCGACTGTTGAGACCAATTCAAGCTCTTGTATCGATAAAACCAAGGGATTGTTGTTAGCATAGTGGGAGATGTTTCCTAGGAAGACCAGCAATCCAAATCACATCAGTACAAAAGAGAGTTAGATAATACGTTTCTGCTGATTGCACATACTTAAAGCAGATTACAAGTTCTCAGCTTACCAACTTCGGGGTTTTTCGTTGGTATTCCATAGAAAGATAAGAAGGTACATCGCTATAGTTTTGTATGGCTTCTTTTCAGGGGAAGAACAGCAGAAGTGCCAAAAGTTATGTACGGAGCTCACTTTGGTGCTAAAAGTTCCATTTGGATCACTTAAGTGCCAAATCGGAGGAAAAATGATCACTTTGGTGCCAACGGCGAGAGATTCCGGCCAAATTAATACGTGGCATTTATAATTAAATTTTTAATCTTAGTTTGATTTTTTTTTAAAAAAATTAGTCTATGTGGTATTTTCACGTATATATTTCGATTTTTTAAATACTTTTCTAAATTTTTTTCTTTTTTTTCTTTTTTTCTTCTCCCTTTGGTCACCGCCGGTGACCGGAGGCCGGCCACCGGCCGCTTGGCCTCGCCCGGACGAGGCCGTCGCCGCCCACCACAGGCGAGGCCCGGCCGACCCTCGCTGGGCGACGGCGGGCAAGCCCGGCGAGGTCGGCCTCGCCTCGCATGGGCGAGCCCCGACGAGGGCTCCTCGCCGGATCCGGCGAGGCCGGCCGTCGCCCGGGCCATGGCGGCCCCGCCGGCGTCGCCTTCCCGGCGACGTCCGGCGGGCATCATCGTGGCTCGAGCGACGGCCGGCCTCGCCGGATCTCGCGAGGGAGCCTTCGCCGGGCTCGCCTCGCCATGCGAGGCGAGGCCGACCTCGCCGGGCTTGACGGCCGTCGCCCGAGCGAGGGTCGGCCGGGCCTCGCCCGTGGCGGCGGCGCGACCTCGTCCGGCGAGGCCAGCGGCCGGTGGCCGGCCTCCGGTCACCGGCGGTGACCAAAGGGAGAAGAAAGAAAAGAAAAAAAGAAAAGAAGGAAAAAAGAAAGAAAAGAAAAAAAAAGGAAAAAAGAAAAAAAATTATTTAAAATAAAAATGCTGATCGTACGTGTCTTGATCAGTATCTCCCATGAGCCACATCGGCTTCAAAATTAATAAAAAATGCTACGTCGGATTTCCGGCCAAACCGGACCGGAGTTGGCACTTAAGTGATCGTTTTTCAAAAAATTTGGCACTTAAATGATCCAAATGGAACTTTTGGCACCAAAGTGAGTTCCGTACACAACTTTTGGCACTTCTGCTGTTCTTTCCCCCGCTTCTTTTCCAACAATCTTATTCATGATATGTGGGATCGTTTGTGGTTGCATCTGCAACGTTGGGAGAAGCGATCCAGACACGACCTTGGTAGATCATTTGTGCAAAAGAGAGAAGTACAATTCTTCGAGTTCTTACACCTACGATGTCGCAGACGTGACTGACAAGTTGATCACGTTCACGGGGAACAATAGTTACGATTATTACTACCAGCATTCCTCTGGCGATTCTACTTGTTATGGTCATGCGGCGTGCAGTGGAAGGATCACGAATGGAGATTGCTTCTATTGTTTGCAAAGTGCTTGTGAAACGATCAAGGTAATGTGCGATTGGAGTATCGGTGTGCAATTTCAGTTGAAGGATTGTAGGATGCGGTACGAGAATTCTCAATTCGTGGAATAGAAGGGTCTTGTGGTATGTGGTATTTTCTTTATTCTTCTTCTTCTTCTTCTTCTTCTTCTTCTTCTTGGTTTGAACGGGTCGACACAGTAAACCTTGGATTTTTGGGACCCCGAAAATGTAGACATGGGGGAGGACTTGATCCTTAGGGGCTAGAGTTGGGACTTTGGGACCTAACCTGAGACCCTACCCCTTAACTTAGGAACTCGATACCTGGACTTGAAACCAGGGCCCCTGGCCCCTAGACCTTGATGGCCAGAGTCAAGGGACCCAAGGTCCTCGGAGGCAGGGCTCTAGGTCCAGCATTACTGTCCTGAATCCACGGGTTCCGAGTTCTTGCATTGGAATCGGGTCCATCTTCTAAAAACGTGTTCAATGTGCTCCGATGGTAGCCACCTTAAAATGACAATTAAGTGTTCAATGTGCTCCGATGGTAGACACCATAAAATGACAATTAACCTTGAAAGTAACTTACTTTGAAAACATTTTTCATATAACTAGTAATGGTTGCACGTCGTTGCACTGGAATGGAAGCTATGGGAGGAGAATTTCAATTGCACCTATAAGTTGACTACACTCAAGGTTAGTATGGTCATACAAATTTGTTTAACTAGACGAACAAGAGGAATTGCAAATTAGATAATAAAAAAAGGGTTAATACCACGAAAAACTCTAAACTGATACACATGTGACAATTTTACTCCGAACTATTTTTTTGACTACAAAAAATCCCAAACTTGTACACCTGTGATAATTTTACCCCAAACTATTTTTTTACCACCAAAAACCCCAAACTGGTATACCTGTAACAAATTTACCCTCCGTTAGTTTCCGTTAAATTTTACTGTCAAATTGCTAAGTTTGATAACATGTATTAGTTGAAGGGTGTACCAGTTTGGGGTTTTACCCCTCTGTTTGTCACAAGTTTACCAATTTGTGATTTTTCGTGATATTAATCTAATTTAACGGATACTAATTGAGGGTAAATTTATCACAAATGTACCAGTTTGGGATATTTAGTGGTCAAAAAATTAGTTTGAGGTAAAATTGTCACAGGTCAGTTTGGGATTTTTGGCGGTCAAAAAAATAATTCGGGGTAAATTTGTCGCAGGTGTACCAGTTTGGAGTTTTCGATGGTCAAAAAATTAGTTCGGGATAAAATTCTCACAGATGTACTAATTTGAGGTTTTTCATGATATTAACCCATAAAAAAAAACATACTGCACAAATTATAAACACCAGAAAATATGAAGAAATTTGTATTTGCAAACTCACCTTTTCAAAGAGAGGTGTTTGCTCCTGCAAACATGAAGGAAATTACTAATCTTTATTGCTATATGCATTTTTTACTAAGATCAAAGAAAGAAGAGGAAATACAAGTAGCACAACAGCCGTGTTGTTGAAACAAAAAGATGGTCACGGAAATATATTACTAAAGGTACGAAATGGCGTGTTTGTTCGAACATATTGCTTCAAAAAGAAGTGCTTATTCACGCAAACTGTATACTAGGAATCAGTGAAATACCTTTCATCAAAGGTTGATTTTTTACTTTTTTATGAATCGAGTTCGGTGGCGATTCAAATAGGAATTGAATTGCGTAACAAGGATCAAGAACAACTAAATCCAAAAGAAAAGAAATGAAAATATAGGAAACTGAAATATTAATAAACTGAAACTGGGAGAATAATAAGTTTGTGTTTATGATCGTGGATCCCTTTACAATACACACCCACTAGCTTTTGTAGTCTACACAGCGTAACTGCTCATGGGTAGTTAATATTCTTCGTGCGATTACAAAGAGTTGTGGCTTCAATCTCTAAATTTTAGACTCCATGATCACACGTCGACCTTATTTGCAAGCGATTACAACTCTTTGGATGCCATTAGACTTAATCGTCACTCGGTGCCTTCATCTTCAATCAGCATCTTCACTTTTGTCTTTCTTCATTCCACATCCAACACTTGGTGACAATTGTCAACCAATTGCCGTCATATATCGATGATTGTATTCTATGGTTATTGATAACTTTGGTCATCGACGAGTATTTATGCATCGATAACTTATCGATAATCAAATTGTACTTAACACCGAGCTCTATGCTCATATTGATCGGCATCATGTCTACTACAAATACTTGGTCATTTTTTGTTGTAAGAATAAATATTAATAACTTGCATATTGAATTAAAATTTATGGACTATATCAAATCACGATTTACAATGGGAAGGGAAGCAAATGTCCAAAACGTGCAATGTCATGAAAAGGCGTATGTGTCCGTACAAATATGGTACATCCACTACTTACTATTTTTTAGAAACAAATATATATAGCTTTAAAAAGAGAAAATTTGATTATGCAAATATATGAAAGACATATAATATGAATTATCGTGTGTATATTCGTTATCGAAAAGTAGAGTAAATTAATCCTTTGAATTTAAAAACGGTAGCTTAGATATATATGCACCAAAAAGAATTTTCCTTATTATTCAAGAGGTGCTATATTAAGGTAGTGAAATATGAAGAGGGTAATTACCATTTTTAAAAATAAATTAAATGAATAATTAATTTTTTTAAAATGGAAAATGACATAAATGGTCAATGAATTTTGGTTTAATGTGCAATGTCGTCTCCGTACTTTTAATTTGTTGAATGTAATCCATAAACTTAAACCCAATGTGCAGTATCGTTCCTGAACTTTTAATTTATTTAGTGTGGTCCATGAACTTTTTATATATGTTCAATTCTGTCATTAACTATATGAAAATATTTAATATTGTCTCTGAACTTCAAATTAATAGAAGGATACTATTTGATATTTCCATATAATTTAGGAACTAAATTGAATATTTACAAAAAGTTCAGGAACCGCACATTACACATTGGGCTAAAGTTGAAAGACCACATTAAATAAATTAAAAGTTCGGGAACGACATTATATTGAGCTAATATTCATGGACCGTTTATGTAATTATCGTTTTTTAGAAAAACAACAATTGAAAAAAAAGGGAGAGTGAAGAAATGGAGGTGCCAAACCTTCCTTCACCTCGTCGCTGTGGTCTGAGGACAGTGGTCGGATTTCGCGAGGCGACACCTTGAGAGAGAGAGAGAGAGAGAGAGAGAGAGAGAGAGACAATGTATTGTGCGGCGAGCTTGCAAGCATCGAATGCTTCGACCCATCCGAGCTCCGACCGTGAATCCACCGCGCCGTCTTTTCCGGCCCGCCGGCCGCCGGTTCTCCGGCCGCGGCCTCGACCTCGCCGGTCCCTTTCGCTGTCCGTACGGTCGGTGTACGGTGGAGCGGCCGTGGAGGAGGCGGGTTCCGGGCCGTCGGTGTCGTCGCAGTACACCTCGTCCGTCGGGTCGTCCTCCACCGCGGCGCTTCAGCTCTCCCAGTGGAACCTCACTCAGCGCCATGTTCTCATGCTGAACGTCATCGCTTGTGCGGTACTCTCCCTCTCCCCTCGCGTTCTCCTCTGTTTCGCGATTCAGTGATTGATGGACTGCTGATAGTAATGTTGCTCGGTTGAAAGAAGAATGATTTGCGTTGCCCAGAATTGTTGTTGCAGGTTGGGGTTTACGAAAGGTTGGGGCAAATTAGATGATGCTAGATTTTCCATTTTACATTGATTCTGGCATTTTGTAGCTGTTTACTTTTGTCTACACCCAAATACAGTACTTATCGCCGGAACCATGATCATGTAGATTTTCTATATCTTGCCCCCTAAGCTGGGTATAGCAAAATCTTCTTTTTCCTCGCCATGAATCAGCTGTGTGAATTCTTAGGGGTGTGTTATGCTGTGTGAATCAGCAACCTTTGGTGATCGCATCGGATGATAAGCCTGAGTTGAGCCCTCGAGTCTGTTTCGCGATATTTTTAACCTGAACTGCATGAAACTGTATTACTGAAAGCTGTTACGAAGATTAACCTTATCCTGTGTCATCAGAATTGGAGGGATTTGCCAATTTGGGATAGTTCAATCTTGAGGTTCACTTGACTTTAATCACCCAACTTCTTTTTATTTTTCCCTTTGTGGCTTTCGGTAGAAAGAAGGGGATATTTGAAATTTGGTGAAAGATGTTGTTCAATTTCAAAAATTCAGAAATTGCAAGTCAAGTGGTTTCTTGGTATAGATCTCCCCTATCTTTCTGTTCTTCTGGAATCCGGTAATACGTTCTCTATTGGATAAGCTGTGTTACATAAAGAAGTCAAGTGAAACTTCCCAGGTTAGTCACGAGACCCGGCAATGCAAATGTTAATTCTTAGGGGCCAATTTTTGCGTGAACCAGTATGTAGTAGCCCAGGCTGCATTTTGGTGTTTGTCAATGGAATGAACAAGATCTAAGGCAAGTGAAATTTCTCTAGGAGTTCTCCTCTGGTTTACAATGTCTGCTCTTGTTTTATCTTGGCCTGACACTAGATTAGATCTCTTGAGATGTCATAATGTGTCAGGAAAACGCGTGGTCAACCATAATTGGACATTTCATCCCTTGATTGGAAGACTTTTCCCAAACTTTCTTCCTTTTAAACTAATCAAGCTGAGCGTACTGTTTTCCTTTACTGAGCATCGTTATTTTTTATCATTCTTCTATCGCATTAAAAATTTGGATTTATATTCCACAACCCCCTGACTCTGAGCTGGCCTTTTTGTTCTCTGTTTTGTTCGACCCACCGGATGTGCAGATTCCTAGCTCTACTGCACAGTGTTTTTCTTGTTTTTCTGTATAACTGATAGCTTTCAGTTGAACTTGGTCGAGATTACATCTCACAAGGTTGATCATACTAGCTGCGGTTGCTTCTTCTGAAATAGTATCTCGACATTGTCATATTGAGCAGTTGTAAGCGATACAGGGTTTGGTGGTATTGTGCATTGAGATACTGAGTGAAGTTTCTTGGTAATGAAACAGAAAAGTTCGTGATGCCGCCACTATTACGATGGAATACTTGTAAAGGCATATACTTTTAATTCTTAAAGGACTTGAAATGTGAGACATCACGAGCATATTGTTATATACTAGTCTACTTGTAGATTGTGTTATCAGATATATTTATCCTGTTAATGCATGGAGGTGTGTGGCAGTGACTTTATCAAATGCCCCTAATGTATCTTAAGAAAAAGAATGACCGATTTATATCCATTTAACCTTGTGTAACATTGATCTTCCACAGATATTCGGATATTTGGGAGTTTTCTTTTCCTTTTTATCTTCATTGATTTCTGGTGTATTATTATGAGTAGGTATTTGAGACTCATTACAGGAAGCGAGCATCACTATTGGAACTTGTATCTTCTGCTAATGGATGTTACTTCGAACGTTACTTTCTAGGCTCTAATTTGATGCTAAATGGTACCTTTTCTTTTCTGCAGGCTGCACTTTCTGCAACATGGCTATTTTGTTCTGCCATTCCTACTCTTCTGGTATGATATATATTTTCGCTCGCTGTAATGAGTACATTGTATTGATGCTGTGTTTGACTTGGCTTCTGTTGATGTATCAATTTTTGTGTCATTTTTCCCTCCTTTCTTCGTCCATTTTCTTTCCTATAGGCTTTCAAGAGGGCAGCTGAATCACTAGAGAAGCTGATGGATGTGACTAGAGAGGAGCTTCCTGACACAATGGCTGCTGTTCGATTATCTGGGATGGAAATCAGTGACCTGACTATGGAAATTAGCGATCTGGGGTCTGCAATTGTACCCATTTTTTTTTCTGTAATACCACTCAAAAATCCATCTCACATGATATCATTTCACCTTCTTGAAACTTCCCCAGCCAGGACATAACTCAAGGTGTTAGGAGATCCACTCGAGCTGTTCGCATAGCTGAGGAGAGATTGCGCCAGTTGACCAACATGGTCCCACCAGGTTTTCTCCTCCCATAGCTTTTCTCTGGATTTTTTTCATGGTCATTTTCCTTTCCTTTTCTTTTGCCTGGGATCATCGAGTTTTACTTTGTTTTTTACTTGATTAGCCGTATTGCAGGGGATACCAAGGCAGGAAACTGAGCCTAAAGGACCAGCATTGGCTAGAACTGCAAAAGGGCTACGCGAGGGAATAGTTAAGGGTAGATCACTCCTGCAGATGCTTCTAACCCTCACTCGGTTTTCTAGGTTGGCATTAAACTATATTGCCGGTAAAGCAAAGAGATAATCTGAAAGGGACGGCATAGCCATAGGCAATAACGTAGTTTGGTGCAATCTCATCTTACTTCTTTTCGTATCTGATGTTGAGCGCCATAAAGTCACTTTTCTTATCCATGTCTCTGTAATCAGTAGTAGTCTCAAGGATTCTCTTGAGATATAAAGGGAGCATGGGATTGTTTCTCCTACTTTCACAAGTGGATTTTGTCTCCTCTCTTTTCTTTCGGATTGATATTTTTGTTATTTCCTACAGAATCTCTCTGTGGTGTTAATATCATTGATATGGTGAGCTTTTGTAACATTGGAGGCAAGTGAGACTTGCCTTGGTGGTGGCAGGTCGAAAATCATTTGAGTTCCACTGAATCGAGCACGAAATTACATGATAAAAGTAAACCAATCTATAGGCAACATAGTGATTACATGATAAAGAAATATGCTTGTTTGTTTGAGGTGGTCAGCTTTTTGACATACATACGTATCTGACTTTTTGATATCTTAGGTTTGTGGTAAGTATGAGTTTGACCGTATGTTGTTAAGAAAGCTAACTTCTTAATACGATCTTATACAGATCCAATCAAGATATCTCGTCATGTGCCGACCAGTTCGAGAAAATGAGAATGTTGTCCTCTTTGTACTTGCATATCCATGATCAAGAACTAGCGCAGGACTTGGATCTCTGCATTAGGGACTAAAACATTGACGGTGATATGATGTTCAAGATACGGTAGGAAAATAAGTACGAACATGAATGCTGCCTACTCATTTGAATTTGACAAATAGTTCAAGACCGATTAACATACACATTGGATATGACCTATTAACAGACACATGGGATATCCAGATTCAAGGTAGCTTAACTAGGGCTGTGAATGACAATCATTTTGTTTCAGAAATTAATTTCTGGCCAGAAATTGATTTTTCTATTTCTGTTCTTGGACGAGTTTCTGAGCAAAAAAATACGTTTGATAACGACATAAAATTTCTGTTCCCGAAACAAAATTTTGTTTGATAACGGTATAAAATTTCTCCCTCTTGAGTGGCCGGTGAGTGGACGGAAGGTGGCAGATGGTGGCAGTGAATGGCAGGCGGCGAACGGCGAGGGAAAGCGGCAATGGACTGCGACGCGGCCAGTGCGGAGGACGGCGGCCGGCGACGGGAGAAGGGTAGCGGCGGGAGGAGGGTGGTTGGTGGTGAGAGACGGTGACTGGTGGACGGCAGCCCATGGAGACCAGCGAGGGGAGGAGGGCGGCCGGAGGCGAGAGTGGTGGCCAGTGGACAGCGGCCGATGGGGGGAGGCAAGCGGTGGCGGGAGCGGTGGCTGGTGGATGGCATGCGGTGACCCACGGTGGCCGGCGGTGGCAGGTGGGCAACGGCTGGAGGCAGGCGGTGACGGGAGAAGGGTGGTCAGAGATAGGAGATGGTGGCCGGCGGTGGAAGGAGGGCGGCCGGCGGTGGGAGACGGTGGTTGGTGGACGGCGGGCGATGGCCGGTAGGGGGAGGTGAGCGGCGACGGGAGGAGGACGGCTTGCGGGCAGCGGTGGGAGGCGGCTGCGGCTAGAGGCGGACGGCGGCGGGAGGAGGGCGGCTGGCGGTAGTGAGAAGCGAGCGGCGGCTGGCGGTAGTGAGAGGCGAGCGGCGGTAGGAGGAGAGCGGCTGTCGGGCAGCAGTGGGAGGAGGCGGCAACTGGAGGTGGACGGCGGCGGGAGGTGGTTGGCGGCGGGAGGCGATCGGCGGCGAGAGGAGGGCGGTCGGCGGCGGGAGATGATGGCCGGCGGTGGGAGGCGAGCGAGTGCCGGAGAAGGCCCGCCGGCAGCGGGTGACGGTGGCCGATGGACAATGGGCAGCGACCAGCGGTGGGAGGCGGGCGGTGGCCCACTGTGGCTAACGGTGGGAGGTGGACGGCAGTGGGAAACGGTAGCTGGCGGCAGGAGGCGAACGGCGACAGCAGCCGGCGGCGAGAGACGGCGAATGGCGAGAGGCAGCGGCTGGCAAGTGGACGGCGGGTGGGCGACCAGCTAATAGCGAGGATGAACTTCTTATTTCTGTTCTAAATCTATTTCTAGAACAAAATTTTGTTCCAAAAATAGAAATTAAAATTGCGTTACCAAACGGATTTATATTTCAAACCTATTTATGGAATAGAAATAGAGAAACAGAATGTTTATCATTCACAGCCTAAGAGTGCGAAATCTAAAAGATAATCAAGGCTTCTAATCTTTATCCAAACAGCACCACATCCAACATCTATGGAGTGATCAAGGTATGCTTCTCGTCAGTACTTACTGTCACGCCCCGAACCCCCTCGAGCCCGCGACACTCTTCTCTGGTCGAATAATGCGATGTCCCAGGGTATCGCCGACCCAATTGAACTTATCAGAGATTTGAAACGATCAGCGAAAGCCACCAATACCCGGACAAATAAAACTGGGGTAATTAAGGAGAATAAACATACTCATTCCTCATTCAAACTTATATAATATTCACAGTTTATAACCATCATATACATAAGCACACCGAACTATATACCATCGATAACCAAAACGATCGATGATCTGGGTATTCTATCATAAAAAATGGTACGTTCCAAAAAGCATAATCCAACCTCTAAACCTAGCCCCTACGCCCTCTGCTTGGCGTCCACTCCGAGTCTGATTCTTCGTCCTCTGAACTTGAATCCCCCTGGACTGTCTGCTCCTCCGAGGACTCAGGCTCGGCCTCAATCTCGCTCGGGTGATTGATGTCACCCGACTCCGCTGGAACCTCGTCCCGCTCCTCCGAGTCGGACTCCTCATCAGACCCGTACTCTGGTACAAACTCGGGGTCAATCCACTGTTCATACGGGGGTATATACTCCGGTTCTCCTTCAGGCTCAGCGGGTTCATTCTCGGGTTCTGCCTCGGACTCTTCTTCTTCCGGTTCTTCCTCTGGGATCGCCTCGAGATCCACGTCCATTGGATCGTACCCCGCCTGCGATTCGTCAGGTTCTGGTTCATGCTCGGCCTCCGAGGGCTCAGGTGCTGTAGGCGCATGTTGCAATCCAGACTGCGCCAGACTAGTCTCCACACTAGTCAACTCGCCATCAGGAGGAGGTATAGCAGACGGGTCCCAGTCCCCAACTCCATTAAAGGGGACGTCAAATCCGCGGACGGGACCAAACTCGTCTATCCCGTCTCGAAAGAACCAAGCCGTGAACGTGTTGGCTTGCAAGAGGGGTAGTCCTACGTCTACCCAAACTACCGTCGTATGCTTAACCCAGGTCATATTATCATCTATAGGAAACTCTACAACATTGTGGTCGGTGTGCATTGGTACTCCAAAACGCTCAGGCGGCGGCGGCGGCGGAGGATTCATGGCTCAGGCCGGGGTTCTGAAATTGTTGGTTAAAACAACCATGAGAATACATCTCAGCAAGCACACACCCTAAACCCCACCTAGGCTATCACGTACCTCCAGACAATCACAAACACAATCACACTCAGCCATCACATAACAGGCACTCAATTATGCTTACCTGGACCTTTCCAGTGTGCCACCTGCACGTTAGTCACAACAACACCATTTCCAATCACATGCACGCTCTAATTACATTTCATGCATTCATTCCGGCCTCATCACATTCTTTTCCACCACAACTCGCCAGTGACCCGCGTAATGATACCGCCTCAGGTTCACTGCGACCATCTCGCAATCAACTCGCCAGTGACCGGCGTAATGATACCGCCTCAGGTACACTGCGACTAACTCATAACAACACTTCAAGGCCCACGTAGTGGTACCGCCTCAGGCTCAACACCCACCATCTATGACACAACCCGCGTAATGGTATCGCCTCAGGTTGGCCGTCCTTCGGTAATACCGGGCATCGTCCCGCGTAGTCGTACCGCCTCAGGACGGATCAATATCCCCGCGTAGTGGTACCGCCTCAGGGATTTCCGAAATCACACATACCGTGTCACACACGATTTCTCATCCATTCACATGCTCAACACTCACTTGCCAATAAATTGGCCAATCACACGTGGCCCGTGCACGCACCAATTCACACACATCTCTCATGCTCAATAAGCATTCAACACGGCCAATCGACAAATGATTCAATTAGGCTCAAGCGTGCATATAACAATACAAAGTCTAATCATACAATCCACCACTCGACAAACATACATGGCCACTCACGAGCCCACAATCACAGCCACATTACAAACACACAATCCACATACAAATTGCCATTTTTCCACACCCAAACCACGGCAAATCAATTCCAGCCCTTCACGACATTTTCACACAATTAATCGCCGAATCCAAATACACAATTTACATACCGGACAGCACATCACAGCACACATTTGAGCCACTCACAGCTCGCTTTTGGCCTCTAATTTTCCACCAAAATCTCCCAAATTCATTCATTAGGCCCGCTAATCAATTCCGCCCCTAAAACCATACTAATCCGCGTCTAATTAAACCCGATTCCACCTCAAATTTGTCCGTCAATACTCGAAGTCCTAAATAAAGTTTAGGGCGCGACTTACTGAACTCTAGACTAACTCGGCTAGAACGGAAAACGAGCGGCGGTCAACGGTGAGCGGCGGCGACGATCGGCGGCGGCGATTGGCTCGGCGATGGCGGCGGCGGTGAGCGGCGACTTGGGCCGGTTCCTCACGGCCACGGGAGAGGGGGAGAGAGAACCGAGAGGGTGAGGGGAACGGCGAGAGGGTGGTGGTGGCTCGGTGACCGTGCGGCGGCGATCGGGCTGACGGCGGTGGCGCGGCCGAGAGGGAGGGACGGTCGGCGGTGAGGGGAGGGAGAGAGAGAGAGATGGAGCCGAGAGATGAGAGAGAATGAGGATAGAGAGAGTGTGTGTGTTTGGACTTAAATGGTCAAAAACCAATAATTGAGGGCAAATGACCATCATGCCCTTTCCTCACAAATCCAATCGATGGTTGAGATTCATTCTTATCTTGAGATCGACGGCCCGGATCGAATCTTTTCCAAAAATATCCAAGGGCAATTTGGGAATTTCATAAAATTCCAAGGGCAAAATTGTCCAACTAAAAAATTAGGGCAAAATGACCAAAATGCCATTCCCCTTTAAAGCTTGCCCTTTATAAACCTCCAAGGGTAAAATGGTCACTTTTCCATTTTCTTGCCGAAATTGAATTTTTCTGAAGGATCCGGGAAAAATCTAAAGCTGTACGTTCCAACCACAATGTCGTCCTAACGCCTCATCATGACTTCCTAATTTTCTGATGCCCAATTTGGACTCTAATTAATAATTGAATTTTACTTAACGTAACTCGAGCGTTTCTCAAACTAACGAGCGGCTTTTGGGGAAATTCGCATATTCGACCCGTGACTGATAATAAATCGAGTCACGTGCAAGTTCATTCGGTTCGTGACGACTTCAGTTGTCATGTAATCGCGAGGTTCGGTCACTAGTTCCGTCGGGCACGATCATTCGGTATAGGTTCAGGATCATCCGTCAATTCATTTCGTGGTCCAGCGGAATCACCCGCGATCCACTACTATGACAGTGGCGAACTGACCACTGTTTATCCTTGGATCGGCCTACAGTGGCTCAAAATGTCACCTCGACGATTTTATGGTCGAAAATCAATTCACGATCGAATTTTCTTTAATCGCACGAATTTAAATCCCTAATTAGCCTTTCCCTAATGGTTAGTATCCCATGAATGATCAGTTCCGGGCGAGAATTAACTACGAGCACGTTTATAAAACCAAGCATTTCATAAATCTCAAATGGGCAAATTTCAAGATGTCACACTTACAGCTTGCTTTATGCTATGGTTGTGACCCGGTTTGTTGTTGATCATGCCGGGGGTTGTTGTTGATATGAGGTCCAGAGCCCGTATTGATCGGTGGTGGCTTCGGGTCCGCGATGGCCATCACCCAAAATATGCCGGAGATGGCAAAGTTGGCTAAGCCCTTCTGACCCCCTGGAATTTCCTGCCCAAAAAAATAAGAAGTATAGTCGCCAAGAAAATATTCATGCGGACCAGTTTTACAAATGATTTGGTTTTGGTGATGACATATTGTCCTCACTTGGCCAAACGTAGTGCCGTGGCCTATGCACATACTGAAGTTAGCTATATTTTCATGTCAGTCGACATATGATTGGTAGGCCACGAGTATGGAAACCACCAACATACATGTAAAAGCAGAAGTAAATGTTGGTGACGTCCTTACCTGAGACCCGCCAATTAAAGATCCTATTGGAGGTAGCTTCTTCAAATTACGGACGGAGGAAAACGTGATCCCGTTAAAGACAACCTCGATCAAATGGATGATACTACCCTTTAAGTGTTTAATGTGATATACTAGTTTTTCTTATCGAATTGGATGGGGAAGAGGTATCTTATCGTTTTGGGTATGGGGCTCTTGAGCTTGCTTCCCGTCTGATCTGTCCATGTCTCTTCTAAGGTTCTTCTTCTTCCTCTCCTTTGATTGTGATCCTGTGAATTATAAGAAATGGGCAAAAGTATCAGAAAAGTCCTAAACCTATTGCATTTGTGCCAATTTAGTCTCAAACCTTTTAATTGTGCAAATTTAGCCTTAAACTTTTTTAATTATGCCAAATTTGGTGAGGGGAGCCCTCACCGGGGCTTGGCCTCACCCAGTACCTATGGCTATCGATGGAGGCTTCAAGGCATTGTCTCTCGACTGACCGGAGCCGCCCTTGGCCCCCCATTGCATCGTTGTTCATAGCCTAGTATTTTCTCTTTTCTTTATCCCAATTGATAAGATACATTTGTGCTGATGGGAAGTAAATCTTTCACCAACCCAACAAATTGACTTAGAGGACACCTCCAATATTGTATTCTCTTATTGAATATATGTCCATCTTAATTTTTTTCCCTGGCGGCAGTATTTGTGGATCTGTATTAATCTGAACTTGTGTACATGTTGGTTCTGCTGGTACCACAGAGTCTTGGATTCTTGGTTTGCTAGTGTTTTTGCAATTTGGTGATTTCGATTCAGCTGTTCCATTTTTTTCTTTTTCTTTTTTTTTTATTTCTTCGAGGACGAGGACATTATTAAAATAGCTTCCTGCATGTTTCTAAAAATTCTTAGAGAACGGATTCCCAGCCCCTCGATGCCCGTTGGATATAGATAAAACAAGAAGAAGAATGAATCCTACAAGTTAATCGTAAAACCTATTTAAATTTTGTGGAGTTAATACTATGAAAAACTTAAAACTGGTACACATGAGACAAATTTACCCCAAACTTGTACACCTATGACAAATTTACTCTCCGTTAGTTTCCGTTAAATTTTATAATCAAATTGCTGAGTTGGATGACACGTAATAGTTGACGGGTGTACCATTTTGGGATTTCACCCTTTATTTGTCATAGATACCAGTTTGTGGATTTTCGTGGTTTAATCCAATTTAACGAAAACTAAAGGAGGGTAAATTTGTCACAAGTGTATAAGTTTGGGGTTTTTTATGGTCAAAAAATTAGTTTTGAATAAAATGTATCAGCTTGGAGTTTTTCATGATAAAAAAATTAGTTTGGGATAAATTTATCACGAGTGTACCAGTTTAGAGTTTTTTGTGGTATTAACGCAATTTTGTGTATAACAATATTTTGTATAGGAGTCATTCAAGAAGTCACAATAAGTTACAATGGTGGGATTCATCCGTGGTGAACCATAAAATTGTCCTTCCTTCCAAGTGATTTACTCGGCGAGGAGAGCGCAATTAATCATGTCAATAGTATAGTTTTGGACATCCATAGAATTCATAGTCTTTGTTGAACGGATGGTTCTTCTTTCTTTGGGTAGATTTTCTAATGAATGGTTACACCTTGATGTGATTCATAAATATAAACTTGAACTCTCTTTCTTATAGAAAAAGGGAAGAAGTTCATTGAATCAACATGATTGGTGTGTAGCCTCTTTGTTTCGAGTTTCTCAAACTCTAACGCAACTCTAGGATTTGATCCAAGACAGACGAGTTCGAGGGGTTGTAGTAAAAGTTACAAATTGCATGTGCATAATAGCATGACTGACATAGTACCGTCAACCAATTACAGTAAACATCTCAAGAAATCTGCCGTTCGAATTTCGGACATTCTCTGTTCACACAAAAAATCTCAGTTGAATAGTTTGGAGTTTTAGCTATCAGTTGGTCGAGATATTTTTTATACTGATCAACTTGAAAAGCTTTAAGGGTTCTGGCCCATGAAAAAAAATAAAGGAAACGCAAAACACTCCTCTTCATTCAAACAAACATAATGGCATCATAGTACCACACACGTTGGAACATCACGTAATACAAACGAAGGAAAAAGAGCATACCAAAAGGCAAAAGAAAACATGGAAAACCCACAAGCACACAAATAACAAAATCAAACCACATTTGACCTATGCATCAATTGATTCACGGGCATGCATCGAATCACCAGAAAATTATTGCATCGGGACTAGGTGCACACATGTAATGCCCGTCTGCAAATGTAAAATCTATATGGTCTCATGTTGAATTCAGTGAGATCCATCAGATTCAACAGTTCAGATGGACTCGGAGAGCATGCACCCCTCGGTCCATGCAATAACCTCAATCCATGATCTCTATTTGGACGACTGGGGTGCACTACCCTGAGGCGTGGCATTTGTCTGAGGCCCCGTACCCATGCCTATCGGTGGACGCTTCAAGGCATCATCTCTCGGCTTATCGGAGCCGCCCGATTTCCCCTTTGGATCGTTGTCCATAGCGTTGTATTCTCTCTCTTCTTTGACCCTCTTCCTTTCTCCGAACGATGAGATGTATTGGTGCTGTTGGGAAGCAGCACTTATATATAGAGGGAGAGCCTAAGTACTCACCAACTCAAGAAACTGATTTAGAGGACACCTTCAATATTGTACTATTATTCTTCAATTCTCTTATTGACTTTGGAGTTTGTCCATCTTAATCTTTTCCCCTAGCGGCAATATTTGTAGATTAGTATTACTATGAACTTGTCTAAAGGTTCGTTAAGCTAGGTCTACACAGTCATGGATTCTTGTTTACTAGTGTTTTTGCAATTTGGTGATTTCGCTTACACATTTTTAATCGTGGCTAATCAAGTGTGCTACATACGTATAGCCCATTTTACTAAATCAAGCCAAGAATTAGACTTAGAAAAGTGAGGGTTTGTTGGGTGATCATCTTGTCTAAGGAACGTACGCTAGATTAGTAATTTGACCTTGAAACCAAGTTTGTTAGCTTTGCTAGAGTTAACTTTGACATGAATCTATTCATTGGAGGGTTTTCTTTATTTTTTCCTGGTGAAAATTTTTGGAATTATTGATTGAGTCCGTATCAAATTTGATTGGTCGCCATTTGCTGACATTGTGGAGGGGAAAAGTGCCAAAAAAGTCCTAAACCTTTTGCATTAGTGCCAATTTAGTCCTAAACCTTTTTTTGGTGCCAATTCAGTCCTAAACCTTTTGCATTGGTGCCAATTTAGTCCTAAACCTTTTTTTGGTGCCAATTAAGTCCTAAACCTTTTAAATTGGTGCCAATTCAGTCCTAAACCTTTTGTTTTTGTGCCAATTTAGTCCTTCCGGTCAATTTTGATCGGAATTTGCTGACGTGGACGCCGTACCCGGCCGGTCACAGTCGCCCGGCGGACGTGGCGCTGACGTGGACAAATTAAATAATATTTTAATATTTTTTTGAATTTTTATTTTTTTCCTTTTTTTTTTTTTTTTCCACTTTTTTTTTTGGCTTTCTCCTTCCTCTCGGCCGGTCGCCGGGTGCGGCAACCGGCCGAGGCTAGAGGCTGAGGCCGGCGAGGCTCGACCCTCGCCGGCCACCGGAGAGCGGCCTCGCCGGGCGAGGGCGAGCCTCGCCATGGTCGGGCGAGGCCCGACCTCGCCGGATCCGGCGAGGTCGAGCCTCGCCCGGCCCGCCGCGAGGCCCGACCTCGCCCGGATCGGCGAGGTCGGGCCTCGCCCGACCATGGCGAGGCTCGAGCCTCGCCGGAGGCCGCGGCGATGGCGAGCCTCGCCATGGTCGGGCGAGGCCCGACCTCGCCGGATTTGGCGAGGTCGGGCCTCGCCTGGCGGCTGGGCGAGGTTCGACCTCGCGCGATCCGGCGAGGCTCGGGCCTCGCCCGACCATGGCGAGGCTCGCCCTCGCCCGGCGAGGCCGCTTCTCCCCGTGGCCTGCGAGGTCGAGCTCGCCGACACAGCCTAGCTGAGCCGGTCCGCCGGACCGGCGACCGGCCGAGGAAGGAGAAAGCCAAAAAAAAGTGGAAAAAAAGGAAAAAAAGGAAAAAATAAAAATTCAAAAAATATTAAAATATTATTTAATTTGTCCACGTCAGCACGTCGGCGCCCGTGACTGGTCGCTGACGGCAACCGTCCACGTTAGCAAATTCGATCAAAATTGACCGAAGGACTAAATTGGCACAAAAACAAAAGGTTTAGGACTGAATTGGCACCAATTTAAAAGGTTTAGGACTTAATTGGCACCAAAAAAAGGTTTAGGACTAAATTGGCACCAATGCAAAAGGTTTAGGACTGAATTGGCACCAAAAAAAGGTTTAGGACTAAATTGGCACTAATGCAAAAGGTTTAGGACTTTTTTGGCACTTTTCCCCATTGTGGAGCCAATGGGTCTTCAAATGATCCCAATTGCCACATTTGAATCATGATCCATCCTATGATTCGTTCTTACTACTCATTTGATGGTTGCTAATTTACAATAGAATGGTATTGGGTTACGTCACATTAGAAAAGTTGTACAACTTGCAACTTATCGCAGCTAGCAATTGGAATCTCATTAGAGTTGTTGTCGAATTAGCTAGAAAATTTGATGATACAAATTAATGCCTTCTAAAGTATGATGTGGTTGGATTGCCTGGATTGCTTATATGTTAGCATTCTCTCGTATGCTTCAATAGTGTTAGCTTTTGTCTCGATTGATTCTTTGAAAATTTGAAAATTGAGTTGATGGCCTCTCTGTGTCTTCCTTCCATCTCTCCTGCCTATTATCAATTTTGGATAGTCTTCTTTTTGTCTCATCTTCTGCTTCTATCTACAATGTAAAACGGATAAAAGAAGAATGGATGAGTGTAATGGAAGTCTTAAAACTTATGGCGATAATGCAATCAAATTCTAAAACTTTTAATTTGAGCAATCAAATACTAAAACTTATGATAAATTGTTAAGTTTGTCGCCTTAAGGTCGACCAAAGGCGAAACATTCTTAATTTGTCACCTTAGGTCATACCCTAGGATGACAAAATCATAGTTTTGTCGCCTCAAATCAGACTTAAGCGACAAAATTCGCACATTGCCACTATTGATTCAATCGATATTGAACCTACTGCGACAAATATGAAATTAATAGAGCGGGGACGAGAACAGCAGAGAGAATGTGACAGGGAGGAGACGAGATGAAAGGCAAAGTCTATTGCGAACTTGAACTCTAGGTGGATAGGTGGAGAGCTGGGCCAAACAAGCAATATGCTACTATAAGTTCTCAATAGCAACTTAACTATGGAATGAACGAACGAACAGATAGTATCTATATTACTACACAGTGCGGCATAAAATGTTCAATCGACTAGCAAGAACATACAAACGTAGATCGTCAGCCAGAAATCACATACAGAAATTTAAATGTGTACAAGTACTTGCATGGTCAGGCCGATTATGCATCCATCCTCAAAGAGAAATCTGAGTTTCTCAAAAGATTGAGTTCTTGAGGTCTCACCGAATTTCGAAAAAATGCAAGTAGACAGCTTGCCCTCGCTTATTAGCTCAATTAGGTTTAGAGGAAACTTGAGCCTAACCAATTGACGAACAGAAGAATCATTCTAGGGTTTACTTTAAAGAGAATTTCTATTATTCACTGAACAATACAGCTCATCCTATACATCAATGAACACATCTATTTCTATATTCATGCCTATGCGAAAGACTATAAACTTCTTTCACTGGTTGACGAAATCTACTTAACTTAGAAAAGTGAGGGTTTGTTGGGTGATCATCTTTCCTAGGTATCCTACTACTAGATCAGTAACATGACCTTTTTTTTTTGCTAGAAATCAGTAACATGACCTTGAAACCATGTTTGTTAGCTTTTGCTAGAGTTGACTTTGATATTAATCCCTTCGTTGGAGGGTTTTGGAATTATTGATCGAGTCTATGTCAATTTGATTGCTCGCCATATGTTAGCATTATGGGGTTAATGGGTTTCAATCAAATGATCCCAATTGTCACATGGGAATCATGATCCCCCCTATGATTTGTACTGACTTTTTGGTTGAAGGTCGATAATTCACAGTAGGATACAAGTGGGTTACATCAAATTGGAGAAGTTGTGGAACTAGCAGCTTATTTTGCCTGTCCACCACCATTCTCATCACAAGCGATACTCCTAACTTGACCCGTGGATTGAGAAATTTGTATGGACATTGATGTTGGGTAGGAATCTACATTGCTTATATGTTAGGATTCTCTCCTATTCTTCAGTGTTGTTAGCTTTTGTCTAGATTGAATATTTTATAAATTGAAAATTGAGTTGATTTAATTGGCGTCTCTTTGTGTCTTCCATTGATCTCTCCTGTCTATAATCGATGTTAATGTCCCCTTTCTATGTATGTACTATGTGAGACGAATCAAAGGCCAATACAACGTAAACGGATAAAGAAGATTGGATGAGAGCAATACAAGTTTTTAAAACTTGTGCGAAAATGCAATCAAGTCCTAAAACTTTCAATTTGTACATTTAAGTCATACAACTCACGACGAATTATTGAATTTGTCACCTTAAGATCAAGTTAAAGTGAAAAGTTCTTAAATTTGTCACCTTAGATAATACCTTAAGATGACGACGTGATAATTTTTTTTTTTGGTCAGAAAATTAGATATATCATTCACTAAGAAAGGATAGTAGGACCCGATAAATGGGCATCAGTACATAAGAGCTCCCAAAGTGCTTGGGGAGGGGAGAAGACCCAATTCAAAGGTAGGTAGTTTTTTTTGTGGGCTTTAGCAACCCAGTCTGCTACAAAGTTGGCCTCTCTATAACAATGAATAACCCAGATACTAGAGAAGGATCGTAGCAGGTCTTTGCATTTCGAGATAAGCGCGTGAACTTCCCAACTAAGTTGATCTGGACTCTCTAAGGCATTGACTAAGTCCAAACTGTCAGACTCAAGAACAAGGACTTCGTGTCGTTTGGGAAAGAAATGAGTTAGGGCTTCTAACAAAGCGAGAGACTCAGCCATCAGCGGGGATGACGTTGCCACCGTATGAGCTGCTCCATCCAGCAACCTCCCGACGGAATCACGGCAAACGCAGGCGACCGAACCTTCCGAAGCTCCAGGTTCGTACGCTCCATCTATGTTTATCTTATAAGTTCCATACAGCGGTGGATTCCAAGTCCCTGAAAAATCGTCGGCTTTGTTCCCAGATCTGCTTGATTTGGGGTTCCATCTGTTAAAGCTCTTCAACCCAACTAGAACAGAGTCGATGAGGCTGATTGTGTCAGGTTTTCTGTTCTTGAAGATGGCTTGGTTGCGCGCCTTCCATATATTCCATAGTGTTGCAACAACCAGCTCTAGATTAGGTGAGTTGCTTGACTTTCCTTTCAAATTCCCGAACCAATCTTCAATTCGAGTAAGACCCTGACTTGATATATGAACATTCAGCACAGGGTTCGACCAAATTTCCTTCATCCAAGGACACAATAAAAATAGGTGCTCCACAGTTTCCACGCCTCGATTGCATAAAGAGCATGTGGGATCAGGTATAACTTTTCTTCGAAATAAATTCTCTTTAGTTGGGAGAGCATTCTAGCATAAATTCCACATGAAAATTCTAACCTTGGGTGGAGAGTGCAATTTCCATATATCTGTCCAGAGGGTGGGAGGAGGTTGAAAAGAAGTTGAGGCTTGATTTTCATTCTGTTTATTTGCTTTCTCTCGAATGTAGTTGTATCCACTTTTAATTGTGTACTTGCCTGCTTGAGTTCCAATCCATACGAGCCGGTCTTTCTCTATTTGGGGTTTAATCGGGATAGCAGGGATTTCTCTCACTAATTGATCCTCAAAATGTTCAGTTAAAACTGTTTCATCCCATATGCCTTCCTCACTAATAATGAGTTCAGAGACAAAACGTGGTTCATCTCTATTAGCAGGACCTCCTATGATTCCCCTCTTCAGCCATTTATCCTCCCTGATTCTTATCTGTGAACCATCCCCTACTGCCCACAGCACTTGGGGTGAGATGGAGTCTCTTCCTAGGATTAGACTTTGCCAACCCCATGAGGGGCGTTGTCCCTTTTCCGCATGCCAGAAATCTTTATGAGGAAAATAAAGGCCCTTAAATAGAATGCTCTAGAAAGAGTTTGGACTGTTACTCAGACGCCAAGCTTGCTTTCCTAACATTGCTTTATTGAAGGAGAGCAGATCTCTAAATCCCAGGCCACCCTTATCCTTTCTTGTCTTCAGAATATCCCATCTCTTCCAGTGAATTCCGGCTTTGGTCTCATTAGTTTTCCACCAGAATGAAGCAATTTTCTGTTCAATAGCCTTACAAATAGAAATCGGGATCTTAAAAACAGACATGGCATATTGTGGTAATGCTTGAACCACTGCTTTAAGCAAAACTTCTTTACTAGCTTTTGACATTAGTTTTTCCTTCCACCCTTCTAGTTTGGAATTGACTCGTCCTAAAATCCAAGCAAACATTTGTTTTTTCGATACTCCCCAATCCGAAGGAATTCCAAGATATTTGCCAGTTTTGTCAATAATAAGAACTCTCAATTCCCTTGCCATATTGTCTTTCAGAGTTTGGGGGCAATCACTACCAAAGAAAATCTCCGATTTGTTTAAGTTTATAGCTTGTCCAGATGCTAGGCAATATTGATTCAGGATAGATGCCAAATTCTGACACTCTAGAATTGTACCATTCAAGAAGAATATTGAGTCATCCGCAAAGAGTCAATGAGAAAGGGTGGGACACCACCTGTTCAGTTTAATCCCTGTGATACTTCCATTGTCTACGGCTGTCTTTAGTCATGGCCACGGGCTGGTTTCGGCCCGGAACCGGCCCGATCAAACCCGGGCCCGGACCGTTGACCGGGCCCGCGGTTGGGAACCGGAACCGGCCCGTGGCCTACCGGCCCGGTTCCGGTTCCAGAAATTTTGGAACCGGCCCGGAACCGCCGGTTCTGGGCCCGGTTCTAAAAAAAAAATTTTAAAAAAAAACCCTGCACCTGCAGTGCAGCAAGGCCCCACCCGCACCTCCTCCAGTACAGCAGTACTCCACGCCCTCCTCTGTCCTTTTCCAGACTCCCACCAGTCTTCCGCTCCACGCCTCCACCCTCTCCTCCTCCGTCCACACCCCTCTCCGCCGGCGCCACTCCCACCCCCTCTCTGCCGCCGCCGCCCCCTCCACCTCCCTCCTCCTCATGCCCTCCTGGTCCTCCCATCCTTCCCTCCCTTGCATCGGCGTCAAGCTCGTGACCCACTTCCCCGGCAACTCCTTCGCGCTGAACCTGCCGGTGGTCCACGCCGTCTTCGTCCTCTTGACTCCCTCACTGCCGCCAGCCCCTCGCCACCGCGACGCCACCGTGTTGACCACATGACCGCACCGCTGCGGTCTCGGGCCTCGCCTCCGAGCTCCTCTTGCGGACCGACAGCAAGGTCCTCGTCATGGTCAGTCCCTCCTTCCCCCCTCTCCCCTGTGCCGGTCCTCTCCTTTTCTCCTTCGCCCGCCCTCCGTCTTCCCAGATCTAACCCCCGCAGCCATCGCCCCCGCCCATGGTCGCAACCACCGATGCCGATGCCTCCTCCCCTTTTCTCCTCCTCCCCCCTCGAACCGAAACAGGCCGGAACCGGAACCGGCCCGGAACCGCCGGTTCCGGTTCATACATGGCCAAGAACCGGAACCGCCGGTTCCTGAACCGTGGCCATGACTAGCTGTCTTCATTAATGAGGACAGTACATTTGCCACCAGAATGAAAAGGTAGGGAGATAGGGGATCCCTTTGCCTAATCCCTCGAGAAGGTTTGAAGTAATGGAGAGGTTCTCCATTAAACTTAACGCTGAATGAAACTGTTGTGACACATTTCATGATCCATCCCACCCATTTCTCATCAAAGCCAATCTTCATTAGGCATGCCTCCAAGAAATCCCATTCCACTCGATCGTAGGCTTTCTTCATGTCTAACTTGAGAACCGCTTGAAATTTCTTTCTTCTCTTTTGAATTCTAATTTGATGCAACACCTCCTGGACAATAAAGATGTTATCTTGAATTTGCCTCCCGCCGACGAAAGCACTTTGTTCCATTGCAACAAGTTCTGGTAGAAGTGGTTTGAGTCTATTGGCCAGCACTTTTGAGATAATCTTGTAGCCAAAATTACATAAACTAATTGGGCGGTATTGATCTAGTCTCTCTGGGTTCGGGACTTTCGGGATAAGGGAGATGTGTGTTTTATTTAAATCTGGTGGCAGGGATCCAGTGTTGAAGAAATTCCTCACCTCCTTTAGAATATCCCATTTAATCTCTTCCCAATTCTACTAATAAAACAAACCACTAAGGCCATCAGGCCCCGGTGCTTTTGCTGCGCCGAGCTGGAAAGTTGCATTTGTTACTTCTTCCAAGGTTGCCTCAGCCAACAAGAGGTGATTCATCTCTTCTGTTACCACCCGAGATACCTGATCCAGAACTTGGCAGAAATGTCGAGGGCCGATAGATTGATATAGATCTCGAAAAAAAAGTATAGTATGTTCTTTCAACTGGCACTGCTCAAATAGCCATGTATTCTCTAAATTCTGAAGCATAGAGATCCTATTCCTCTGTCGCCTCTGAATGGTAGTTGCATGAAAAAACTTTGTGTTTCTATCTCCCCATTTCAACCAATTAATTCTCGATCGCAGCCCCCAATACATCTCTTCCTGCCTCCATAAATAATCAATATCTTCTTGCGGGTTTTTGATTCTCACTTTGTCAAAGGACCCCATGGTATTGTTTGTCAGCCACTACAATTCCTGTTTCAGCAAGTTGATTTCCCTATGTCCATTCGCGAATTTCTTCTTACTCCATTTGGAAAGAGCAAAAGTTACGGCCTGCAACTTCCCGACTAAATCCTTTTCAAAGTGAGTGGGAGAGCTCCAAGTTTCTTTCACCACCTTTCTACATTCATCACTCTCAAGCTAGAAGGCTTCAAACTTGAATTCCTTTTTTCGTTTTACAGGGTTAGCCCAAAGAGATAGAAGTATAGGACTGTGATCTGATCCTATTGCTGGGAGAGCATAAGCTTCCGCTTCAGGGAACATCAACCTCCATTCAATCGTACATACCACCCTGTCAAGTCGTTCTTTAATGTACTCGTCCCCTTCTCTATTATTGGCCCAAGTGAACGCACACCCTTTACTGTCAATGTCGATCAATGAACAGGCATCTAGACAATCCCAAAAAGCATTCATTCTATAGTTTTCAGCCAAGCGCTTTCCAACTTTTTCCCTGTAAAACCACACCTCGTTAAAGTCACCCAAACACACCCAAGGCAGTACATTCATGGAACTTATATTTTACAATTCCTCCCAAAGTTGTAGCCTTTTTTGGTACAAATAAGAAGCATAAACAAATGTAACTCTCATGTCCTTTCCACTAACCACCTCTTTACACCTCAAATTCACAAATTCCTCAGACATTGAGTCTATTTCCAGTGAAATTCTTTCATCCCACAGAATAGCCAAGCCTCCCGCCATGCCCACAGGATTAACTACAAAATAACTCTGAAAATGGAGTCTTCTCTTTATTCTCTGAATAACCTCAGCCTGATTTTTCGTTTCCATCAGAAAAACCACAGTGGGCCTAAAACGAGCCACTAAAGCTCTTAATTCTCGGACTGTCAAGGGTGTGCCCAACCCTTGACAGTTCTAGCATAGTATATTCATGGTTCACTTGGTGGCTTACTAGGCTAGCCACCAAAGCCCATGCAGCGACTTCTTCAGTCGTACGAACAGGTGTTTCAAGAAGTTGAGTTTCATCCAGCCAAGTTGGGGTTTTAGGTAGTGAATTGTAAGGACTGAACCTCTTTTGTTTTTTGGTTGAGGGAGTTTTTGGTTCCTTACAGCTCTTCTTTCTGTTGCCTTCTGAACTTGTTTGGCCAGGCTGAGAATTCAAGCCTTTCTCATGAGTAGGGCCTGTAAGCAGAAGTGCTCTTTTACCAGAATTATACATTGTTATCTCCTACGTGTAGTAGGGATCTGTCCTCATGTGATCTCCCTGTTGTATATTGGAATTAATTAAACTCAAGCGATAAAATTCACACATTGTCGCTATTGATTCGATCGATTTTGAACCTACGGTGACAAACATGAAATTTATAGAGCGGGGACGAGAACAATAGAGAGAAAGTAGTAGAGAGGACACGAGATGAAAGGCAAAGTCTACTGGGAGCTTGGATTCATAGGCGGAGAGCTGGGCGGTGGACAATGTATTGACTTGAGGCTTATAACTAATAGGCAATATGCTACGAGCGAGAATAAACGGACATTATGTTGGGAACCATACATCGATTCCAGAAAAATAACCTAACCAAACGATCCTCACTAGCAGAATATAATAATAGAAAGAACAGAATTGAAAGAACACACCAGAGAATTTGTTATCAAAGTTCACCCAAACTTGGGTTACGTTTTCGCGCAGAGGCACTCTGCAAATCCACTAGATTTTGAAGAAAGTAGGAATATAATAATGATCTTCTCTCAAGATCGGGGCACAAAGAGATTGAGAATACTCACAAAGAAAAAACTCACTTTTTCTTCTCTCTTTTCTTTTCTCTCTATTTTCTTCTCAGTGCTTTTCTTCTCAGCGCTTGACGGCTAGTTTCTATCAATAGCTGATAAAGTATAGCTTTTAACCTAAAAGCAAAATTAATAGAAAAGACAAAAAAGCTCTTAATAATAATATTTGGCTTCATCCTCCAACAATCTCCCACTTGAAGATAAATATACCCGATACACCAAGCAACTTTGCATCCATCTACTTCAAAAACTAGTAATTGGAACTTGTGCCTCTACGATACCCCTCATCAATTAACATGGAGTAATACCAATGGTAGAAGTACAGAAAACAAGTTTCTCTTTGTCTACTACCTTGGTAAACATATCAATCGGATTATTCGCGCCATCAATCTTCTGTAACTTTAACTCATTATCTTTCAATGCTGACCTGATGAAATGATAACACTTCTTGATATGTTTAGTCCTTGACTGATAAGCTGCATTATTTGCTAAGTGTATTGCACTTTGACTATCACTCCACAGTGTGCTTACTGGCTGTTTTCGATGTAGCTCCTCCATGTAATCTTGTAACCACATGATTTCCTTGGAGGCTTCTGTGATCGCCATGTACTCTGCTTCTGTCGTCGATAGAGCCACTACTTTGTGTAGTTGAGATACCCAACTCACTACTGTACTTACAACTGTAAAGACATATCCAGTGGTACTCTTACCACTATCTTGATCACCCAAGTGATCTGCATCCACATAACTCTGCAATTCTAGAGGTGTCCCTCCATAATAAAGAGAGTGATTTGATGTACCTGCTAGATATCTCAATATCCATTTTACTGCGTTCCAATGTTCTTTGCCCGGGTTCTACAAATATCGACTCACAACTCCCACTGCCTATGCAATGTCTGGTCTTGTGCTCACCATGGCATACATTAAACTTCCCACTGCTGATGCATATGGGACTGTTGCCATCTCATCTTTCAAAGCCTGAGTACTTGGACACATATCCTTAAAAAGTTTGAAGTGACTTGCTAGAGGAGTCGCAACCGGTTTTGCCTTATTCATGTTAAATCTCTTTAACACCTTCTTTTACATAGTCTTCTTGCGACAACCATAATTTCTTATTTTTCCTGGCTCTAATGATTTTCATGTCTAGGATATTCTTGGCCTCTCCCAAGTTTTTCATAGCAAACTGCGATGCCAACATCTTCTTCACTTCTACGATTCTCTTCATATTAGAACTAGCCACTAGCATCTCATCCACATATAAAGAGAGATATACGATATCACCATCGCTATACTTGCGAAAATAAACACAATGATCAGCTTCACAGCGTGCAAAACCTTTTTCTTCCATGAAACCATCAAACTTTAAGTACCATTGCCGCGGAGCTTGCTTCAAGCCATACAAGCTTTTCTTCAAGTGACAAACCATGTGCTCTTTACCTTTGACCTCAAAACCTTTAGGTTGCATCATATATAACTCTTCATCTAGGTCCCCATGCAAAAACGCCGTTTTCACATCCAATTGCTCGAGATGAAGACCCTCCACCGCAACTATACTCAGCAAAACTCTGATCGATGTCATCTTTACTACCGGTGAAAATATTTCGGAGTAGTCAATTCCTTCTTTCTGAGAAAAGCCCTTGACCACAAGTCTCGCTTTGTATCTGATACTACCATCTGCTTCATTTTTTATCATGTACAGCTACTTATTTAACAAAGCCTTTTTACCTGTAGGCAACTCGGTCAACTCTCAAGTTTTGTTCTGAAGTAACGAGCTCATCTCGTCTTTCATAGCACGCTCCCACTGCATGTGAGATGTGTCTTTCTTTGCCTCATCATAAGTCTCCGGTTCTCCCGAATCTGTATATAAGATATGGCTCAGAACAATATTAGCTGATGGATAAAAAATTACCTTTGGCTCTCTCACGCATGTAGACCTCCTCAAGACAGGTACTTCAGGGTCGTTAATCTGTTCTGGATCACTGCGTTCTTCTTGAACTGCCTCTTCATTGATAATATGTTCATCTTGAACCTCCCCTTCAGGTGCACTTTGATTCGCTGGAACTATTTTCACAGGTATTGTGTCCAACTCAACATATTCTGGTTCTATTGTAAAGACCCGGGGTCTACACTGTGTAATATTGTCCGCTTTGGGCCTATTGACCCTCACGGCTTTAAAACGCGTTACACAGAGTAGAGAACCCAAGCCTTATAAATTAGCCCAGGACTCCCCCCCTAAGCGATGTGAGACAAGAGACATGCCCCCCCTTGCCATCCTAGAAGCCTGCCAGGAGCCGCTCCTTGTCCAGGCCCTCTGGCCCCGGCGACCACTCCCCGCCCTCGTCGGACCGGGTCGTTACATTCTCCCCTCCTTCGAGCACAGCGTCCTCGCTGTGGCCCCACACGCGGTCGGGAGTCGGCTCTGATACCATTTCAAAGAGACCCGGGGTCTACACTGTGTAATATTGTCCGCTTTGGGTCCGTTGACCCTCACGGCTTTAAAACGCGTTACACAGAGTAGAGAACCCAAGCCTTATAAACTAGCCCAAGACTCCCCCCTAAGCGATGTGGGACAAGAGACATGCCCCCCCTTGCCATCCTAGAAGCCTGCCAGGAGCCGCTCCTTGTCCAGGCCCTCTGGCCCCGGCGACCACTCCCCGCCCTCGTCGGACCGGGTCGTTACATCTACTGCCTTCTCATGCTCTGTCTGATGATCCTTGTACATCTTTTCTTCATGGAATACCACATTCCGACTGCAGATGACTTTGTTATTCTCATAATTCCAAAGCCTATAACCATACTCATCGCCACCATATCCGATAAAGACGCACTTCTGGGACTTAGCATCAAGCTTCTTCCTGTCCTCCCTATCAATAAGAGCATGCGCAATACAGCCAAAAATTTTTAAATATGAATAATTAATCTTTTTATCTGGTTACTACTCCTGCGGTATTTCTCCATCAAGTGCACTAGATGGACTCCTAGTAATCAGATAAACAGCTGCATCAATTGTAGCAGCCCATAAGTGTAGCAGAAGACCCGCATCTAGTCTCATGCATCTTGCGCGCTCTAAAATAGTCATGTTCATTGTCTCAGCTACACCATTCTCTTGAGGAGTTCTAGGAACAGTCTTTAAATCGTGTATGCCTTCTCGACTCAAGTATTCTGCAAATTCCTTGCTGGTGTATTCACCACCATTATCAGACTTTAGAGCTTTAATTTGATAGCCTATCTCTTTTTCTACCATAGCCTTCCACATTTTGAACATCCCGAATACTTCTGATTTTTCTCTAAGAGCATAGACCCAAGTCTTCCTTGTCGCATCATCAATGAATGTGACAAAATATCTCTTACCACCATAAGAGAGTTCCTGAGCCGGTCCCCACACATCCGTATGAACCAACTCTAATTTTTTACCTTTATTCTGTCGCCCATTCAACTGAAAGCTGACTACCTTTTGTTTTCTATAAATGCAACTCTCACAGAAATCTAACTCAACTTTCTGCAAACCTTGAAGTAATTTCCTTGAGTGTAATTGCTTTACACCATTTTCACCAAGATGTCCCAAACGATAATGCCAAAGAGTAGACAAATTACTTGTAGCCACTATAGTTGTAACCATATCACTGATATTATCTCCCTAGAGAAGGTAAAGTGTACCCGTATGCTTTCCCTTTGCTACTACTGTTGCCCCTGAAGTTATCTTCCACTCTTCAGATCCAAAAGTTGTTACCAAACCTTCTTGGTCAAGTTTACTAGTTGAGATCAGAATTTTTTTTTTAATTATGGGATATGTCTAGTTTCACGCAAAACTAGATGTCTTCCATATGAGACGTTTACAATCACAGTTCCTTTTCCAACAATCGGACACATGTGGTCGTTTCCCACAACCACTTGCCCAAAATCTCCACTGGCATAATCAGCAAAGATGTCTCTTTACGAGGAGCAATGGAAAGAAGCACCGGAATCAATAAACCACTGATTTGTCGTCAAGTCATACCCTGCAGATAAACATAAGTTCTCTAACGAAGGTTCATCGCTAACCATATTAGCTCCTTGATTCTCATCCCGCTACTTCTGTTTGTAGGCTTCACACTGAAACCTCCGGTGTCCAATCTAGTAACAAAACCGATACTCGTCTTTTGCAACCTCTCTTTTTCCCCTTGATTGTGACCTGCCACGCCTGTTGAATTTTCCTCTGCTTTTACTTCTCCCACGGTTCTCCACTACTAGTGCCGTGGAAGATATAGATGGCGAAAAATTATTTCCACCTGAAAATTTCCTTCGCATCTCTTCATCCATGATACTGCTCACAGCATCATCCGGAGTCAAATCATCCTTCATGGTGCTTGAAATTCCTTGCATTGCGGTGTTGTAGCTTTTCGAAAGAGAACATAAAAATAATAAAGCTTGAAGCTTTATATCCAGATATATGCCTACGGATTCCAACTGACCGGTGACTTGCATGAAACTATTAATATGCTCTGCCACGGAACCTCTATCATATAACTTCATATTAACCAACTTTTTCAGCAAAATTACTTGATTTGATGTGGACGGCTTCTCATATATATTTGTAAGTATATCCATGGCTTCTTTTGCAGTTTTTGCTTTCGCGATATGGTACCCTGTCTTTTTCGTCAACCCTAGACGAATCGCACCTAATGCCTTTCATTCAAGAATTTTCCATCCCGATTATGCTGTCAGATCCACTTCCGCGAGTTCGGGTTTCCAACCCTCAAGTGGTGTATAGAGATCTTTCTGATAAAGATAATCCTCGATTTGGAGTTTCCACCATCCGAAATCCTGCCCGTCAAACTTATCGATCCTGATTTTATCTTTTGCCATATTGTTTGCTTTCAATCAAACGTCACCAAAAAATCCTCAATGTTCTTGATTAACCAACCAAGCTTTGATAAAAGTTGTTGGGAACCATACACCGATTCCAAAAAAATAACCCAAGCAAACGATCCTTACTAGCAGAATATAATAATAGAAAGAACAGAATTGAAAGAACACACCAGAGAATTTGTTATCGAAGTTCACCCAAACCTAGGCTACGTCTCCACGCAGAGGCACTCTGCGAATCCACTAGACTTCGAAGAAAGTAGGAATACAATGATGATCTTCTTTCAAGATCGGGGCACAAAGAGATTGAGAAGACTCACAAAGAAAAAACTCACTTTTTCTTCTCTCTTTTCTTTTCTCTCTATTTTCTTCTCAGCGCTTGACAACTAGCTTCTATCAATAGCTGATATATAAAGTGTAACTTTTAACCTAAAAGCAAAATTAATAGAAAAGACAAAAAAGCCCTTAATAATAATATTTGGCTTCATCCTCCAACACATTAATCATCAACGAGAAATCACATACAGAAATTTAAACATGTACACATATACCTGCATGTCCGGCCAATTATGTATACATCCTCAAACAGAAAATCGAGTTTTTCAAAATATTAAGTTCCTAAGGTCTCATCGATTTCGGAAAATGCAAAATTTGACATGGGCATGCTTTTGTATGTTGTTGCTACCACTAGAACAATGGTATATTTGCCTTTTGGTTTGCTCTGGACTCATTCCTAGGTCTTACCCGGCTCCTAACCCTCATATCACCAAGCTTGCTTAATCGAATTATGACATTACGTACATCCATTTAACAATCTAATTCCTGAATTATGTCCATATCTACCAATCTCAAGGAGTCGCTCAGGTGGTAAACGTGCTTCTCAAAGCCTAAATTCGAATCACTGTATATGTGTGTTCTTGTGGGGCTACTCTAGAATTTATCCGACGCGAATGGGACAAGAGACGATGACACTTGATTGAATTGATCGAGTACTAGAAATATCGCGAGCATCCCAATTGTCCCGAATTTGCCACTAACTTTTCACATGTACAATGGCCCATCTTGTTTTAGTTATATGAGCCTACATGAGAAATAGATCTGTCAAAATGGGTTATAGATCCATTTATTAACCCATATTTGATACTATAACCCATATCTGATGGGCTAAGTTATTATATTTGTTAGTTATATTCAAAAAATTGATTATAAATAGATTTAAAATGACCAAACCAAAATAATGTATATGTTAAATAAGTTTACAACTTTTTTAGACCCAAGCCACCTCTATAACTTTCTATTCCTCTCACTTGATCTCACGCTTGCTTGCTCCATGCTCTCACCTAAGTTTGAGTATAGATTTTTCTAAATTTGATTATAATATTTAGATTTGTATAATTTTTATGATCACTAGATTTGTATTACATGCAAATGAGTCAAAACGGTTTAATAGGTCAATTCAAATTGGACCATTTTCGACCCAACCTTCTGTTTTGACGGGTCTACACAAGAAACATTCCATAAGGACAAGAGTATCCGTAACCCTCCTACAGTCAATCTCCAAGTTGATCTTGAATTTGTCGTACACCCATAAAAATGCTCCAAGCATGGACCTTAGTCAATGAATTTTATCTTATATACAGTCTCAATTGATCAGGTAAAAACTGATTTCACAACTAATTTCGTGAAGATTACACATCTACGACCTCATGTACACGCGGTTGGCGATGGTCTAATGGTCCCGAATAATGAGTTAAGACATCAAAAATCAACCACCGATGCAACATCATCTTCTGTGTCTGTTAAAGGAAGAATCCTCTGATGTGAAATCTAATCCAAAGCACTTGAGGAACGCTATCCTCGCTAGCCTAACTATGGAGCAAGGGTGGTGATCCATGTAGCTGGGACTCGAGTTCTCTCCTTCCATCGTATCTTCTTCACTGGCTACTCCTCTGCTCGCACTCGTCGCGATGAAGCCTTTGACGCTCTGGCTTTCTCCGACCTGCAACTTTTCGGTTCAAAAAGCGAGGTTAGCCAATGTTAAGTTGTGAAAGCAGGCTCACTGCGCAAGATACACAATGACAAAGAATCCCAAGATATACGTTCAAAGAAAGAAATCAGTCGGACTCAGTTGGACTTCGGACATATTGATAAAACGCATGGACTCAAATGGAGTCTGCATTTGATTTTTTAATGTTCCTTTCGGTTGGACCCTGCATTTCAGAACATTGAACACTCTCAAAATCGATGCCACTAATATATATTTTCTTCTTTTGCATAGCGGGTCAGTTGGTGTCCCAATCAACTTTCGCGCACTCCGACCAGTCCACCTCCACGGGCTATCCAAACGGCGCACTCCACTATTTTGCCCCAATGCATTCAGTATTTGACTCTCGCTCCCACCCAATACCAGGAGAACAAACTCTCTTTCCATATAGGCCAACACTTCCAGGGTCATTTTTTAATTTCTTACAATGTGTAGACTCTAAGCACATTGGCATTAAAAACTTTAAGATTATTTACGTGCCAGCATGAAATTCTACTTATTTTGTTGGGGGGTTTTCTCTTGACGAGGTTATGCAGAAAAGCAAGGAAGTAAAAGGTACGTGCAAGATGGGAGTAATGATGACAAGAAGATGACCAGGTTATGCAGAAAAGCAAGGAAGAAAAAGGTACGCGCAAGATGGGAGTAATGATGACAAGAAGATGACAAAGGACCAACAAGAAGGCATTCACATGCACATCGCAATTCTCCATGTGGAAAATATTTTTTCAAAAAGAGAGCTATTATTGCACACCCCAGTAACCAACCCAACCAGAAAAAAAAAAAAAAAAAATTTACGGACTATATTGAATATACGACAAAAAGACCAATACCCCTGACTCCTCCCACCCTTTATACTTTGATTCAAAGGAAATCATAGTTTCTGCCCTACATATGTCTTTTATTTTTAATTTATTCATCAACCTTTCAATACCTCTTGTGTACACACCGAAGCTTTGGCTGGCGGCGTTTTCTTGCGATTGATTATTCTCAAGAACCGTCCATTTCCGAAGCAAGGAGAAAGAGGCACGTCTCTGGTGGAGACAACTTGGCTTGACCTCAAAGGTAAGACCTTTCGGTGGTGACTCACCTAACAGTACAAGATCCCAAAATTTCAATTTTAATCAAAGGCGAAAGCTGATGTGCCCGCAGCATTCGAATCTCACCATAGAATAATTGAATCCGAGCGCCTCATCCCACCGACTGAACACCAGATGCTCCAAAAGAAAAAAAAAACAAATAACTTACTGATCACATGACAACACAGCTATTTGAGAAATGGCACAGCTCATCCTACACTGGCAAGACACTGCTTGTCTGCCTCGCCGTAATTATCTAGGAAAAAAAAACATTGCTTAAATCCATCGCATAAACCGGTCCAGATTCGGGCATCGACCGAAAGTCTATGCTTTTTTATGAGACCCAAAAAATACCGGAATCAAGATTCGATTTAAAGTTCGTATTTATTCATGAAGCAAAAAAAAAAAAGAAAAGGTTTTGGACAGAATTAATACTCGAACCAAAGTTAATACTTTCTCTCAAGACTTAGAAACCGACCTAAAGTTTGTGCCTTTTAAGGAAATTAGTGTAGACGAATCACAAGCAGCAGATGTACGTATAGTTATGTATACGTGTACATAGAGGATTGTGGAGCATACCTGTAACACGACTGTACAAGGATTGTTAGCATCAACATTCTAGTGGGGGACAAATGCATAAGTTTAGTCGACATGACCCCCAGGGAAGCGAGAGGGGATGGCGATTGGATGCACCCCCATTTTATCAAACGGGTGGGGGGGTCCCAAACCACAAAAGGCAGGGAGACCCAGACGAGATTCCCCCAGATCGGAGTGTCGGAAATCGATCGGATGTCATCGATCAATCCAAAATTCGGATCAAGATTTGGTGCAACCCACCCCCCATCACTATCCCCCCCCACCCTTTTCACCGAGATCCCATCGTCGCCCGCCCAATCTTCGAGTTTTAAAGAAGAATAAGGTCCCAATCGGCCGTAGAAGGAAAATCTTAACGGAAGTTTGGAAAGCTCCGGATGGATGGGCCCCCCCATGAGAATCGTTGAGTTCCGTGGGGGGGCAGGCATACCCGCAAGCAAAGGTCGGAGGGGGGATTCCGATGCTTCGCGACGAAGCTTCCGTCAGGTCGAGCAATGCGACCAAATGCACCGACGGATTTGGATGGGGGGAAAGCGATGGCGACGCGGAAGGATCAAAGCCGGTTTCCACTCTGTTTTGTTTTGTTCTTCTTTTTTTTTTTTTGCGAGTTGAATTTGATTTGGAGAAGAAGGCCGACGGCGGTGATGCGGAAGAAGTTTCGGCCTTCCAAGTCGCTGCTTTCAGCGACCGTGAACTGGCCGACGGAGTAGAAAAACGAGCGATTCTTGAAAAGTCCCCGTCGTTGAATCGCGATGATTCGACGGGGACGAGAGCACGGAGCATCGGTTCGCGCGAGCAGGAAACCAGTCCTAGCGCCGCCGAATCGGTCCCGAATTCGCGACTCTCGGCTGCGCACGCTCGGGCGAAGAAACGAGCAAATCACTTCGTATAAATCTCTAACGAGCTCCGCGAATCCACGAGCGAAGCAATAAAAACTCGAGTTCCGACACACGGTTCGAAGGCAGAGCAAAAGAGTCGGCCGGGGCCGTACCTGGTGAGCGCCGCCGTGGGCGGCGAGGAACTGCTGCTTGCGGGACCGAGATCCGCGCGATTCCAGAGGAGGCGGCGGCGGCGGCGAGGGCGGAGGCGAGGAGGAGGAGGAGGAGGGAGAGGCGGCGGCGGCGGCGGAGGAGGAGGCGGCGTTTGAGGAGGTGAAGGAGTAGAGGAGGAGGAGGAGGAGGAGGAGGAGCATGACGAGGAGCTGGATCCATATGAGCCACGGTATCCTCAAGCTCTCCAGCACGAGCTCGTCTCCGAACTCCACCATGTCCGCGCCCGACCTTCGGCAGCTTCTTCTTCTTCCTCTTCTTCTTCTTCGTCTTCGTCTTCGCCTTTCTTCTTCGTTGGAGCAGAAGGGGGAAGTAGAGAGAGAAAGAGAGAGAGAAATAAAGGGGAAGAGAAGGAGGGCATTAATGGAGGTGCGGACCTTGGGTCGTGCTGCTCGTGTCGTGGCGCGCGCGTGAGGGGGTTGCGCCTCACTCGTGGGGGTGAAGCCGACCGCCACATGAATAATGGGGGGGACTCAGCTTTCTTTGTTTCTTTCTCCAGTTTCCTTTTTATTTTTTTGAGATTAATATTACGAAAAACCTCATATTTGTACATTTGTGATAAATTTACTTCAAATTAATTTTTTCACCAGCTGATATGATAAATTTACGTTCCGTTAATTTCCGTTAAAATAGCACGTGGCAGTTGACGGGTTTGGTTTTACCCCATTCGTTCATTACGGATTTATCAATTTGTGATTTTTTATGATATTAATTCAATTTAACAAAGGGTAAATTTATCGCAAGTGCATCATTTTAGGATTTTGGGGTAAATTTATCACGGGTGTATCAATTTGGAACTTTTGGTGATCAAAAAATTAATTTTGGGTAAATTTGTCACAAGTGTAACAATTTGGGGTTTTTCGTTGTATTAATTCTTATTTTTTTGGGTAATCATACGAACGGCCCCAACTTTTGCTGAATGTTTGAAACGTTCCCTGCCGTTTCTTTTTCCTAGTTGGGAAAATGACACAAATAATCTTTGAACTTTAATTCAAAGTGCAATATGGTCCATAAACTTTAGTTTGTTCAATGTGATCCCTGAACTTTCAATATGTTCAATGTAGTCCCTAAACTTTTGATACATGCTCAATTTAGTCTATAAACTATCTCAAAATGTTCAATGCTATCTCTAAATTTAAATTAATTGAAGGACACCATTGAACAATTTTATTTAGTTCAAGGACTAAGTTGAACATATACCAAAAGCGTAGATACCACATTGCTCACTAGGTTAAAGTTCAAAAACTACATTGAATAAATTAAAAATTTCGGGACCACATTGCTCATTGAACCAAAGTTCAAGGACTATATAACCCTTCTTGGTTCAATCCAATCCCTCACTGTTCGAAAGTCCACTCAATATGGCATTTTTCATTAAGGTTCCGTTTGTTTCACGAAAAATAAATAATTTGTAAAATATTTTCATAAAACGATCGTTTATATCACTTGAAATAATTGTTTTATGGGAAATGTATTCATAGTCGACAATAATTTATATCTCTACATTTTCATAAATAATGAAAATATTTTTAGTTCATTCGTTTTTGTAAATAATATAAGTGATCATTTTTTTAGAAATTTTTTTCTAAATCATTCATTTTTCGTTAAAACAAACGAAGCTTAAGTGTATTGCATAATTATGTGCATTTTTCTGGCATGGACTATCACATCAAGGTTTGTTGGGTCAAAATAATGATGGGGACTATCACGTAGTTTTTTCAAGTTGGCAAATCTCTTTTGTTGTATCTTTGGGCCGAAATAATGAGAGAGATATTACGTGGAAGACACGTGTAAGCAACTTAAACGCTACCATGACAAATCTAACTTCGAGTTAACAGAAATTGTGGTCACATCAGCTAATGGTGTTAGAATTTTTAACGCAAGGATTAAATTGGATGGATTTTCCAAAGTTCAAGGAATAGATTGAATCAAAAAAAGTTCATGAACCTCGTTAAATAACGAAGAAAAAAGTTCATGAACCATGCATGTCATTGCCCCTTTTTTTTTAATACCCTTTTTCCTCTTCTGTGAAGTCTATCAATATGAACAAATAAGGTGGAGACTCGAGAAAAGAGAGAGGATGGATTATATGGATGGGCCATGTTTTCATCTAGTTCCAACTACTAATGAGCAAGTTACAAGTATGAATATCATCCACACTTACGTATAGTTAAGTTGGCGTGTAGATGATGTTCAAAACTAAGATATGAGTAGCGAAAGTTTTTTATGGTCATGGACGCATGAAAAATGTAGCCCTCTCAGGATTAACCAAAAATGGCTGACATCGGCCCAAAATAAATTCTAAAATTAAAAACATATTTAAAAATAAAAAATTATTAAAAATAAGAGGGAAAGTAAATTATTTACTCTCTAAATGCTCCAATAAATTCGTAATTTAAAAAAAAAAACATGATGAAGAATCAAATAAGCAAGAAAATAAGTGGCGGTAATACAAAAAAGAAAAATGAGATAAAAAATGGCCTCAGTTCAGCCATTGGCTCAAGAGCGTTGGGCTCTAAATGAGCTTCTCGAATTATACTTACTGTTCTCATAACTTTACTTGGATAAAAAGTTATGTCCTATTGAAGTCAAGATATGCAAAGTGAGTTTATTTTATAGATTGTAAGAGAGATTATTGTTAATTGTTTTAGTTAGGCGTTTGATTATAGATAAAATAATAAAATAATATTTTTTATTTTAACGAAAAGTAAAAGATTCAGCCTAGGCCCAAAGTGGCCTGGACCGAACCGATTTAATTCGGCTCGAGCGATATTCCCAAGTAACAAGACCTACAAATCCCACGACAGGTCTGTTTGGACTGGGCTGGGCCGAAAACGACTTGAGGCTTTTCGTTAGTGGTGGCAACAAACAAAAGTGAAAATTATCTTTAACAAAAGGAAAGTTGCATTGAACTATTCTAAAAATTTTGACCATGTAGTCAATTGGTCATTTGTTGAGATCCCAGAAGTTAAAGTGTTAGTCCCTAGATACATCTTCAATCTTTGTTCAGATCATCTGCATTGGTGCCTCGGTACCAATTATCATCCACAAATGGCCTTTGCAACTACCTCATCTTTAAAGTCCACAAGGAACAGATTCCTACAATCTATCGATCGGGGGAAATTATCTAAAAAGTCCCTAAACCTATTACACTTTTGCCAATTCAATCTTAAACCTTTCAATTTTGCTAATTGAGTCCTAAAACTTTTCACGTGTTGCCAATTGAGTCAATTGGGCCAATTTTAATAGGAAATTGCTGATGGAAGTTGATGATGCCACATACGACGGCTAATACTGACGTGGACAATTTTTTATAATTTTTATTTTTTGTTCTTTTCTTTTCTTTTTTCCTTTTTGTTTTTTTTTAATTTTTCTTCCTTCAAGCCCGGTGAAAAGAAATAAAAAGAAGAAGAAAAAAACAAAAATAATAATAATTAAAAAAATTCGAAAAAAATTTAAAATATTATTAAAAATTGTCTACGTCAGTGCCGCTTGTGTCACTTGGGATGGCTAGCGTCCATGACTAAAATTGGCTGGATGGACTCAATTGGCAAAACGTGAAAAGGTGTAGAACTCAATTGGCAAAATTAAAAGATTTAGGACTGAATCGATAAAAGTGCAATAAATTTAGGATTTGTTGGACAATTTTCCCCTCGACAGGTAGCTGAAGATCTTCTTCCTGTTCCAAGCACGGGTACAACAAGAGCCAAAGAGAAGCCAAGTTGCAGGAACAGGTTGTTACGTTTGACCAATCCAAGCTTTGTCCTATTTCCTTTGGTTCATTTCAACCCATGACCACCTTCCTTCATAAGGCAAGCATATATCTCTCAATCTCATTCAGACCATCTGAACCACTCATCAGCTGTACTAGACCGCCGTGTCCGCAGCCTTTTGGCTGGATTGCGCGGCGCCATGTTGAAACCGTGCTGTGTCGATCTTCTTAGCCATTGATCACATTATAACTACCAAGTAATTAAGTGTACGGCATGATCGATATAGATCGGTTAATTAATTTCTGACTGCTTTGCGATTGCATTATATATGCATGGCCACTTATGTGTATGTCTGTTGCACATTTCATGCAGATCCGGAATCTCTTGAAGCCAAAATTGGGGAGGTTCAAACTTCCTCAATTTTAGGATCGGAAAACTCTCTCCAACCTCATAACCATACCAACCTTAACAAAGCAAAACCTACTCTCTCTCTCTCTCTCTCTCTCTCTCTCTCTCTCTCTCTCTCTCTCTCTCTCTCATGGCATCCTTCCATTGCTGGTCCACGAACATCCAATAATGGGGGAGCCAAGATACGCAACCACCGCTTCGTCCGATGACCGCTGGCGCACAAAGGCAGCTCCTTCGCCGCCGCCACCTCCCCGTCAGCCGCTCTCCCTAGTACAGCCGTCCCAGAAGAAGAGGCACAAGACCAAGGTGTTCCACGTCTTCCGCTCCGTGTTCCGGTCGCTCCCAATCATAACCCCGGTGTGCAAGTTTCCGACGCTCCCGATGGGTATCCCCGACACCCACCGGACGATCTCGGGGGCCCGCGTGACCGGCACGCTATTCGGGTACCGGAAAGGGAGAGTCAGCTTGTCCTTGCAAGAGACCCCCAGATGCCTCCCCACGCTGGTGGTGGAACTAGCCATGCAGACCAGCGTGTTGCAAAAGGAGCTGAGCTCAGGCATGGTGAGAATCGCCCTAGAATGTGAGAAGAGACCGGACAAGGACAAGACCAAGATTTTAGATGAGCCCTTGTGGACCATGTATTGCAATGGGAAGAAGTCCGGATACGGGGTCAAGAGGGACGCCTCGGAGGAGGACCTGAACGTGATGGAGCTCCTCAAGGCCGTGTCGATGGGCGCCGGGGTTTTGCCAGGCAACTCCGACGTGGAGGGACCCGACGGTGAGCTGGCCTACATGCGGGCACACTTTGAGCGGATCGTCGGGTCGAAGGACTCGGAGACGCTGTACATGCTGAGCCCGGAGGGCAACAATGGGCCTGAGCTTAGTGTATTCTTTGTGAGGATTTGAGTTTGAGATGTAATGATAACCAAATCATCTAGTGAAGGGTTACAAATGATCGTGCGAGGCTGCATCGGGTGATGGCTGAGTATTCTTCATCGTCAGCTTCACGGCAAGAACAAGCGATGGATCATAACTTGGATGAACAAGGTAGAAAATGAGGGCCAGGGGAGTGGAGAGAGTTCAAGGGGAAGGCAGTGCTTAATGAATCATTCAATCTAAGACAACTTTTCTTATAGATCTACGTAGAAAGAAAGTCTTTTTATGTAATTCTCTTTTTGTGTATTGTCCATGGTCGTGAACAACAAAGAAAGAAGTTTGACATGTGTTTAAATTCTCATCGTGTAGTTGTCGGCTTGTGGCTTTACCCAGATTTTCTCTCATCTCAATCGTATTTCTTCGTGTTTTTCGATATGCCATTGAGTTTCTAGTGCCGGTCGGGCTTAGCCCTTTAGGTCGGAAAACTGTAGTTGCCCCTAACCGGCTTAAGTCTAGTAATGCAATCCGTCATATCATGTAAGCTCCACTTGGGATCCACAAAATCTAATGGCTCGCATGTACCAAACAAATTGCGTTGGGTGCAATTATTAGCTTCTCTTGTAGATGTCGCAATGTGTCCATTGCACATACACCGATTCATTACGAAGTACATCGATTCGTACTTTTATGTTGCATTTGGACGCGAAGGTAAGGATTATGATATGATAATGAGAAAGAAATGTGACCGACTTTCAATATCATATCTCTTAATCGATAGAATATTGGATATCACGATAGATACAATCATAAAAATGAAATGAAGTGTATTAAAATTTACATAAAAAAAAGTGAAATGAAAATGAGTGGGAGGTCGTCGACCTAGTGGGTGCACGACTGCCTTTGATGCTGGCCAGTTCTCCGGTTGAAACGGTCTTTTAAAAAATGGGAAAATTGTCTAAAAAGTCTTAAACCTATTGTACTTTTGCTAATTCAGTCCTAAACCTTTTAAGTTTGCCAATTCAGTCCTAAATCTTTTCACTTATTGCCAATTGAGTCCATCCAGCGCTGACCTAGCCGCTAGTCGGCACCATCCGTCCGGCCAACACTAACGTGGCAATTTTTTAATATATTTTTTTCTTTTTTTTTCTTCTGCCCTTCTTCACTTTGGCCGGACCGGCGACCGGCCAGAGGTGCGGGCCAACAAGGTTGACCTTGCCGGCCTCTAGCGAAGCTCGCCCGCCGCTGCCAGGCCGACCTCACCCAGCCAAGGCGAGGCCTAAGGCTCGACCTCATCCAGATCCAGCGAGGTCAAGCCTCACCCAGCCATGGCGAGGCCGACCTCGCCGTCGCTAGGCTTCACCTCGCCTTGGCTAGGCGAGGTTAGCCTAGCAGCGGCGGGCGAGGCTCGCCCTCGCCAATGGCCGGCGGGGGCGAGCTTCGCCAGAGGCCGGCGAGATTGACCTCGCCGACCCACGCCTCTAGCCAGTCGCCGAACCGATCAGAGGGAAGAAGGGCAAAAAAAAAAAAGAGAAAAAAAATTAAAATTTCAAAAAATATTTAAAATTTGTCATGTCGGCGTTGGCTAGACAGCCGTCAGCGCCGACTGGCCAAAATTGGCCGAATGGACTCAATTGGCAAGAAGTAAGGTTTAGGACTGAATTAGCAAACTTAAAAGGTTATGACTGAATTGGTAAAAGTGCAATAGGTTTATGACTTTTTAGACAATTTTCCCTTTAAAAAAAAACGTTTTTGCACAAATGGAAATCGAACCATAGTCTTCAATATGAATAAACAATAACATAATCACTTGACCAACATATGTTTTTGTAGTGAAATAATGCAATGTCAATATTTTATTATAAAAAAATTTATTTTTTGGACAAAACAAAAATTTGATCGGCTCCAATTTTTGGAATTGAGAGTCATGGGGTCGATTCTCAATTCTAGGCCTAGAAGGACCCACCTAGGAACTGATTACCCTTACTTGAAACGGGAAAATTACCAAAACAGTCATAAACCTATTGCAATTGTGCCAATTCAGTCATAAACCTTTTGTATTTGTGCCAATTCAGTCCATCCGGGCAATGCTGACATGACAATTTTTAAATATTTTTTCGAATATTTTTTATTAATTTTTTTCTTTCCCTTTCTTTTATTTCTCCTTTCATTTTCAACCTCTAGCCGATCGTCGATCCGGCGAACGGCCCCACCGGTCGCTGGCGAGGCTCAACCTCACCGTTGCTAGGCAAGGTCAACCTCGCCAATTGTTGGAGAGGATGAGCCCTCGCCCGCCCTTGGCCAGGCTCGTCCCCGCCGTCGCTGGACAAGGTCGAGCCTCGCCAGCCCCCGCCTCTGGCTGGCCATTGGACTGATGACCAGCTAAAAGTTGAAGATGAAGGGAGAAAAAAAAAGGGAAAGAAAAGAAAATAAAGGAAAAATTAATAAAAAACATATGTATTAAAAAATTACCACGTCAGCGTTAGTCGGACGGTCGACGTCCATATCAGCACCGGCCGACCAAAATTGGCTGATGAACTGAATTGGTGCAAATGTAAAAGAAGTAGGACTGAATTGGCACAAAAAAAGGTTTAAGACTAAATTGGCACAATTGTAATAGGTTTAGAATTATTTTGGTAATTTTCCCACTTGAAACAGTCCCCCATTATTATTTATAATGTTGTCTACAAAAATTTCGGATGAATCCATACATTAGCATCTATATATTGAGAATATTTTATGTGTTTTGTACTAAGAAAAAGCGAAAGTATTGCCCGCCACAAGGTTTAGATTATAAAAAGTAACAATCTATCAACACACGCTCTATAAAATTCATTACAGTTATTTTACAGACCTATTTTTCTTGTTATGTTTGGTTAACTTTTAAAGACTATTTTGTGCTAATTATTAAAACTTACCATTCATGGACTTTGGCTTTTATAACGTGAGTAACCTCGGATTTTCGCAATTACATAAACATTATATTGTAGTATACATCTAGTTTTTTTGCAAGAGGTACAAAAAACCATCACAAGTTTCCACCTGGATACATTTTTGCGTCCTTTATTAAAATAAACATCTTTATTTTCTCACCTTTCTGCTTGGGCATCATATCATCTCCCAAGAAAGCACTTTCTACGAAATTGCCACTTTTATCCTAAAATACCATTGGCACTTACCTATGTCTATGCAATCATTTATAAACACTGGACCCACTTCAAAAACCTTTAAGACAGTAGCTACACCCGCCATTGCTGCTTTGGTTGCTTCCAGTCGCAACTGTCCGTCGCCTGGTCTACCGACTTCGCCCCGCTCGCCAGCGCTACCTCTCCTCGTCTTCCCGCTCTCTCGTGCTTTTCCCCATGACTTTTGATGAATGTGGTTATATAAACACCTCTTAACATAAAATACAAGTTATCAAACCTTTTGCGTTTCTTGAGAGAGATTTTGGATAGGCTTAGGGTGTGTTTGGTAACGTTTATATTTTTTTGTTTTTCTATTCTTTTGTTTCTCCGGAATAGAAAAAGAACATAAATACATTTGGTAATGTCAGTTATTTTTTTTATTTCTTGGAATAGAAAAGTGGCCAGGAAATATACATTTGGTAATGTCAGTTATTTTTTTTATTTCTTGGAATAGAAAAGTGGCCAGGAAATAGATTTGGAACAGAAACAAGAAGTAAAAAAAAAAGAGTTAATACCACGAAAAACCCCAAACTGGTACACCTGTGATAATTTTACCCCAAACAAATTTTTTGACCATAAAAAATCCCAAACTGGTACACATGTGATAATTTTACCCTCAATTTGTTTTCGTTAAATTTTACTGTCAAATTACTTTGTTAAATGACATGCGGCAATTAACTGATGTGCCAGTTTTATGTTTTACCCTTCATTTGTCATATGTATACCAGTTTGTAATTTTTTTTTGTATTAATCTAATTTAACGGAAACTAACGGAGGGTAAATTTGTCATAAATGTATCAGTTTGGGGTTTTTAGTGGTCAAAATATTAGTTTGGGGTAAAATTATCACAAGTATACCAGTTTGGGGTTTTTCGTAGTATTAACCCCAAAAAAAAATTTACTTCTTGTTTCTAAAACAAAAACGAGAAACGATTTTTGTCATAAACCCTAATATCTCTATTTTCCTCGCAACACTCGCTTGCCTCTCAAGCTCGCGCACGTCATCTCCATCTCAGCTCATCACCACCAAAGCGTCGCCTCTCTATGGTCGACTCTCTCCGGTGGCGTCGCCTCTATCCGATCGGCTCTCTGCTGTGGCATTGCCTTTTTTGCCTCTCTTCCAGTCTAGATCTACACACAGCTCACCTCCAGTGGTCACCTCTGTCCAGTCGCCCTATCCAGTCGCATCGCCTCTCTTCGGTCACGTCGCCTCTCTCCAGTCACCTTGTCTTCGCTCGGCTATTGATTGCTCTAATCGTGTTCGCCTCTCTCTCGTTTGCTTCTTTCGATCGCCCCGATCCACATTTTTCTCTTCCATTCTTTGTGGTTATGCATTTTCTTGTTGTGATTCTCACTTCTTGAAGTTGAATGGCTGCGTTCTGCATATGGATTTGCTCTGATTGTTTGTAAATTTGAAACCCTAATGTCGATTTGCTCTACTTCGAGTTGTCGTGCACATCTTGTATAAGTAAATTAGTTGATGTAAAAAAAAAAGGTGAGAGTCGTCATCGGTCCTGACAAATTGATTTTGACGAGGGAAGCATCGAGCATGTGCTGGATTTCAGTAGGTGAACTTGGGAGGTACGTCGATGATGCAGCGCAACTTGCTTCATTGTGATGGAAATGCAAGACCTTGTGTCATGGTTCATTGGAGAGATTAAGTAAACAAGCTTAACAAACTCAGTGCAGAGAAGTGCTAATTCTAAGTTACTAATATAGCTCAAGCTCTTCATAGACAGAACAAACATTTGTTGAGATGTTTAGAAACCTACTTTCCAGATTGATTCTCTTTATAGACGATTGAAGGATCCGGGTAGTGAGGAATCTATTTTAGTCAATACCTTTTGGCCATGAGGCCTTCTGCAACTTCGTTAACTTGAACTACTCACTGCATATTAGACCCTTCTGAGATCTACTTGTGCTCTTGACATGTTCATCATGACCAAGGGAACTTGTGTAAAAACGAACTATATATATTTTTAGGTCTTCTCTTTCTGTTTGGTTTCCACTTACTTTGCATGGTACATATTCACTCCTTGGTTATAGCTGAGTTCACATGCACTCCCACGACACATACATATGTGCTCCTAATTGTTTCTCTATCCATGCAATGTATTCATGAATATGTTTGTATTTGGTTCGACACTCTTTTAACATCTTTACACATATGATTATCATGAACTCTTATGATGCTCAACTAGTAAAGGTTAAATGGTATCCTAGAAAGAGGCATTCATTGCAAAGTGGACCGACTCTTTAACCAACTTGTATGTCGGTTTGTTGGTAGAAGAGGTCAAAAAGGGAAATCGCACCTCTCTACTTACAACAAAGCAAGGTGGACTAACATACGGACCGAATTTAAAAAACGGTCAGGACTCCAATATAATCAAGTGCACTTGAAGAACAAGGTAAACAAATTGAGAAAATAATGTGGTAGTTTTAAGAAACTTCTTTCACAATCCGAATATGGCTAGAATAATGTAAACAAAACAGTTGTTGTCAATGATCCAAGTATATGGGAACATCACGTCAAGGGATCATTTGACCTTTGGTCATTTTGCGATCACTATACATGTACATGGCTAGAGGTTTCATTGTCTTGCTGATATATGTCATCATTGTGAAAATTGTAGGATAATAGTGAGTGGACAAAATTCAAGAAGGATGGGTTTCCTCAGTATTCCGACTACTGGGGAGCATGCAACAGGAAATGCCAAAGATTTGATGGTGTAGGACGAAGGTGACACTAGTGGTGGTGATGCAGACGGTGGTCAAGAGGGAGTCTTTACATTTGACCAAACTACTGCTCCAGTTCATGACAAGCACAAGTTGAATAGGACTCAAAATACTAAGAGGAGAAGATAGAGTCACTCATTTGTTATTGGTAGCACCTATAAAAGCTCTACAAGATTTGATCAAAATTAGGGCAAGTCAAAATGTCGCTGGCTTTTTTACCTCACAGGTCGTATCACCACCTGTAGACTCCTTCTTTGTATCTGCTGTGATTGGAGTCCTAGTTAGCATGCCTGAGTTAGAGCAGAATCTTTACAACAAAGCAGTGGAACGAGCCTACGTTAGTGCCATATGGAGGGAGGCTTTTATCACATCCTTAGCTGAAAGGAGAAATGGATTTCTCCAATCTCCTTAGTAGATATTGAGAAATGTATTGTGGATTGCGTAAGGTTTCATTGATTGTATGACTTATGTTGTTGATTGTTATATGGTTTTTAAATATATTGATGTTGAGACTCTTGCATTTGTGTGGGGGGTTGGGTACAATGGATTGCGTGAGATTTTTATATTTGGTTTATTTCACTCTATGACTTATGTTATTGGTTGTTATTGGGTATTTCTTTTCAAATATATATATATTAATGTTCTTGTATTTGTGTAATAGCATAGGTACTATGGAAGGGGGACAAAATAGTGTATCTAATGGGCATGTAGCACAAGTTGAACAGGTTTTGGATGACATTGATATTGACGTAATGATAGTATGGTTGAGCATTGTTGTGTTGGACATGTCTATGCATACGAAAGAACCTATTAGGAATAGTAAATTGTCAAGACCCAAATGGATAATAGAGATTGTTTATGGACATTCAGATATGATATATGAAGCCTTCAGGTTGGAGAGACATGTTTTTCTGAACCTATGTGGTTTGATGACGGCAAGAGGTTGGTTGAAAGATAGTTGATATATAAGGGTAGATAAATAAGTTGGGATCTTCTTATCTTTGGTTGGTCACAAAAACTCCAATAGAGATTTATGTGAGAGATTCCAACATTCGGGAGAAACAATAAGCATGTATTTCAATATAGTGTTGAAAACAGTTATCAAACTATCAAAAGAGGTATCAAACCACCTTACTTTGATGTTGTCCCAAAGGAGATTCTTATGGATCCTAACCATAAACGCTACTTCAAGGTATGATTTTCATATTGATTTTACACAATCAAATACATGTAGTTGATAATCTTGTGTAACACTAGACTTTTATGAAATCACAAGGCTGCGTAGGTGCTAGTGATGGCACCCACATTGATGCTTCCATCCCTATGTTCCAGCAGATCCCATTTAGAGGCAAGAAAGGAAGTACCACCTAGAATGTGATGTGTGCTTGTTCGTTTGATATGAAATTTACTTTTGTGTATGTTGGGTGGGAATAATCTGCCAATGATTGTCGGGTGCTTTTAGTAGCACTCGGGGCTCCTCAATTGCAATTTTCTTAACCATCGCTCGGTATTTTCGTTGTCTATAAGAAATAATTTTCTTTATAATTGTATAGGGGTTGCATATCATAACAAATTTAAGTATACCTTCTTATAGACAAATACTATATGGTAGATTATGGTTATGCATCACTTCCTGAATTTTTAACTTCGTTTAAATGTAACGGTATTATTTGAATGATTATAGGGGTAGAGGGAGACGGCCCAAAACAGCAAAAGAATTGTTCAACCATAGGCACTCTTCACTCAAGAATGTCATTGAGAGGTTATTTGGAGCATTAAAGAATCGCTTCTTCATTTTTAGACACATGCCTCCATTTTCAATTTGAAAGCAAGCACTTATTGTAATTACATGTTATGCTCTCCATAATTACATTTGTGAGGAAGGGAAGATGGATAAAAAATTTTCCTTATATGGAGATCCAGAGTACCCATTGGACCTACACAAGTGGAGGTTGTAGATGATACATCACTTGAGGAGGTAGCTAAGATAAACATGATTAGGAAAAATATTACAAATAAAATGGTAAGGGATCACAATATGCATGAGATTTCATGACTTTGCATTTCCGACTTTTGTAATGTGTTTGTAAACTATTATGAATACATTTCTTTTAATCTTATTAAGGTCATCCAATTCTATATTTATGATTTTATTTGTTAGGCCATAACCATTCTCATAATGACCCCATTATGGTATTTTTTTTAAACTTAAAAATCACTAGTTTAGGAATGTTGAAGTTTTTAAAAAATACCAAAGAAGTTGTCTTCTTCAAAAACTTTCAAAAGATAATCATATGAGAAAATTGGAAATAGAAATTTTTGTGTTCCAGGAATATAAATTTTGTACTGTTACCAAACGTATTTATATTTTTTTCTATTTTAGGAATAGAAATTTTGTTCGATTACCAAACGCATTTCGTGGTATTAACCCTATTTGTTTTTACCATGTGTTATATGGTTGGATTTGGGTTAGATCAAGGTTTTGTTGGATATGAATCATTTAAATTACTTAATAAATAAACGGGTGTCAATGTGTGTTAAATGGGCAAATTTGAGTCGAACCCATTTATGATCCATCCAAACCACCCATTTTGCCACCTCTGTATACAGATAAAAGTGTTTATTTAGACAAATATGAGCGGAAACAAGATAACCTTGCCCAAAAAATAATCCCTAGACAAATCCAATCCACCAAGCGTAGTCTGTATAAGACGCACGTGTGATCCACGCCAGTAGTTGTTCTAATTACCGAAACAATGTCCCGTCTTTGTCCACACGTGTTTGCTCTGACCGGAGGAAAACTATTAGCTGCATCCAAACTCTAATGCATATCATCCGTCGAATTTTATGAGCCCCACGAGAAATCCGCCGGATCTTGCGCACCGGCCGACCAAACCGGTGCGCATGCGACAACTTTCCCGTCACGAGCGCCCGCACGAAAAGCAATTAGCCTTTTCACGATGGAAACGTAAGGCCGCCGTAGCCAACCGCTCCCCACCACGTTATCGTACGAGCCACCCCCCCTTCCGCAACCACGTTAACGAACCATCCTCCGCCGCGTCGTCGCCGGGACCCACCGCCACGTCACCCACTCCGGACCTCTCGCGCATAAACGACAGACGTGTCATTCCAGAATACCACGAAGATTCCAAAGCACGCCCTTCTTGACTTGACGCCACCCCGAAACGGAACGCGAACCCAAGATTCCTGGAACCCACCCGCGCTTCAGCACCCATGGCGACGGCGGCGAGTGCAGTGCACTGCCGGCTGCCGGCAGCGAAGCAGGAGGTGGCGAGGAGGGAGCCGGCCGGCCCGGTCCAGGTCTCGGTGCAGAGGTCGAAGCAGGCGGTGCCCGACGGCGGCAACGGGAAGATCCTGCTGCAGCCTCGGCTGTGCAACTTGAGGTCCTACGGCTCTGATCCGGTGGGGATCATCAAGAGCAAGAGGGTGGCCGACGGCGGCGGCGGCGATGCGGTGTCGCCCTTCTTCGAGACGCTGTCGGAGTACATCGAGAGCTCCAAGAAGAGCCAGGACGTCGAGATTATCTCTGGTCGCTTAGCCATGGTCAGTGTTTGTGTGATCTCCATTTTTCTTACTTTTCTTCTCTTTTAAAGAAACCAACTTGCTTGATGTGACTGCTCTTGGTACGAGTTTCAGTTCAACAACAGTTCTTCTGAATGTATATATCTGTATATACGCCTAGACATATTGTGTGGGAGCAACTCAATTTGATTGTTCTGCTTTATTGAAGAGAAAAATCCATGGTTATGCTTTGGAATCACATGAGATGGAGGTCTCTGTCTCTGTTTATCCTCATTATTGATAGATGTTTCGTCTTCTGTACCTCTACTTTACTGTAGCAGAAGATATTTTCATTGGCAAGGTGAATACTACAAGTTGGATTCTTCATACAACTAGGATATACAACTTCAGATTCTAACCGTTTATCCGGATTCTACTCATGTTTTAACTGATTTGGGAGTTTACATGTACCTAAGGTGGACTTACTTGTGCCGAAGTAGTTTGACTTGATCTGATAAGTAGCAGTATTTGAAACTGAGCTTGTTAGGGTTGGTGGGTTGTCTGCAAATTCTTGGATGTTGATACAGGGAGTTGTTTGTCAGTTCTTCAGTCGGAAGTTATATGAATGAGTCATTTAAGGCCAAATTTTACAGATTTTGTTTTGGGGTTGGAGAGTGCCCAAGTACACAGAAGCTTGGAGCTGCTCATCCTAGAAAGTTACAAATTTTTCAAAAGTTGAAAGGTTAAATGCGAATTAAGTATCGAAATCTTCGGTTACCGATGTCCCGATTATATTGCTTGTACAGCGTGCTCTGTCTAGACAAGGGTATATCATTTTCGTGTCAAAACAGTGATTGCCTTGTCTCGTGTTGTGCTTATCTGCTTCCCCATAATTTGCTCATTGACTGATATGAATCGGGAAGTACATAATCTGACCTTATGAATTTGGATGTTGTTGTCAACCAGATTGTCTTCGCGGCGACAGTGGCGGAGGAGGCGGTGACTGGAAACTCCCTGTTCAGAAAGATGGACGTCCAAGGAATCGCTGAAGCAGCAGGGGTGTGCTTCGGAGCTGTCGCCTGCGCCGCGTTCTTTGCTTGGTTCTCCAGTGCCCGAACCAGAGTAGGCCGCATCTTCTCTCTCAGTTGCAACACACTGATCGACTCCCTCATCGACCAAATCGTTGATGGGCTGTTCTACGAAAGTGAGCTCAGTGATTGGTCAGACGACATCTGAAGCAAGGATTGGACAACGCAGGATCATGCGGCACGCTATTTGAGGTTTCCGGGATTCCTCGTAGCCCTTCTCTTGTGTGTGAAAATTGTAGCTGCTATATATACCAAGAAAGTTGAAAAGAACTGCGAGAATGAGAAGTCGAGCTAGGGATTGGGCATATGGTATAATTCGCTGCAAGTAATGATATTGGCATGCAAAGGAACAAAGTTTCGAGGCGGAATTCGATGCCGTCGCAAAAAGAGCTGATACTGCAATCTGATATAGTTGGGTTGGGGTGTAATATAAGATGTGATTAGGTGATTAGATATGTAAACAGCATAATTTGCTCTTGAGTGTTAAAAATGGAGGTCATAGTGCACTTGCTAGTGATTTCGATGTTGATTGGCAAGTCTAGGATTGGCATAATCTCTTTCGACGTTTTTTCTTTTCAAGTACTAGCTGTGAAGGGTACTTAGCTTTTGCTCTCGAAACACCACTCTGCAATGGAGGTCTTTTACACGCGTGGCCCAACCATGTCAAGAAACTCGAGGAAATATTCTCCGGTCGGAGATGGAGCAAAGCATAGCTCTACGGCCCGACGACTCTCCTCGCTAACTCTGCGGTTCACGAATGGGATCGGGATTATTATAGGGACAGACACGACGGCGAATCGAGCCGGAAATGATTGAATCTGCCATGGAAAGGTGTTCCTGTCTTCCATCCGGCAAGTTCATTGTGAACTTAATCCACATTGATTGAATGTGCTTGGAACTTATTCTGCAATTAGTCATAGGTAGCATATTCGAGAGCGTCGAGACCCAAGGTTTGTGTTCCGCCTCACAGGATTTAAAGAACTCCAGCTCCAAAAGTATCGGGGCCTCAGGTTTATTCTCTGTTCAATAGTATTTTGAGGTGCCTGCGTGTGCCATGGTGTATTGGAAAACTCAAGCTCCGAGAACGTCGAGACTTGTAGTTTGTGCTCCGACCACATGATTTTGAAGAAACTCGAGCTCCGAGAGTATCGAGATCCGAGGTTTATGCTCCGTTCCTTAGTATTCTAATCACCTATATGCTCGGTGGTAAATTGTGACGGCCCAGGCGGTGGTGCATGAGGAGGAGGGATGGCAGTGCGTCTGCGCCTCGGTCCTCGGATGTGCGCAAGGAAGGGAGGAGAGCCTCTCTTGTCCCACATCGCCTAGGGGAGAGTCCTGGACTGGCTTTATCTATGTAACGTGTTTTAAAGCCGTGAGGGTCGGTGGGCTTAAAGCGAACACTATTACACAGTGTAAACCCGAGGTGTTACAGGTGGTATCAGAGCAGGACCCCTTCCAGTAGGCGTGTGGTTTGGGGACGAACCACTCGGAAGCTGGTGGGCTTGTAACAACCCAGTCCGACAAGGGCGGGAAGTGGTCACCGGACCCAGAGGGTCTGGACAAGTGGCTCCTGGCAAGCTTCTAGGATGGCAAATGGGGCAGGAATGAACAGAACTGTGCACTGAACATGAGGAGAGAGATTCTGGAATATATATGTGAAAAACTGGAATTAACTCACGGAGGCGCCTTTTGACGTAACAGCAAGCTTTGCTTTGGAATTCCAAAGTTAAGCGAGCGAACCCAAGCCAAAACACTACTAGGATGGGTGACCTCCTTGGGAAAATGCATGCTTGTATGCCAAAGGACAAAACCATGAGGCTTGGTATGGGACGGGCCAAAGCGGACAATACCTCGAGTGAGTTAAATCCAGGACGTCACATTATGGTATCAGAGCCGACTCCCGACCGCGTGTGGGGCCACAATAAGGACGTTGTACTCCTGAGGGGTGGAGAGTGTGATGGCTCAGGCGGCGGTGCACGGGGAGGAGAGATGGTGATGTGTCTACGCCTCAGTCTTCAGATGTGCGCAGAGAAGGGAGGGGAGCCTCTCTTGTCCCACATCGCCTAGGGGGAATCCTGGGTGACTTTTTTTACGTATACTTGCGATTTAAAGTCGTGAGGATCGGTAGGCCCAAAACAGGACAATAAATGTTGATAGAAATATGAGTTAATACCACGAAAAATCCCAAATTGATACATATGTGACAAATTTATCCAAAACTTATTTTTTGAGCATAAAAAACCCCAAGCTGGTATACATGTAACAAATTTACCATTGTTTAGTTTCCGTTAAATTTTACCGTTGAATTTCTGAGTTGGATGACACGTGGCAGTTGATAGATATACTAGTTTAGAGTTTTACTTTCCGTTTATCACATGTGTATCATTTTGTGGTTTTTCATGGTATTAATCCAATTTAACAGAAACTAACGGATAACAAATTTGTCACAAATGTACCAATTTTTTATGGTCAAATAATTAGTTCATGGTAAATTTATCACAGATATACCGGTTCGGAGTTTTTCATGATAAAAAAATTAGTTTGAGGTAAATTTGTTACATATATATCAATTTGGGGTTTGTCGTTACGTTAACTCTAGAAATATCACGTCAAATTCGTAGGAAACCGCATCTTACACTAATCAAATATTAGCACAAAAAACTTCGTTACTCCGATAGGATGCGGTGTTTAAATAAAAAAAGGGTGGATGCTAAAAGATGTATATTTGAAAATAGAGGATGGAAAATGTTAGTGAGATGAAAACATTGGATGTTTTTCAGTAATTTTAAGTATTATTCCAGTGGGATAATTGCGAAAGCCATCCTTATCTTTGTTCTCCATATCAAATTCACTCCTCACATTTCAAAACTTAAATTTTGCATCTCCCCAACCTAAAAAACACACCTGCATTTGCCTCGTGCGCACCCAAGATCTACACCTAAACCCGTCTCTTACTCTCTTTTCTGGCGTTTTCTATCTTCTTACGTACAATAGCATATAGCGCGCAACGACACTCGGATGTCAACAACGACACCTGGCCACTCGCGCCGTCCACGTACCTCTCCTTGCATGCTTGTTTCTATTTTGAAAAAAAATGGCATAAACAGTTTTTTAACTTTGATCCAATACATAATATCATCTCTGAATTTTTAATTAGTTTAATGTAATCATTGAATTTTAACCTAATGTGTAATATGATTCATGAACTTTTAATTTAACTTTTGATATATGTTTAATTTATTCCTTGAACCATATGAAAATATTTTAATGTAGTCCTTTCATTACTTCAAATTTAGGGATCACTTTGAACATTTTCATATAATTTAGGGATTAATTTGAATATGTACCAAAAGTCTAAAGACCATATTGAACAAATTAAAATTTTAGGGACCATATTGAACATTATGCTAAAATTTAGGAACTGCATTGAACAAATTAAAAGTTTAGGGATAACATTGCACATTAAACCAAAATTCATAGACTGTTCGCGTCATTATCCTTTCTATCTATAGCGAGATCGCTCTAGTCATGCCATTGCGAGCCACGGGAGCTCAGCTTGGGCCAACGGTTCAAGGTCGTCAGGCCATGCCCTGCAGCAGAGCTCAACCATGGCGACCATCGACCTCGATATGGCCTTGAGCTCGGCAGCAATCGGGGTTGTCCTCAAATTTGCGAGTGTGGAGATAATTCGAAAAATAAAATGGCAATTTGATGAATTATGCGTGATCCGATATAAAACTTATTATAAAAAAATTGAGGATAAATTATAAATATTTGCAATTTCTAACTTTGGAAGACGTGCCCACGTTGGAGACAACATTCAAAGCAATCAATCTCCGCCACGAGCGGCGGCGCCGCACTCCTTCACTTGCTTCCCGGCGCCGTCCGTCGCCCTCCCTCTTCTCCTCCTCCTCCTCCTCTTCTTCTTCCTTCTTCCTTCTTCCTTCCACCACTCTCTCTCTCTCTCTCTCTCTCTACTTTACTTCCATGGCGATCTCCACCTCTCTCTCCTCCTCCTCCCTCGCTCACACTCTACGCGGCTCTTCCTCATCCCCCTCCATGTGCGCGGCCTCGCCGACCTTCGCCCGCGACCCGCGGCCACCGGCCTGGGGCCGGGCCCTCCGGGTGGCGCGCCGCTCCCCCGCGAGGGGCGCCGCCGTCGGCGAGGACTTGCCGGCCGACTACGGCGAGCGGTTCCCCGAGGCCGACCCGGGCGAGCGGAGGCGCGCCGGGGTTCTCCTCCACCCGACGTCGTTCCGGGGCCCGTACGGGATTGGGGACCTCGGCGAGGAGGCGTTCCGCTTCCTGGACTGGCTTCACGCCTCCGGTTGCTCCGTCTGGCAGGTTGGTGTGGACCGAGCTTTCCGTTTTTTGTCGGTGAGGCTGAGGAATTCAGCTCATGATTCTATGTTTTGTAACTTTGGCAATCCTAGGTTGGTATGAGCATTAAAATTTACTTGCTTTGTGACTGCATGTGGGTTTTCTTTGCTAGAATTGACCGGGGCATAGGCTAGATGTTCTGTTACAGTCTTTACTATGTTTTTACTGTCTTCTATGTCTTTCAGGACTGATCTTGTGGAATTTTTCAATCAGTACTGTTTGTCTGAAATATTCTATTGGTGTTAAATCCAAATGGTTTCGTTTCTTTTGCACTTTTCAGGTTCTCCCTCTCGTCCCCCCTGCGAGGAAACCTTATGAAGGGGGGTCTCCTTATTCTGGCCAGGTGACATAACTTCCTTTCGCTATTGTTTTGTTAGTCGTGCGATTTCTTTCTTTTCGTTGTTTGAATAACTTTGTGAATTGGCCTTTCTGAGAGAGAGTTTATGCCGCAAGCAGTCAGCAACGGACAGTTTACTGTCCCTTGCTGAGTGGTTGTTATATTGTGGGAATGATGATTGGCCTTTGACTCTTTAATTCAGTTTGCATGATTAGCTTTTGTCATAGTGGAATTTGAAAACTTACACCAACAGGACTTCATCCTTATAAAAACTGAATTGAGCCCCACCGGGCATGCAGTCCTGTGGATGCATTTAAGGAGAGTTCCATTGTGGTTGACAGGATGCTAATTGTGGTAACACACTCCTGATATCTCTAGAGGAGCTTGTAAAAGAGGGTTTGCTAGTGAAGGATGAGCTTCCAGATGCAATGTAAGAAACTATATGTTGGTGTAAGGAGCAAACATAGTGAGGTCCTTATGGTTGTAGGTGTCTTGCTTACAAATTGTTACCTATTTGCAGCGATGCTGACAGTGTGAACTATTCAATTGTTGCTGAGTTGAAGGATCCTTTGATAGCAAAGGTAATTACATAAATCATCTAGAGCCATCTCTTATATACCTGTTAACTTGCATCACATTTAAGAATATCTGGGTATAGTGTAACTTTATGCCTTTGCTCATGTTTCCTCTAATTTGTCTTTTATGCATGCACTGTCATGATAAGTCAGTCAATAGGACTTTCTGCCCATCATATGTTTGTAGTTTAAATGTTACTTTTATCGCCTTTATTCCTAAAAGAGGTAGTGCACTTAACATCATGGATGTCCACCCTATTAGTTTAGTGACCAGTGTAATAAAATTCTTTCTTAGGTGCTTGCAACAAGATTAAAACGTGTTATCGGTAATGTGGTGGGTCCTCAAATCCTTATTTTGAAGGAGACAAATTCTAGATGCAGCTTTGGTTGCAAATAAATTAGTGTATTCCTAGCTTAGGGCAAAGAAGAAAGGTGTTTTTTGCAATCTTGATATGGAGAAGGATTATGACCATGTTTTGCGGGATTGCCTTTTGTTTGTTTTGAAGAAGATGGGCTTGGGGAGATGTGGTGCAATTGGATAAAACCATGTATTTCATTCCTAAGATTTTCTGTTCTAGTTAATGGTTGCTTAACCGGTTGTTTTAAATCTTCTCGGGGTCATAGACAAGGTGACCCTTTATCCTCCTAGATGTTTATCCTGGTGATGGAGGTACTTAGCAAAATGCAGCGGAAACTATCTGAGTTGGGTTGGTTTTTTGGCTTTAAGTGGACAGTTGTAGGATGGAAATGACTTTCTATGTCATCTTGCAGAAGATATCATCATTGTCTGTGAAGATGATGTTCAGCAGTTGCTTTATTAGAGGAGTGTACTATTGGGTTTTGTGGGAATTTCTGTGCTTAACATCAATCTAAGTAAAAGCAAGCATATTTGACAAGGTGAAGGAATGAACGACACTTTGTCATCTTTGGTTGTCCATTGTCAGCTAGGTTCTTTCTCAATCACCTACTTTGGTCTCCATTTGGGCGCTACTTTCAAGAGAAATCGTATGTTGGAGCCTGTTTTGAGAACTTGAGAAGAAATTGTTTGGTGGAAAAGATCTTCCCTGTCCAAAGTGGGGGGCTTACTCTTATTGAAAGTACTCTGTCCAACCTTCCTATTTATCACGTCTCCTTTTCCCATCCCTCTTGGTAGCTAAAAGGTTAGAAGCCATTCAAATAATTTTTTGTGGGTTAAGACCTGTGAGATTTGGTGGGACCACTGTCAACTGTTCTAAAAACTTAAGCTGTTAGATGAAGGCGTGATTTAATATTTAATTACTCTAACACTCACCCTCACGCTTAGTTTGGTCTTTTGGCCTAGTATTAAGCATGGACATATTTAACCGGAGAGACAAATGGGGCCTCAAAAGATTTGAACTCAGGACCTCCAGCTTTGATACCATGTGAGATTTGGTGGGACCACTGCCAACTGTTCTAAAAGCTTAAGCTGTTAGATGAAGGCGTGGTTTAATATTTAATTACTCTAACAAGACCAAGGAGGTTTGCAAGTTCCATTTGGTGAATTGGAAAGCAATCAAGCAACCTTTTTGTTGCAGTGGAGTAGCCATTAAGTTCCTCTTGTTATTCGACTAGGCTCTTCTCAGCAAATGCCTTCGGCAGTTTCCTGTCGAAAATGGACATCTGTGGTATAAAGTAGTGGTTGCAAATTTTGGTCTTGAAAAGGCAGTTTGGATCGCTAAGGTTGGGGGAGCTTCTCATGGCACCGGTGTATGAGGGATGGTTGGAGAGGATTAAAGCGAGTTCCTTATTCCTACTTCACTTAGAGTAGGTAAAGGAAATCAGGCACAGTTTTGGTCTGACGTTTGGCATGGGGACGCAGCATTAAAAGATCAGTTCCCAAATCTGGTTGACATTGCCAGGAGCAAGGAGGCATTGGTAGCGGATTGTTATCATTCAAACGAAGGTATGATCATTTGGGATATTGAGTTTTGAGGCAAGCCCAAGATTAGGAGTTCATGTTTTTTATAATATGAAGATTTTTACTTCTTCTGAGGATGCTTTGGTCTGGAAAAATGGAAGAGAGGGAATGTTTTCTGTAAAGTCTTGGTACTAGCCACTTGATATCAAGGTTGTTGGGTGGTAGAATGGATTTTCCTTGGAAAGCAATTTGGAAAGTGAGGGTTCTGAGAAGAGCTTCTTTTTTCCTTGGGAAGCAATTTAGGGAAGAATCCTTACCTTAGATAATTCACAACAAAGAGACAAAGTATTGATACATAGGTGTTTCCTCTACAAAAAGGATGCAGAGACCGGGTGGCATCTCCTCCTTCATTGTTCTTGGATGAGAATGATGTGGACAGCTTCCTGTGCTTGCACCGGGTTATTTGGGGTTATTGGAGGTTCTATTGAGCAAGAATTATGGGCTTGGCAGGGCATTCACTTACGGTACAACAAGACAAGAAGGAAATTCCTCTCTCTGATTTTTTGTTGATTTGGTAGGAGCGGAGGGATCTCCATTTCTCCTTTTAATGAAAGTTGGCTTGAAGGTTTACACTTTTGGTACAGTGGAAACTTGCACAAGGATGAAAATTTCTTAGTTAATATAGTTGATCATTTGTCCTGTAATTTAGCTCCCTTTTTGTTTTGAGAGCTGTTTTGTGTATGGCTTTAGTTTTTTGAGCTCGTTTTGTATATGGGTTTTCATCCCCCTTGGTGCTCAATTGTTGATCCTTTTACCTATAAAGGGAACTCTTCTTCCTCAATTACTACATAATTCCTGAACTTTGGTTGACTTTGTAGTGGCTTTTCAAGTTAAATTAATTGCTTTTTTTATCCTTAGGCTGCAGAGAGGCTCCTACAGAGTGAAGGAGACCTCAAGCGTCAATTTGAAGGCTTCTGTAAAGACCCTGATATATCAAGTGAGATTGGTTTTAATAGTTATGTCAGAGCTGAATTTTGTGTCATTGACTTTTCAATGCTCTTCTCTGTGTACATTTTTTTTTATAAATTTGTTTACTCCTTTCCAAGTCAGGAGATTGTTGAGTGACTATATATACTTTAATAGATTTTCTCACCATTTTCGTGAATTCCTATTTTGCACCATGCCAAAACAAGAAGAAAGTTTGATGCATTATTGACCATGTAAATACAGGTTGTTTGACATTTTGTTTGCTGGGATGCTCGTCATTTTAAGATGGAAGATACATCAGGTCATACTCTGTTCTTACTCCATTGTTACAGGATAAAGGATTTCCAAATAGAGGACACCAGAAATTAGGGTAATGATGAAAAAAGAGTCAAAATCTGTCCCGATGTTCAACTTGTGCTTGACTTATAAAACTTAGTCAGATATCCTACCTTTTCATGCTAAGCTTGAAAAATTGGGCCAAAATCGGAAATAGGGACCGAGTTTGGGCTTTGCACTACAGAGAGAACATAGCAAAAAATTAATTAATGCTGTTTTTGAGAGAGATGGAATTAGTACTTGGAAGAATTGCATGGTTTAACAGCCATGCTTCCTAGGAGGTTGGGTTTGAGAGAGTGGGCAGAGGGCAGGTGACTACATTAGGGAGAGAAGTCCTGTTAACCCAGTCAAATTATGAAAAGATGAGAACTTTCCAAACCCAAACAGCAATCCAGGCTTCAACTAATTTATGTTTTAACTAGAATCTAACTTGTGCAGACACACGGGACCGGTTGGTGTTTACATATGAATACATACTTTTTGTCTTAAAATTTATTTCAAAGTCAGAAAATGGCTCATGAAGTATTCAGTATGTCATGGTGACTTAGCTAATAGTAGATTAGACCTAAAAAAGTTGGCCATGTCATTATATTTATTTTGATTCTCTTAATGAGACATTAGTAATAAACTTTTCTAAGCACATATAGAAATGGAAATTATTTTGTATAAGTAGCACAAACCGCATTGCTTTAATTCCGCTTTATGGAGGACAATTGAGAAAATCCTTTTTTTATCATGGGGAAAATAGAATTGATTTAGAAACCTTTAGGTATACCATGTACCACCTGCACTATCTAAATTGAAGTTTTCATCAACATATGGTTATATGGAGGGATGGAGGTTTAGAGTACTTCTGTAAACAATTGGATAAAATGAAGAAAAAGGCGCATATAGCATTCATCGACTCAAAAAACTGAAAAAAGGGAGGAAATTATTAAATTTTAACCTTAGGTAAGACTCCAACAGAAACCAAAAATTATTGGTTCTTATTCACCAAAAGAAAAAAGAGGAAGACTCTAAAACAACAAAATATGTAATTGGCACGTGAGGAGATATTGAAAGATTACGAAGATTGTACATTACATTTGTGTAAAAGTATTTATTTCATGGATGTTCAAATTTGTAATTTCCATTAATCTTACAATTAAAAATTAAGAACTGCAATAAGCAAGGCAACATTTCTAATTTACTGATATAAATCACTAATTATGCATGCTTAATTAGAATATTTGAGCATTGAGGATTGAATGGAGAAGTGACAAATTTTGTATTATGTATTCATATGGGTCATCAAATGAGGAAAACAACATTAATGAGCTTATTATTCCCCAGTTTTGATATGTGCTTTCATTTTTACTCTCAATAGAGGTAACAATTGTACGTTTACATGCTATAAAATTTATCTACTTACTGGCATTGGTGATTAATCATGGTCAAGCATAAAGGTAAAATGATTGAATACGAAACTCATCACATGATGATTAGCGATTTCTTTTTGTTAGGAAATTAAATTGGTTTTTTTAACAAGATTTAACTCTTTCTGAAATTGCCAATGAGAAAATCATTGGATCTTTTTTGTTAATGCTATCCAACTTTTAATCTTTACATATGAAAAGAAAAGTTATGTCACATCCTATGAATTGATGTCACCTCTATGTGTATGTATTGCCAATATTCCCAATGGCTTTTTGTTTCACTCCTCAAATAATAATCCTAGTGCAAATAAGTGGATAATTGACAAATTTTATTTTTAGAGTATTTTATTCGATATTTAAATATAATTTTGGTTTTTTTTGGTAATGAAGGTTAAGGTTAACCTTAAAAGACTTATTTGACAAACAAAATAATGAGAAAAGGAGTGACTTGTATTTGCCAAACAAAAGAGCAAAGAAAAAACAATCTAAATATTAGCACCCATGGTCCACACTAATTTACCAACTCCAAAATTCAAAGTGAAAAGAGAAGTTATATTGTGAAAAATCCTTGAAGTGGCCACATCACCACATGTATATCCCACCCAATCACTTTAATATATAAATATAGAGAATGCCTGGAATTTTCTGTCAATCAAAGGTCCTGAATTCTTTCCCAGTCATAATTTTTCATGATGCTTAATGAAAGGGAACTAAAAAATTCCCTCCAACAATAGAGTGTTTCTCTTTCTGTGCTGGGTCCGAACTGTTAGATGTGCAATCATCATGAATTAGGAGCTGATTGAAAGACTCTCCACTCCTCGTACATGGGCTGCCCCCCAGTCAACAATAGATTCACCTGACTTGCCCAAGAAACTGATAAAAACTTGCTATCTAAGACAGAAAGGTATCTTCCCGGGAAAATGATCTTTCAAAATTGTGTATGGGCAAAGAAAGTAACTTCAGTCTGTTTAGCAGATTACAGATTTGTGTACCAGACCACCTGCATAATTTGAGAGTCAACCGGTAGCACTTGCATAAGTTCCTTGGATGTTGATATACTACTTTAGCTGCTTCCGTTTTCTTCCTCCATCTGTTATACTCATGTTGCTCTATTCGCTCTGTTCTAATTTTCCCATTTCACTTATGTTATTTCTCTCTCTTCCAATTGATAATGATTTTCTTGAACCAAATTTTACTATTTTCACTTAGATCTAGCTTAGACATACAAAACTTCAGATAGCTCAGTAAATCCCTTCTGTCCTGCAGGTTGGCTTCAAGATGCAGCTTATTTTGCTGCTATTGATGATACTTTGGACACATTCAGCTGGTATGAGTGGCCTGAACCATTAAAAAATCGCCACCTTGTTGCACTGGAAGAAATTTACCAGAGCAAAAAAAAATTTGTAAGTCCATTGAACTCAGAAATTGCATTTGCTTTGTGTCATAGAGCATCTCTTCCATAATATTAGGAGCCACTGATATTAATGTTTCTTCTTTTACTGGCCCAGATAGATGTATTTGTTGCACAACAGTTTCTGTTCCAAAGGCAGTGGCAGAAAATTCATGACTATGCTCACATGAAGGGCATCAGAATCATGGGAGACATGCCAATCTATGTTGATCATCATAGTGCAGATGTTTGGGCAAATAAGAAACAATTTTTACTGGTGGGACATTATTTTCGGTTCTGACTAGTACTTCTACAGGGACCATGCCAATGGGCCTTGCACTTTTTAAATAGCTTATATTGTTTTATACCGCAGAATAGGAAAGGATTCCCGTTGTTGGTCAGTGGTGTTCCACCTGATGCTTTCAGTGAGACTGGTCAGCTGTGGAACAGGTATGTGTATAGGCATATAAAGTCGAGCACAATTAGCAGATGATTGCTTGTTATTTTTGCCACATTTCGTTGAAATTAGATTGACTTGGCATTGCATTTGCATATCATTTGATTCCTCCGTAGGACATTAAGTACATAAGAGAACCTGTATAACCTGTTGTTGATAGATGCTACTATGTTATTTTCATGTCCTTCATGCGTCTTTCATGGAAGTAATATGAAATAATTACCTTAAGATTTTTTGACCAATTGTCAATCTCTACTATGTTAATTCGAAGCCAACAATTTCATTATAGTAAGTTATCAACCAAAGGATGAATGAGAAATATTCAAAAAATGGTTATCAGAGAAGAATTGTGGCAAATGAAGTGAAAAGCTGATAAGTAAAACACATCAGCCATTAAGTTGGCACTGAAACATCCAACGCCAGACAAGTGGCACATCAAGAATTCGGGGTTGGGGGTCGAGATAAAAAACTTCATTTAAATATTTATAGATAAAATTGTCATTTGAATGACAATATACCTAGGGGTGGAGGCGGGGGTGCGGGGGCCACCACTACCCCTGCTAGGTCTGCCAGTCCCTAGATTCTTACTCTTGAGAAATGAATATAATTGGCTGAAAAAAGTAATTAAAGTCAGAGGATTCTAGAAGTATTGACTTGTCTTATCAGGACACCCATCTCATTTTGCTTAATGTTCCCTTTCAATTATCGCCGAAAACAAACTGAACAGCAGAAAAAAAAAAAAAGGAAGAAGAAATCTTCAACCAGTCAACCAGTGGAAAATTAACAGCTACCTACATAAGGAGACAATTAGCGCCATTTATATTCTCTAGAATATGAGAGGTTGCTTCTTCCTTGCTAATTAGGCATACCTAGTTATCTGACCATCACTGGGGAGGCTATCCGCATGTCTGCTTGAGGCAATTATATCTCCAAGACATATTTCTCAAGTGGTGTCGTTATCAATGATCAACTCCTTTGGTGAATGATCAGACTGCAATTTCGTTAGGGTCATCACATAATTAAATCGGTGCAGGATGACATTGTACTGTCTCAAACCATCTGAACTGCTAAGAATTTATGTATGCCGTTGCTTCTGAATAAGATTTCTTGTTTTCTTTTTCAAACTTTACATGTCCACTCTCATGATATTTAACTATTTGCTGGAAGCTTATGTTAGTTGCAATTGTGTTATTTATTGGCTGAGAAGCAGGAAACTCGCATTTGATTTTGAACAGGGTAATCTCATAAGACGAGGACATATACTTTGGACTCTTACGAAGTCGCTACTAGTTTCGTAGGTCTGTAGTTCAGCTGGACTGCATGGAACGTAGGTTCATGCTTAGAAATTCAAGTTGCAAGGCTAGCTATATGATATTTTTCTATAATCATGTGTCTTTGTTGCCAACATGCTTTGCCTCGCCTATATGCACTACACGTTGCCATTTGTATGCTATGTACTAGTATGCTAATCGGCTGTGTGCCTAAATTAAGCCCTCTATATGACTGGAAAGCGATGGAAAATGAAGGATTCTCATGGTGGATACGGAGGTTGAGAAGAGCTCAGAGTCTATACGATGAATTCAGGATAGACCATTTTAGAGGATTTGCTGGGTTTTGGGCTGTTCCTGCAGGTGAGTAATCGTAGATTAATGAAATATAACCTCTGTTCTTTTGTTTCATCTAATCTTATACTCTTACCTGAACAGAGGCAAAAGTTGCGATGGTTGGGCGTTGGAAGGTTAGTTTTCAAAGTGAAGTTTCTAATGTTCTCTTTTTAATACATGTCCACTTTACTTCTTCACTTGATGGCAGTAGGTGGGACCTGGAAAACCTTTTTTTGATGCCATCTCCAAAGCTTTTGGAAAGATGAACATAATAGCGGAAGATTTGGTGCGTCTTTTTTCGCTCTTAGTATACTAGCCTGTAATTACCTCTTATGTATAGTCAGAAATATGGTCAACTCCTATGTGAGACTTAAAAACCATTGACAGTCCTTCGAGGATGAACCCTTCTTAGGTATGGAGTTTGATATTTATGCTTGGTGGTCAGCTGATGGGTTGTGATATTCATTCAGTTTCTTTGTTTTCTCATTTAATGTCCTGTTCTGGGTTTTTAGACTCAGCCCTCTGTGGGAGTTATATGTTTATATCTCAATGTGTCAAGACTTTTTCAGTCCTATAGCTCATTTATCTCAGTATATTATGCATTTGATCTGCACTGAAGGTAGTTATATCTCGAATCTGCATGTGCTCATAAGAGTTGGTGAGTTGTTGGCAACCTGCTATCTTAGCTTTGTTGTCATCATTGACTTAAGATGGTTAGCATGGAAATGCTGAATAATTCCAGATAATATTACTTCGGCGGGGCTTAGCACCACTTAAGATCAGTTGATGATATTTTTGATAGCTTAGTGCGCTGTTTAGGGCTTGAGGTTTGACTCTTTGTGGAAATTTTGATTGGCTGCATAATAGTGGATAGCATTTCTGGAGGAACAATAGCTTCACCAGATTGAATTAGGCACACATAAGATGGAATCATCATGCATAATCATCATTCAATGTGACTAATGGTTTCTAGTTAGTTTGAAAATTGTCTTTTGGACTCTATGGGCCATTTTTTAGTAGCCAATTCATGCTCATTGGTAGTTGGAAGAAAGTTTCTAACCAAAAAAGAACAAAAAACAAAAAGAAACAAGAGATGGTCAGAATGAATTTAATTCACTTAATAGCAGTAGTAAGCTGAAGCAGCCATTGCAACTGCTGCGAATTTTCCCACACATATATTCTTCTTTTAGTCAACCACTATTGTGTAACTTGGTTCTCATATGCCTTAAGCAATACAAGCCATGTACCTGTTAAAGGCATCTATTGTCCAAGAATTTGTGCAAATCTCAGTTAAATTGCTTCAACTTCCTAAAAGGTTATGCTATTGCAGGGTGTTATCACGGAGGATGTAGTTAAGCTAAGAAAGTCCATTGGTGCTCCTGGAATGGCTGTGCTGCAGTTTGGTAAAGAACCTTAATCCTATCAACTTTTTGGTTTTTTTGCCTGCAAATGACAATCTCTATTGGAAGTGTCTACAACCTAAGGTCCTTCCGTTCTCTTGTACAGCTTTTGGAAGTAATTCTGACAATCCTCACTTGCCTCATAACCACGAGAGCAACCAAGTTGTGTATACAGGGACTCATGATAATGACACGGTAGACATTCTTTATGAAATACGCATTTCTTTATGTGCTATACTGGGTCAGATCAATATTATTTGGATACCCAATTGAAAAGTTTGAGCTTGTAGCTAGAGAGAGACTAATTGTATATAAGACCCATGTAATCCCACAGACAGTGAACGTGGGAGATTTAAACACCTAATCTCATGTGCAAATTGGACTAGGAACATGTAGAATTGACAAAACAGGAGCCACATAGGCGAAATAAACTGAGCAAAACCTGTCTCTCATACCATGTCAGAAAGTCCAACCTAAAGGCTTAACCTCGATGGGGAGGGAGTCGAAACTCCATAGCCTAGCAATATAGGATACTGTAAAAATATGGGGATTAGGGAGAGGGGGGGGGGGGGGGGGGTTGTAGGCTGTGCTGTATGAATGATTTCTACAATTTTTTGTCAGATAATCCATCACACTGTGTCCCCTTGAGCTTAAGAATCATCCTATCACTTGAGACCAGAGATTAGGCTGGATGATGGTGGAAACCCACACATATGGGCCGAGTTGGACAGATAAGACCTGAAAGGATTTCTTCCATCTCAGATTAAGGAAAAAAATGTACAGATTGTTTGACCTTTGCTGATTTGAGAGAGGGAGCAGCCCTTATCCCACTGGTAGTGTCACAAGCTTCCATTGAACTTGATGACAATATTGCCAATTGGTTTCTCTCTTTAAGTTGTTTCAGTTCGTGTCCCTCTGAAGTTGCAATCTGGCTGGCTGCTGGTTGGATGAATTGGTTACGTGTGTGATTTGGCTTCCTATGTGCCTATTTGTTCTCCCTCTCTCTCTCTCTCTCTCTCCCTCCGTCACCCCCCCTAACTATTTGATTAGTAAAGGGCTTTTCCCTTACTAGTCAAGGGGCACTATTTGATGAATCCAACAGACTTTAGGAAAGTGGTTCAGGTAGCTCAACTGGTTAGAGCCCGGGTCCCACGCTCACTTAACATATTTTCAGTTTCCAACTTTCTTTTAATTTGGCTAAAGATGCGATATGAGAAAAGGGGGGGGTGTTAATTTGGTCTGGTTCCATTGAATGTTACGAAACAACCATTGCTCTCGAATTCTGTTAGATCTCTTGGCCTATCTAAATGAGTTTCAGTATCAGTTGATTTTGTTTATCCATGTCCTAGTTCCTCTTTGCAATACTATTTCATTGTAAATGGCAACTAATGTCCGCTTCTGGAAATAGATACAAGGTTGGTGGGACAATTTGAACCCCAATGAGAAGTCCAATGTAAGTTATTGTCTTTGAAGGAGTGCCCTTTTTAACATTAGTTATCCTCTCGCAAGAAGCTTCTAGGATCAATGCAGTTTGTTTTGTTTCTTCCCTTCTCATTGGCTACACTTTTCAGGTTCTTAAATATCTTGCGACTGATGGGGAGAATGATATGCCATGGATATTGATTCAGGCTGTTCTTTCTTCTGTTGCAAGAACTGCAATCATCTCAATGCAAGATATCCTTTGTCTGGGAAGTTCTGCAAGGATGAATACCCCTGCAACTGAGGTACTTCATAATTGGATAGTTTTATTTATCAAAAAGATGTTACTCACTCGGTTGGCCAAGACATTTTTTGAAAGCAAAACTAGTTCCTTTCTCGCTGCCCCAGTGAGTCATTTTCTCATATTTGCTTTTTGGGGAAATAACTAAGCCTATCCAACTTTTCCATTACTCATTGCACTTTGTGCCCTCTGGTTTCAAAACTTACACTTACACCCCTTCTGGTTTTAAGATTCTATACTGTGAACCCTAAGGATTGAAGAGAACCTACACTTCACACCCTCTAGTTTCTGTTATTTTTTTAGTCTTTTCCTGATGTTAGATTCCAAACTGAGTGGGATACTGAGATTTGTCCAGATGTCTCACGTGGTTCATTAGAATTGAGGACTTGATCATGGGCCAAATGGTCTGCTTGATACAGTTAACCAATCTGGACAAACATTTTCATGTTAAGGAGCGTAAGGAGCTTTGATAGTTCTGCTAACGAAAAATTGAGTCGGTTTAATTTGGCAACTAGCTGGCCGAAACTATTGAAATATCTTTGGATTATAATATGGCTCGGCGAAGTTCTCTAGAGGGGGCCCATTTGATGACTGAACCTATACTTTTAGATGAGCCTGGCCCAAGCTCATCAAGGCCCTATGAGGGAGCGGAGCATTGCTTACATAGGATAAAGGATTAACGGCCTACTTTTTCTGTATGCTTTGAGTTTTCCACTTCAATATGTGTATATGACCAATTGAAAGTAGGGAAATGGACCTTCTTCCATATTAGCGTCTGGATTTCGTCGAGTCTAACTACCGATGAAATGAGTAATCCACTTTAGAATAATCAAGTACTTATTCCTCTCCCGTGTTTCCCTTCTCACCACATGCAGCTTGGAAACTGGTCTTGGAGATTACCAAGTTCCATGAGCTTCGAGAGCTTGGATAAAGAAGCCATGAAGTTGAAGGACATGCTTTCACTGTATGGGCGGCTGTAGGGGAAAGTTCAGATATTTGTCCCCCGCAATCTTACACGAGAACACTCAATAATTGGCCTACATACAAATCATTAGCTATGCTGGAGATGTAGAGAAGCTCTGCATCTAATTTGAATCTGCGTTGCATGATAATAAGCCAGGGAAAGATTGCTACAGGGGGCTCTTGTTCTTTTATATGATTGAGGACATATGTTTCAGTTTATTTTGTAGACATTGTTATTTTAAGCTGTATAATTTTGAGGTCATAGCTTAAGTAAGTTATGCATAAGTTGAGTTTGTATACGTACAGAGTCCTTACGAGTTATGAGCTACCAGCACGAAAGGCCTGATCAGTGGATTCGATTCCTTTTCAGTCTTGCTAGTATCAGGAAACGTGTTCATCTCAAATCTGCTGAAACTTGTCTTGCATTGTTAGTTCAACGGTATCGATTGCATACGCTTTTTCTCAGTTTGATTATGTTTGTTTAGGCAAATGTTTTGCTTGAGAAAAATGAAAAGCTCAACCTATTCAAACCATTTATTACCAGTTAGGTTCACTTTTTTGTTGTGGAGAAAAGTTATCATTGATTTATCATGGTCCTCCTATTAATCCTAACAGCTTCAGTCCTCTGCAGTGAGAACTTGTCTGTCAATGACTCTGTAATGATGCTACTCTGCAACACAAAATCTACTAGTCTGATTGGGAACAAATGTGACAAAGATGGATAGTGGGTGTATTGCTACTAATTGGTCATATTATATATGTAACAAATTTTTATTGGGGGAAATTACGTAAAAACTCACATGAATTTTAAGGTATTACACATTTATTCTGAATGTTCAATTGTTATATGACGTCCTCATGTTATTTCATTTTGTTATAGTCGTTAACCTTTCAATAGCTTTTGCTGGGGAAAAGTGCCAAAAAAGTCCTAAATTTTTTGCATTAGTGTCAATTTAGTCTTAAACCTTTTTTTGGTGCCAATTCAGTCCTAAACCTTTTGCATTGGTGTCAATTTAGTCCTAAACCTTTTTTTGGTACTAATTAAGTCCTCAACCTTTTAAATTGGTGCCAATTCAATCCTAAACCTTTTGTTTTTGTGTCAATTTAGTCCTTCCGGTCAATTTTGACCAGAATTTGCCGACGTGGACGCTTGTCGGCCGGCGGCCGGTCACCGGCGCCGACGTAGACAACTTAAATAATATTTTAATATTTTTTTGAATTTTTAATTTTTTCCTTTTTTTTCTTTTTTTTTCACTTTTTTTTTGGGTCCCCCCCTCCTTCCTCTGGCCAGCGAGCTCGACCTCGCCGGCCACTGGCGAGGGCGGCAGCCTCGCCCGGCGAGGGCGTGCCTCGCCTTGGTCGGGCGAGGCTCGACCTTGCCAGATCCGGCGAGGTCGGGCCTCGCCCGACCATGGCGAGGCTCGAGCTCTCGCCCGAGGCCGCGGCGAGGCGAGCCTCGCATCCGGCGAGGTCGGGCCTCGCCACGGCCTCCGGCGAGGGCGAGCCTCGCCAGATCCGGCGAGGTCGGGCCTCGCCGCGGCCTCCGCGAGGCTCGAGCCTCGCCATGGTCGGGCGAGGCCCGACCTCGCTGGATCTGCGAGGTCGAGCCTCGCCCGACCAAGGCGAGGCTCGAGCCCTCGCCGAAGGCCGCGCGGCGAGGGCGAGCCTCGCCATGGCCTGGCGAGGCCCGACCTCGCCGGATCTGGGTCACCGGGCGAGGGTCGACCTCGCCGATTTGGCGAGGCGGGCCTCGCCCGACCATGGCGAGGCTCGCCTCGCCGCTAGATTTGGCGAGGCCGGGCCTCGCCCGACCATGGCGAGGGTCGCCTCGCCGCGGCCTCCGGCAAGGGCTCGAGCCTCGCCATGGTCGAGCGAGGCGCGACCTCGCCGGACCGGCGAGGTCGACCCTCGCCGACCAAGGCGAGGCACGCCCGCGGCGAGGCCGCCGCCTCGCCTGGCCGGCGAGGTCGAGCTCGCCGGACCGGCGACCGGCCAGAGGAAGGAGGGGGGACCCAAAAAAAAGTGGAAAAAAAAAAAGAAAAAAAGGAAAAAAAATTCAAAAAAATATTATTAAAGTTGTTCACGTCGGCGCATGTGACCGGCTGTCGGCCGGCAGGCGTCCACGTCGGCAAATTCCGATCAAAATTGACCGGAAGGACTAAATTGGCACAAAAACAAAAGGTTTAGAATTGAATTGGCACCAATTTAAAAGGTTTAGGACTTAATTGGCACCAAAAAAAGGTTTAGGACTAAATTGGCACAAATGCAAAAGGTTTAGGACTGAATTGGCACCAAAAAAAGGTTTAGGACTAAATTGACACTAATGCAAAAGGTTTAGGACTTTTTTGGCACTTTTCCCGTTTTTGCTGCTAGCATGCACAATGCACATAATTTTCAAAAGGTAGAAGTACAATTTCATCCTATTTTTAAAAGGATGGTATCGTGTAACTGTTGAAAGTTCATGAGCTATCGTGTTTTACTCCATGGGTTTTACATAATTTCCCCTCAACAATCAAATTAGTGTCGGAGCTTTCACAAAATTGTTGGTAACTTGCAGACACGTTTAGGCTACAAAATTTGGTTGTTTTGGAATTTACTAGCCTTTCCTTTGAACATTTTGATCACTGACTCGACGGTTGCAACTTTGTCATGGATTTGGAAGATGTGAAATATCTCTTTTCACAGAATCAGTCATCTGTGTCCTATTAGGAGAACACGTATGAAGATGTGCAATTTTTACAAGATGAAAAACACATGCTGATGTGTTAAGAGCCAAAAAGCTTAACCCTGTGCTAGAAATTTATCTCAGTTGCAGAAAGTGAATCATCTATATATATCTCCAGATATCTGGCCTCATGCAGCTTGCTCAATCGCCTCAATGCACTCCAATACGGAGGCCTTCCTCGACATCGCCGCCATAAGGGCTTCGTGCAAGACAGCATTGTTTTTCAAGAGAGATCCAGCAAACAAAACCTGCATTGGTTGTTTTTTTTTTACCATCAGCAGCATCGTAGAATTAAAATACATTTCAGTTGTACTAAGTTTCAGTTCACTAGTTCATTGTCATCCACTGAAATACAGCAAGTCCGTGTCGTTCACGAGCAAGGAAAATCAAAGGGTTTGTGAGAATTATTGAGTTTAAAGGACACAAAAAACTTACAGCCCATCTGGTAAGATTCTGTTGCTGGTCTTTGCTGAGCTGTGGCTTGCTCCTATTGATGAATCTCTGCATAAAAATGGTATGCAATTACTGGCTGCTACGGGCCAGCCAAAGAACACTTGATGTAACGCAGAAAGAAACAAAAACCTGGAGAGTGAACAGGTCTGCAGATTGGCCGACCACTTTGTCGTACTTCAGACCTTCAGCCGCTAATCCGGCCATTGCGACAGCAGCCAAACTGTGTAGATAAAGGCATCATTGGTATTTCGCTTTGTGGGAATCTCCAACGTTGGACATTCTTAAACAGCTAGGATTAATGTTTTTCCATCCGGTCTCTAAGAGTATCACCACTTCATACTTGACACAACTAGAGGCTTTAGGTCAAACTAATCTTTGGCACACCCATCTGATTTAGGCTCTGACAAAGATGACCAACCTCATTCTTGAACTTGGGATTGTTCCCCCCCTCTAAGCCATGGTTTTGGAACTGTTAAAGCTTGTTATTCAAGAACTCGGGGAATCATGTCTTGATGGCGCAGTTCATTATGCCTTTGTAAGGTACAATTGGTTCAAGTGTCAAATTTGTCCGATTAAACTCGCCGTGTAAGTTTCTCAGGTTGCTCCATTTTCTTGTAATAGGATTCGGGCGTGAGAAGATATGACTATTGTGACCGTCTTGATAAGAACAGCACAGAGAGCAGTGTATTCACAGAACTAAATCTTCAGAGACTTGTCAAAGCTAAGCAGATATGAGATCTGACCTGTCAAGTTCCTTCGACTCGAGCTGACCGCTGTATATGAGCTTCTCCAGCCTTTCATCGATCAGATTCACATGCTCTTTTCCTATGTCCAATGAGTACCCCAAAATTGGAAGGCCAATAAGATATGCCACTGAAAAGCAGAAAAAAACACAAGAATTTCATTTGAGGAGCATGAAATCCAGTGAGATATAGCGATTCCAATTTATTCTGGCATTCTCTCTGAGTTGTAACCCCTCTAAGAACTCATCAAAGAAGAGAGATCGTAAGGCAAAAGACGATATAACTTACCTAAAAAGTGCGCTGCTTCGTGTCTTGCAATCCGCTCCTGATAGTCAGGAAACACCGTTGAAAAGCCACTGATGGCAGCTTGAAGAAGACTTAAAGTAGAGCACAAAATTATAGATTAATTAGGACTCACGAACCATCTTTCTCTCTCTCTCTGTGCCAAGACTAGTGCCGAGCATATCAAACCGATGGAAATGACGTAGACTTTTGTGTAGATACCAGTTCTTACCCGGGTGAAATGCTCCCCACTGCCAAAACTATCAAAGAGATGCTTCCAATCAAGTATGGCACAAAGAATCCCCAATCCTAGAAACAGAGATTCAATCCAAAGAGCAGGTTATTTGCCTCGTCTTATCCATCGTGACTAATTGTTCGCAAGAGAATGGCGGTACGACGGATATTAGATGCATTCAAGGTTGACATTAAAAGTTTAAAATGCTAAACCCATATAAGAAAAGCTATGTGGGATGAGAAGCTGACTGAGTAGCTTCAAAATGCAACTGACAAAAATCTCCATAGCCAGGAAGCAGCATAATTACAAAGCTAAGCTGCATTTGATATCTTGTTGTTTTACACAAAATATGAGGGGTATTTTTTCCCTACAGCTAGTTTGACGCAATGCTTAAATGAAATGAATCCTTGCAAGCTTGCATGGTCCATTGCATTAGTTTTACCAACATTTCAATTTCTCTAGAAAACGTTTTCTGAGCTAAATTTTATCAATATCCAGCCACAAGCTTACTCAATTCGCAATATGCTGTCTCGTCTTAACATAACAAATACTCGAGCGACAATTGTGGCTGAAAACAGGAGCACCAACAGGAGGCCAAAAGGCGATGGTGAGAAGTCAACGGCGTCTACGGAATATCCACGAGGCAACAATAGTGTGGATAGGTGAAGAGTACAGACGGTGGTTTGTTGAGTACCACCTATCTAATTATAACATTTATAATATACTTGTGGGAATCGAGTGTCGGGAGAATCGACTAACCTGTTCGATGCACTCCAAACACAATTTCCAGGATCACACGTTGAATCACTAGCAAACGATGAACGAATCTACTTCACGTTGGTCCGAATACAATCACAGGGAAAGTATTCTTGTTCCACAGCGTTAATGCCGATTGTCTTCTAAGAATAGATACGGAATCCTTATACGTCGAGAAAGAGAGTTCTGAATTTACTCTTGTAAATTGTTCATCATCCGAGGAAGTTATCTTAACTTCCCTTAAGAAACTCTTCTCGCACCTCTTCAAAAGGTGTTTCTCAGACACACTTCTTATTAGAGCAAATGGTGTCCCTTGGACACACACATCATGGGCGGACCGACGAAATATAGCAATACTCAATGTAAATGTTTACAATGTATAGCAGTGCAAACACAAACACTAACAAGCACAATAATTCCTCGGCACGACTCATCCTCTTATAGATGAAAGCACCAAATAGATGATGATCATACAGACTACAAAAGTACAGTCACTGGCCGGTAATAGCAGTTTAAGAGCAGCTATGCTCAGTAACTGAGCCAAAATGCAACACAAACCAGCAAAGTACAGTCACTGGCCGGTAATTCCAATTCTGATGTTGAGTATGTGATTCAATTGTTTCACACAAATTCATTTTCTTTTACTTCTTATACTTTTTTTTTGGTCGGATTTTACTTCTTATACTTTAGTACACCATTTCTTGGCAATTTACAGACAGACAAAAAAGCAACATCAAACAGAACACACGGTAGTTACCCCAGGAAGCTGGCCGGCTATAACACCCAAGAATCCAGTTGTCCCCACCACTGTGAAAAGAAAAGCCGCCTGCACTACTGAAGATATTGAAGTTATGAAAAACTAAAATAAAATAAGCAGCGAAAATGAATTCTCCGATTTTTTTAAAGAAATATGAAGATGAAGATCGAAAGAAGTGTTGCAATTAGCAATTACTCTTCACATTGTAAAAAATGTATCTCTTGACGAAGAACGTTGTTGCTTCAATACTTACATCGTTTCTAACGCTAGGGATGGCGAGATTCTCCGCGTTTTTAATGCCGAGAGTTGTCAGCTCGCGAAGAGACGTCTGCCACACAAGCATCGCAGAAGTTACCCTCCAACAAAAGACAAATCAATGAATCTAATGAAACATTTAGGGCTCTATGAAGCATGAAGTTCTCATGTTAAGAACGTGCACAAACCCAAAGAAAGTATCACCGATCCTTCCTTTTCAATAGTAAAAAGCTTAACACATTCCTCTGCAAAGAGTTGAAGAAAAACTGGAGACCGACCGTGCGGCGAGAGACATAAGGCTGAGAACTCCACTTCTTGGCCCAACCGAGTTCACTCAGCTGATTGAGAGCGTCCTTCACCGCATCGCTGTCTTTCTGTTGCAAACATTCGTCAATTAAGCATCATCATACAACCCAAGATGAACCAAGAACAACCGTCAAGATCAGAACCAAATTCCTCAGTGACAGTGCATTAGTACTGAGTGTGAACTGAATCTTGCTCCGCAGCAGTCAGGCAACCCAATTCAATCGCGTAAACTGTTCGGTAAACTGAAAAAGGAAACGCGACATAGTTCGAAGTTGGAGTTCGACAGAAACAGCTCCACCTGAGCAATGGCGGACTCGAGGGCGTTGAGATCGACTCCCGCAGCAGCAGAGGAAGCGCCGATCCGCCATTGTTGTTGGCGGGGATTGAAGAAGTTGAAGCTCTGATTATGATGATGGTGGTGGGAGTGGGGGTGGGGGTGCAGCTCGCAGAAGGAGAAGAACGCAGCTCCGACGCCGAGATCGGAGAGAGAGGCCATGCCCATGGAAGTTGGTGTGGACATGCTCTAGGCCTCAGGAAACTGAGAAGATAAGGTATGGTATTTTCAGTTTTATTTTTGGCGCGAGGATTGTGTGAAAATAAAATAAAATATGAACAAAAATAAAATAAAAAAATAAAAAAGTAATGTTGAGAGTGGGATTTGAACCCACGCCCTTTCGGACCAGAACCTTAATCTGGCGCCTTAGACCAACTCGGCCATCTCAACTTTATGTCATTATTGCTTAAAAATTTTATATATACAATTTTTTTGTATAATATAATTAAATTGTATCTTGAACCAATTTTCTAATATTAAATTTATATCAAGTTAACCTTTTCATGCCCTCAACAATGTATTGATCATACGAAATATTTGTCTACGAGACCCGAACTATAATTAAGTACTTAGTCTCATGATATTTGTCGTAAAGCATTTTGAAATGAAATGACACTCGAGAATAAATTTCAAGATATGACACTCATATAACCGTTTTTGCTAGTGAATACATTTTTGATGGCCAAACGGAACCCTAAAAAGCGATTAGTAGTTTCTTAAAATTCTTTACAATTGAATGAAAACAACTGTTATATGAACTCATTTATAAACAAGCCATGTTAAAAAGATCAGTAATTACTGATGTATACCTTAGAAGAAAAACGCAAAATTTCACAAAATTTTATCCACTGTAATAACAATGAAGCAAGGGAAAAGCTCCAAAAGCTCCTCGAAAGACGGCTTCTCAAAATTTCCTCCAAATTCGGCTTTGTTAAGATATATCTTAAAATTTGATCATTTTAACCCAATGATTCCTTCATTCGTACCGGTGAAAGTAAGGGTTTGTTTAGTAATGCTTATGTTCCCAAAAACAATTTCTGTTCAAAAATAGTTTTTTCTATTTCTATTCCCTAGACGAGTTTCTGAGAAAAAAAAAAGGGTTTAGTAACTGCACAAAATTTCTATTCCCGGAGTAGAAAAAGAACATAAATGCATTTGGTATGACACTAAAAAATTCTACTTCTAATTTTTTATTTAATTATAAAATTGTCGGTAGAGACTTAACTTTTCATTTTTGAAAAAAAATGGACTAGAAATAAAATAAGAATATATTATGATATAGAATTGAATGACCTTAATACAATCATAAAGAAAATTACTCCTTATAGACAAAGCAAATACCGGGTGGTGGTCGAGGAAATTACAGTTTAAGAGACTTAACAATTCATGTTTGTATAAAATTAGACTAGAAATAAAATATTAACATATTATGATATATAAATGGATAACCTTAGTACAATCATAAAGAAAATTACTCCCTATAGACAAAGCAAATACCGGGTGGTGGTTGAGGAAATTGCAATTTAGGGTGTAGGATTTTAGGATTTAGGGTTAGGGGTTAGGGTTTTAGGATTTTGGTTTTGAGGTTTAGGGTTTGGGGTTTTAGGTTTTGGATTTTAGGGTTTAGGTTTTAGAGTTTCGGGTAGTGTTTCGGGTTTGGGGTTTTAGGGTATAGGGTTTAAGGTTTTAGGGATTCGAGTTTTGGGTATTGGGGTTTGGGATTTAGGGTATAGGGCTTAGGGTTTGGGGTTTTGCGGTTTTGCGTTTTAGGATTTAGGGTTTGGAATTATAATTTTAGAGTTTAGGTTTTAGGATTTTGGATTTGGAGTTTTGGGGTTTAGATCTTAGTGTTTCGGGTTTTGGGTTTGGGACTTTAGGGTTTAGGATTTGAGGTTTAGGATTTTAGGGATTTGTGTTTTAGGGTTTAGGCTTTTTGATTTTAGTGTCATGGGTTTTAGGGTTTAGGTTTTGAGGTTTAAGGTTTTGGGGTTTATGATTTGATGGTTAAGGTTTAGGCTTTTAGGATTTAGTATGAGAATATTTTGTGAAAGAGATAGTTTATCTTGTTTCTCTATTGTTTCTCTTTTTGTTTCAGGAACAGAAGAGTAAATTTTTTTTATTTTTTATTTCTATTCCAAATCTATTCCCTGACCGCTTTTCTGTTCCGGGAAACAAAAAAACTAAGTGATGTTACTCAATGGATTTATAATCTTTTTCTATTCCGAAGAACAAAAGAACAGAAAAATAAAAAAATAGAAACGTTAATAAATAGGCCCTAAGCGATTGCCAAATTCCCATGATTTGTCCTTTTGCTAAGGTCATTTTTCCCCGGAAAATCACATTTCATCTTTGCCACTCACTTGCACTAGTGATTCACCTTCTTCACATGTGATCAGCTCTCGTTGAGTCAAAATGATCAACTTCTTGAGATATTTGAAAACTCCACCGGACTAGCCGGTTCAATGAAGTCTCGACCTGGCTTTCGATCCGGTTCATGGGTTCATGCCATCTATGGTTGATACTGGTCAAGTATCAGACAAACCGATCCAAACCGGCGATATTGATTCTAATGTTTCACTTAAAATCGGATCAAACCGGCCCTTTAAATAAGTGAAAGAAAGACGAATACAATAGGGGTCGAATTCAAATTCCAACAGCTTTCATCGTGCAACATGCGCTCATCACAGTTGAGCCAAACATCACAATATGACTGGAAATGATTGATCGCATGGTGAGTCTCGATTGCACAACCACCCAAAAACAATTTGCTTAAACCATCTAAAAATGAGTATCCTCTCTCTTTATGATATATAACATAACATATATTGACAAAACATATATTGTTAAATGATTTGGTTCAATCTATCAAACTGTGGATCAATCGATCATCCGATATAGTCTTTGATATTTTAAATAAAATTAAGTGCGAGGAGAATTTTGAAAAGTCGGCTCCACTTGAGAAGAATTTTTGAAGATTTCTCTTGGAAAACAAGATGATGACGAGGACCATGACCATGATGACGATAATAATAATAATAATAATTTTTTGGTTAATATTACCAAAAATTTCAATTGATATAATTGTGATAAATTTACGCAAAACTAATTATTTTATCATAAAAACCCCAAATTGATACACCTTAGACAAATTTACCCTATATTAGTTTCTGTTAAATTTTACAGTCAAATGCTGAGTTGGATGACAAGTAAGAGTTGACGGGTGTACCGATTTGGGGTTTTATCTCCGTTTATCATAAGTGTACAAGTTTTTAATTTTTCGTAGTATTAATTTAATTTAACGGAGGGTAAATTTGTTGCAAATGTATCAATTTATAATTTTTGGTAGTCATTTGTTACAGGTGTATCGGTTTAAATTTTTTATGATAAAAAAATTAGTTTGACGTAAATTTATTACGTACATATCAGTTTAAGATATTTCGTATTATTAAACTTTTTTTTTAATTGTCCTTTGATTTTCGGTGGAATTTGGTAGCTGGACAGACGAAACCGTCGACGTTTCTCACTACCAGCTACCTCCGGCTTCGAACTCCAACCCCCCCATCTCCGGATCATGTCCGCCGCTGCCGCCGCCTCCTCCGCCGCTCCGACCGCCGTGGCCCCGCTGATCCCGTCCCTCCCGGACGACGTCGCCGTGAACATCATCGCCCGCGTCCCTCGCTCCCAGCACCCGACCCTCTCCCTCGTCTCCAAGGCCTTCCGCTCCCTCCTCTCTTCCCCTCTCCTCTTCTCCGCCCGCCGCCTCCTCCGCCGCACCCAGCCCTCCCTCTACCTCGCCCTCCGCCACCCCTCCTCCCCTTACCGCCACCTGTGGTTCACCCTGCACTTGCCCCCCGCCCCAGACCCCACCTCCCCGAAGCAGCAGCAGCAGCAGCGCCACCGCCACCGCCGCCGCCGCCTCGTCCCCATCCCCCCTGTCCCTTCCCCTTCCATCGGCTCCGCCTTCGCCGCCGTCGGCCCCCTCATCTACGTCCTCGGCGGGTCCGTCAACGACGTGGCCTCGCCCCATGTCTGGGTCCTCGATTGCCGGTTCCACCGGTGGCGGTCCGGGCCCGCCATGCGGGTGGGGCGGGAGTTCGCCGCCGCCGGCGTGGTCGGGGATAAGCTGTACGTCATGGGCGGGTGCACCGTGGACACCTGGTCCCGGGCCGCCCATTGGGCGGAGGTCCTGGTCCCGGGGGGCGGATCGTGGGCGGCGGTTCCGTCCTCGTCGCTCGATGTGAGGGAGAAGTGGATGCACGCTAGCGCGGTTGTGGATGGGAGGATCCACGCGATGGCGGACCGGGGCGGGGTCGTGTACGACGTGGACAAGGAGGTTTGGGAGAGTGTGGACAGTGAGCTCAACATGGGTTGGAGAGGGAGGGCTTGTGTGGTTGACGGGGTTTTGTATTGCTATGACTATTTGGGGAAGATTAGAGGGTTTGATGTGAAGGAAGGGGTTTGGAAGGAGTTGAAGGGCGTGGAGAGCGGGCTACCGAAGTTCTTGTGCGGTGCGACGATGGCGAATTTGGGTGGGAATTTGGTGGTGGTTTGGGAGGGAAAGGGTGGTGGGAAGGAGATGGAGGTCTGGTGTGCTGAGATTGCTGTGAAGAAGGACGAGCATGGGGACCTGGTGGGGTGTATTTGCTGGTCGGATCCGGTTCTCAAGGTATCCAATGGGTCTTCGATCGTCAATTGCTTGGCGGTGGCATTGTGATCCCGGTTGTGTCAATGGTATGCTCGAACTATTGTCTTTCTTTGGTCTAACTCATTGCTGTGTGGTTGCTATGTTTGCAGAATCCAGTCATTTAAATTAAGTTTGCTAAGCTTATACGAATGACGATACATTGTGGGAGCAATGTATAATGCAGTAGCTCCCTTCTGCACTTAAATTGGCAGAATCACCATATATATGTAGCTCCTTTAATTATGTATACAACCATTTTTGCAGCACTTATCTAGCAAAAAATTATCGTTTGGATGATCTGCTTTTGGAGTTACCCCTGTGGTGTCTGCAATATAGGGTGGGTGTGTTGGGTGAGTTTAACATCTGTTGCTACATGCAATTGCGATGGTTCCTCGATAGTACTTAGTAGAGGCACTCTTGTGAAGGGAATCTGTTTGCCTGGGAGATGATCGTGTAACTTTGCTAACTTGATGTTGTGACATCATCATCATCATGGTCATTTAACTTTTCTTTCATAGCTGTTGTTGCTTAGATTTCTTAAAACTTCTGTGTACTTGTTACTAATTTGAGCAAGAGGAGAAACAAGAGCTTTTGTGCTGCTGATGACGAAAAAATTCTTCTCTGGTCGTAGAACAGAGGATATAGCAGGGGTTCCTACTGTATGCAGAATTTTTAGGTGATGTCTGGACTGAAAGGAAAGAAGTGCGAGATGTTTCTGCTGGGATGATTGCAGCTTGTTGATATTAGCAACTTTCGGCAGGATCATCTTCCAGTTAGATATTTGGGATTGTTCTTTATATCTAGGACCCTTACCAATAGGGATTGTCAAGCTCAAATTTATTCAATTTTGTCGAGAATTGGAGCTCGGTCTGCTAAGAGTCTCTATTCCTGGTTGACTTTAGTTTATTCAAATATGTCATTCAAAGAAGTGCAAATTGCTGGTGTCAATTTTTCCTCTTGCCCATGAAATTTGTCCCTACGATCGATCATTGAGCAGCAATGTCGTGCTTATTTGTGGAAGGGGAGTGATGTAAATGCAATGGGTGCTAAAATAAGATGGCTCATAGTCTGCATGCTAATGGGAAAGGGTGGGCAATAACTTTGGGATAAGAACACTAGGAGTGCCATAACTTCCATACGTCATGCACTTGAGTGCCGTAACATTTTTTCTGCTCACTTGAGTGCCACATTGGTGAAAAATCGTTCATTTGAGGGTCATTTCCAGCAAATTGTTCTAGGTGGATTTTTTACTTAATTTTCCATTCCTACGTGGAATTTTTAAAAATGAATTAAAGTCCAACGTGGAATTTTTTGTCCAACATGGCAAGAGTATAAATAAATGTCTCTCTTTCTTTAAATGCTTGCCCACATAAACGACGGAGTTTTTTAGTCTCTCTCTTCCTTAAACGACCACGTTTTTTTCTCTCTCTCTCTCTCTCAACGCTTCCTCACTACAACTTGTACACCCATAGAATCGAAACAAAAAGCAAATCGAGCTCTCTTTCTAAAATTTTAGGGCTTTGTCTTCCCCTTTACTCACACACTCATTCTCTGTCTGTCGAGGGAGCTCTTGCTTGCTCGGTATGATCCTTTCTCGCTGGACAGAGTAAAAAAGGCGACAGCATGGAGGGAAATTAGGGCTTGTCGTGCGATGAATCTTGGTCGACAGACACTAAAGGTGAGTGATTTGTTGTGTTTCGTTAGGTACATTTGTTGTTTTGTGTCCACTGACAAACTAAATCAGCGATTGCTTATTCAATTTGTGCTGTTTATAGAGACCAAAGGTGCAGGAAAAGGAAAAATAGCTTGGAGGGCAAACATTAGGGTTTGATGCCAAAATGTAAAAGTGAGTGATTTAATGTATTTGGTGAGATACTTTGTCATTTTATGTTCACTGGCCGATGCCCCAAATTGATTGTTTATTGAAAGTGGTGCGGTTGTGGGGACTGATTGCTGAAGTTGTCGTCTCTTTATGTTGGGGTCCTGTTACAGAAGTACTATTTTTTTTCTTGTGTGTAGTGTTTACATGGGTGATACCACTGAACCCATTAATGTTTGTTGAGATGGGGAGTTTTTTATTGGCGATGAGTGGGAATATGTTGGTGGAAATGTCATTGTATTTTTGTCAGTGTGAGTAGGATGTCATATAAAGACTTTGTGAGGGATATAGTGGAACAATTGCAATGCAAAATAGGGAAATTGCATTACAAGGTACTTGGTAAGAGTCTGAAGATGGTTTGAGATATCCGTATGATGATAATGGTGTGAGGGATCTTGTTTACCATTATCTCCATGGTCAAGATGTTTATGTGTAATATCACGGTGATGAAGATGAGGAAACAATATTGGAATGGTATTGAAACCCAAGTTGGTGATAGATCTGTTTTAGAAGGACATTTGAGAGTAGAGGAGATTGAGGTTTCACATACAACTTGTGTTTTAGAGATATGTGAGCAACTTGAGAGAGGTGGTGGCATATTTGATGGTGGAGACACACTTCCTGAAGAGGAGACTAGAGTAAACCAGGGCTCTTGGGAAGTCGCACTGTCCAGTTATGAAGATGAGGAAAGTTTAGTGCATATGGTTTGCCCTAGTGATGTTGATGACGAGGACATTGCACAAGCAAGGCAAGATTTGGGGGCATTACAACAAAGGAGGAATGCACCATTTGGGGAAGTGGATGAACCCATAAATCGGGATGAAGGAACTCCTGTGTCTAATGGTCATGATACAAAATATGAGGAAAGTGGTGATGATGACAGCGGTAGCTCAAATGATGATGATAATGAAGATGTTGCAGGTCTGTGTAGAAGGAATTGTAAGTATACTTCTTATGATTCAACTGGTACAAGTCGTGTTTTGTATAATGATGAGATTTGATGATGCAAAACAATTTGAAGATGCTATTGTGAAATACTCAATTACTCAACATATGAATATTCAATTCACTAGAAATACTAAGGATTATATTAGAGCAAAGTATGCAAAAGAGAATTGTCCATGGAAGATATTGGTGCATTAAGTAAGAAGACTAGCTCATTCCATATCCGATACCCCATGAGGAACATAATTGTTGTATTGTATTTGACAACAAAATAGTTACTTTGTGTGGTTGGCCAAGCACTAAAGTCCTCAATTGAAACAATTAGTGAAATAGCAAGTACGTGTTAATGTGTCTAGAAATATATGCAAAAGGGCCAAGTAGAAGGTGATGAGTACATTGATATGTTCGTACAAGGAAGAATATGCATAGATTCGGGACTATGCTAGGTAATGTAGGCTTTAAATCCACTTAATATAATTCATGCAGAGATTGTGGAGAAGTCATCCCATGATTTCGGGACACAGTTTGGTTGGAAGTATATATGTTTTGATGTATGTAGAAATGGATTCTTGGCTGGTTGTATAAAAGTGATAGGGTTAGATGGGTATTTTTTGAAACGGTTATTCAAAGGAGAGTTATTGGTTGCCATTGAGAGGGACGGAAATAAGCAAATGTTTCCAATAGTCTGGCTGTTGTGAAGGTAGAGAACAAAGACACCTTGTCTTGGTTTCTGAAAAATCTAATGGCTGACCTTGGATTCTAGGCTGGTTGTATAAAAGTGATAGGATTAGTTGGGTGTTTTCTAAAACGGTTATTCAAAGGAGAGTTATTGGCTGCCATTGGGAGAGACAGAAATAACCAAACGTTTCCAATAGTCTAGCTATTGTGATGGAAGAAAATAAAAACACTTTGTCTTGGTTTCCGAAAAATCTAATGGCTTACCTTGGCATAACTAATGGAAGAGGTTGAGTATTTGAACTATTGTCTTTCTAATATCATTCACATGTTCAACTCAGCTATTGTAGGAAGAAGTCCTTACAATAATGAAACTAACAAACATTTGTAATATGTGAATGATATTAGAAAGACAATAGTTCAATGACATTACAATTTGTTGGTCACTCATGAATGCCCAACCTCTTCAATCAGTTATGCCAAGGTCAGTCATTAGATTTTCAGAAACCAGGACTTAGTGTCTAAGTTCTCTACCTTCAGAACAGCCCGGGCTATTGAAACATTTATTTATTTCCATCTCTCCTAATGTCTCTTTTGCATTACCCTTCAGAAAACACCATCGAACCCTATCACTTTTCTATAGTCAGCCAATAATCCATTTCTGCATGCATCAAAACATATCTACATCGTACCAAACTATGTCTTATAATTAGGCAGTGGCTTCCCTACGTGAATTCCACTAAGTGGATTCTGAAGCCTACATTTCCTAGCGTAGTCCCATCTGTGCATATTCTTCCTTATATGTACCCATCAATGTACTCATCACCTTGTACCTGGCTCTTTTGTATTTTTTTAGACACATTAACACCTACTTGCTATTTCATTAGCTGTTTCAATTGAGGACTTATGATTTCTATCATGGTGTTGAAGAAGTGCTTGGCCAACCACACATTAATAACTCTTTTGTTGTCAAATACAATACTGTTGTTATGTTCCTCCTAGAGTGATCGGATATGGAATGAGCCTAGTCTTCTTACCCAATGCACCATATATCTTTCATGAACAATTCTCTTGTACACACTTTGCTTTATTATAATCCTTGTTATTTTTAATGAATCAAATATGCCTTTGTTGAGTGATTGAGTACTTCACATTAGCATCTCTAAATTATTTTGCATCATCAAATCTCATCGATATACTAAACGCAAGACTTGTGCCCGTTAAATCATAAGAAGGTTACTCACTTTTCCTTCTACGCAGAAGTGCAACATCTTCATTATCATCATCCTCTGAGCTATTGCTGTCATCATCACCACTTTCCTCATATTCTGTATCATGACCATCAGCCACAGGAGCTCCTTCATCCTTGTTTATAGGTCCATCCACTTCCCCAAATGGTGCATTCCTCCTTTGCCGAAATGCCCACATTTCTTACCTAGCTTGTGCAATGTCCTCATCATCAACATCATTTGGGCAAGTTGGATCCATTAGAGTTTCCTCATCTTCATCACTGGACAGTGAAACTTCCCAAGAGCCCTATTTTACTATAGTTCCCTCTTTTGGAAATGGGTCCATCATCAAATATGCCACCACCTCTCTCAAGTTGCTCACAAATCTCTAAAACATGAGCTGTATGTGAAGCCATAGTCTCCTCTACTCTCAGAACTCCTTTTAAAAGAGATCTATCACCAACCTAGTTTCCATACCAGCTTCCAATACTCATATAGATATCTCAAACCATCCTTAACACTCTTACCGGGTACCTTTAATGCAATTTTTTAATTTTGCATCGCAGCTATTCCAATGTATCTCTCAGAAAGTTAATATAATAGCTTCCTCACACTGACAAGGATAACAACGACATCTCCATATTCCCATTTATCGCCAATAACAAATTGCCCATCGTAGCAAACATTAATGGGTGCAGTGCTATCAACTATGTTAATGATGCACCCAAGACAAAAAAAAAAAAGAAGAATTCTGTAACAGGGACCACAACACAAAGACAACAACTTCAGCAATCGGTCCCTACAACCGCACCACTTTCAGAAACAATAATTTGGGGTGTTGGTCAGTGGATAAAAATGACAAAGTACCTCACCAAATACAATAAGTCACTCATCTGGCACCAAACCCTAATTTTTTCCCTCCAAGCTATCGCCTTTTCCCGTGCCTTTAGTTGCTGTCAACAACACGAAATTGAATAAGCAATTGCCGATTTTGTCGGTTAGTGGACACAACAACAAATGTAACTCACGAAACACAACAAATTACTCATCTTTAGTCTCTGTTGATCAAGATTCGTCACGCAACAAGCCTTAATTTTTCCCTCCATGCTGTCGACTCTGTCTAGTGAGAGGACGGCACTCAAGTGAGCGCCGTACAAAAATTATAGCACTCCTAGTGTTCTTTTCCTCAGTAAATTTTAAAAAGTTTTGCTCATTGTAATGCAAATTAGAGATGGCCTCCTGCTAGAGCATATCATGCCATGATATGAGGGCAATTCAGTCTGCACTTTGTTGCACTCTGCAACCTTGTGATGGATGTGATAAACTCACATGGACTGCGGCTTGTAATGGGGTTATTTCTAGTTAGAAGTGCTTGGAATTGTCTTAGAGAGAAATGAAGGAAAGCTCCATGGTATTAGTTGATATGGTTTCCACCTAGTATCTCAAAGACTACTACATTTCAGGCGTGTAGCATAATATCTACTTGCTAATAGACAGTCTCACTAGATGGATACTTGGTATGAGTATTGACTGTTTGTTCTGTGGTAATATTGTCGATGGCGAGATCATTCGTTATTCCAAATTTCAGTCTGCTGAAGTCTGGGACAGAGTCTGGTAGTTATATGATCTTAGTTAGATGGGTCTGTTATGCATTTCAAGGAGAAGAATCTTTATTCTCTGGTTTGTAATTTTGAATGGAGTGCTGATCTATGTCATATATGAAGAGCTAGGAACATGAAACTACATAGTGCTCTGGCTGTTGTTACAGTCCCTACTGTTGTTCAGCTAGTCAAACATAATGTAGGCACTAGGTGGTTGACTCCAAAAGGAAAGCCTACAAGAATATGATTTTTGCAGCTCGTTGTGTCATTCTTCCATCAAAATAATTGGAGGAATCACGTCAAAATGGGGATTTCTTTGTGTGAAAGGATGCTGTAGTGGACTAATAGTAGAACATTTTCCGCGAGGATGCACATTGACATTGAGGAGATGTTTGTTTGCTCAGAAGATTGGATGTGCCTTATATGGAAGGATGGTCGTCAATAGATCAAGGGACAAGTGGTTCAACATGGTGTTAATATGTTCAAACAGTTGACGTACAAGGACCTAAGTTTCACGTATCTGTCTCAGATCATTGATTTATGTTATTACGCTCTATCCATAGGTACTGAATAGCTGATGCTAGTGAGCTAGATCCATGTGGTGGATAAGAATCATTCCAGCCTGAGGTGTACCTTACTATCTGCAAGTACCTTTGGACGAATTTCATGGATCTCCTCTACGAAGAGGTAGTCTCACATGGGCTGCCAATTTTTTATCATGTCATAATCTATAATATTTGATTTTTCCACTCAACGAAGAGTACAAATTGTTCTCAAGAATAACGTTATAGGTTTGATACCTTCATCCTTGTGAGCTATGGAACTAATAAACTTTTGAGCCATTAGTGTCAGACCATACGATAGAAACAAAATGGATGTGGCCCGAAGTAGTTGTGCTTGGCTCAAGAAACTGCAAGAAGAAAAGTTGGGAGGCATGGCTTTATGGACATGGATTCTCTTGAAGAATGAGGAGATGATCGAAAGGATGTTAGTAGAATTGATAGGGACAGATCTTTTAGAGAGTTTTGAAGAATTTGAGCAATGAACCGAAGTTATCGGTGCAGTCAACCTACTCAAAGAAAACAAATGTGGTTGTCGTCCTTTCTTGTCCGGTTCATTAAGTTCACAATCCTGCCATTAATACTTGTTGTGGTCCACTCTTGCCCAATACAGCTTACTGTCCAAGAAAGCACTCTGGTAGCATGATGGCTTTTTTCATAAGAAGAAAAAGGACAAGCATTGCTGTCAATTGTTGGCGGTACGATCTTGGTGCATCAGTTATTGCTGCTGCTGTCATTATGATTGTTTTGCACAGCTTATGACGTGAGTTGGAATGATCAAATCAGATGATGAACCATGAAGTTCGGAAAAAAGGGGAGAACCCCAAAGAACATTGTGACCGGCATCCAGAGGGACCCTTTTTTATTTTTGTTTGCTTTTGTTTCCATTTGTTTAGCTGATGATATGCGTGGGAAAACTATAGCACTACGCGATGGCGTCTCTAGTTCATTTTGGACATGCTTGCTTTCTTTGGTTTTTTTATTGTCTTTTATCATTGTCCCCTCGTGTGAAATTGCTTATTATTATTGCCATTCCATCTTCAGGGTGTTGAAAAATCAACAGTGAGTAAATCGATCATCGAATGGCCCTACTCTGAAGCTGTCATTCGAGACTCTGAAAGGCAACTAGTGCACATCCTTGCTACCTTGTTTGGTGCCTGCTTGTGATCGGATTTTAAGACCTCTTGAAGGAGATGTTCGCCTATTCGCAGCTTGTGTCTTTTGTATATTACAACATCATCTTGCTGGATGATCCATCTTATCATGTGTTAAGTCCAATAAGTTTTAGAACACTGTTGTATAAATCGTGACGATGTATATGAATAACTAAACAAACTTTGTACTCTTTTCGTTCTTAATATATGATGCCTTGTATGATATTGACGCTTTTCTCCCTTTTTATATATGTTTAAACTTATAGTGCCAAGTTGTCTACTATGTATGCATCAGCGGGAGGACCATCAGATTGGCTTCGGGCTTTGACGGCTCTTCGGTAATAAGTATGGTGACCAGCGAGTCTGTTTGTTTCTCTACTGTACTTGGTGGTGGTGAAGGGCCAATGACCTTAGGATATGCCCTTTTCCTTCTTTGCGGGGACCGGACAACTGGTCAAGTGTATAGATATGTTTTATGACTCGTAGTCAGATCCTATCCATAACCTATCCACACATCAATGAATGAGGTCAATGCAGGTGCTTGGTATAGCGATAAAACTTTACTTTCTGGGTTGTTGCAGAAGCGCTCTATCTCGTTCCTTTGCGCTGTTTACTCCAGTTTTAAACTGAAATGCGACCATATGTGCTCAGAATCCACTCTGGCCAAGCTCTGCAAAATAACGAGTTTCCACAAGAACCCTATCTTGCATTTTACGAGTGCAAGTAGCGATGCTAAACATCACGAGTCAAGGCGGGACAGTGTGTCGGGGGTAATGATCGTAAAAATCATGGTGGGGCTTCGGTCTATACTTGGATCCGTGACCGTGCATGATCTAATAGTTGGTCTCGAGTAAATCAGAATACTACCAACTTGGAAACGTAGTAGGCCAGGTCTCATTGCTGTCTGTACCACTTCCGCGTCTGAAGAGCTGTCTTATCAAGAAGAAAAAGACAACTTCAAAAGGCAATCCGTTGGAAGCCTATCTTGTTCAATGATTATATGATATCCATTTGGCTATTGAGAGACGTGCTCTAACCTTTTGTGTCCCCATATCTTGTAATATCCGCAGATTTCCATCAGCTTTAAGGGGATAATATCTTTGGAAGTGCAAGAACTTCCTCCCTTTGAAACTTCTGGTTTGGTCTTTTGAGCTGATCCTGTGTTTTTCCAGTCCAAGCTCAATCCATTGATCGCTTTGTAAGTACATATCAACAGAATTTAAAGAAGAAAAAGCGGTAGAATGAAAGAAATTGAGAATGCAACCTTGTCAACGAAAGAGAAATGTATATTTGGATTCTTCATTTTCCCTTACATTGATGAGATAACATATCATTCTGGTTCAAAGACAAGGACTCTATATCCACTTGTACTGTCTACGTCCCCATCTCATTCTGACTACAAATATTACTTCACCTTACGTCCAACAAAAGTACACCGAAGTACTCAGTACTGTCAGATTATCGAACCACCATACATGACGATATAAACAAACAACAGGAAATGCCATGTCCCGACGATAAAATACGGACGGGGCATGTGAAATGACTCAACCACGAAGGAGTCTGAAATGAATACAAAAAATGATATCATGTCCCAAAAAGAGCGAGGTTTGTCACTACAATGTCCCAAACGCCATGCCATCTTCCTCACTCAGGAAACCCTCGATTTGTTCAAGTGCCTGAAATTTCAGAATAGATATTCTCAAGTGAGCAAATCGCAAAAAGCAGGCAAAGTAGAAGTGCGAGCGTGCGAGTAAGAGAGGAGCTTGAGAGAGACCTCAATAGCAATAGCAGTTGGTGAGATATGTGACACGTCTCTGTAACCTAGCTTAGCTGCAATTTCTGCAAAGAGTGGACCATCTCATTATACAATCCAAGGCATCAAAGGTAGAAAGAAGCAAACTGTAAATTAACAGAACCGCACTGCCTCAAGGTTCATTATGAAAAGTGCATAGATGTTAGTGCACTGGAAATTGAAGTGAGCGTACCTTCCAAAGAAACCCGAGCATTGGCAAATGCATATGATTTGCTCCTCTCTTCCAAAAGATTAGACAAGTGCTTTAATGCCTGCATGTAATTTTTTAGTATCAGGAATGGCACAACATTTTTTTTTGGTAAGGGCAGGAATGGCACAACATTAAATCGTGCTTCAACTAAGAAAATTCACAAGTTGTGTATCTGGGTCTGCAATGAAAGTAACTCACCTTTGTGTAGGCATCACCTGATTCGTCATGCAAAAGTGGGCGAGAATGTGTTCCCACAGCGGCAATTCTCTGTGCCAATGCCTCCAAAGGCACATCTAACCAGACACTAATCCCCTGTCGCATGTGTCTCCTGAATAACAGATGAAAACGCATACAGAATTAAAACATTTCACAAAGAAAAAAGCAATGGTGAAGACATGTATAGGACGGAATCATTCATTCATTGATTAAAATTACCAATTGACAGGGCGGATAACTGCACCACCACCAGTAGAAACCACCATCCGATGCATTCTTGATAACCCTCCCAACATCTCAGTCTGCAATATGAAATTACAAATTCATTAGCAGGAAAACCTAGCATGAATACGACTGACTTTATGATATTATAGATGAAACAAATGCATAAGGTCTGTCAAAAGCAAATTCTCCCAGCTCACCTCCTTCTCTCTGAAGAATCCCTCTCCATAGAGCTTGAAGATATCAGCCACAGAAGTTCCAACATCCTCCTCCACCAATGTGTCACTGGAGCATTAAAGAGTCAAATGAAACGTCAAGCCAAGAAAAAGCACGGGAGTAACGAACCTGTACAATTTTACATAGCATGAAATCGAAACATATAAAGCCTTTCTTCCAATAGAAAACCATATTTCTGGTTACAAGATGAAGCCTGTATTACTTATGATGATATAATTCCTCTTAATAAAATATAATTACGTCACCACACTTAACAATTAAAGGTCCACCAGACAAGAACAACTGATAAGCTATTAGATAAGGTAATGGACCCCCCCTCCCCCCCCCACAAAAAAAGAAAAAGAAAAACCAGATAATGTGCATTAAGTATCTTCCAGTCAGAGCATCTAATCCACAGACATTCCGCAATTTGCAACATTTTCGAAGTGAAAATAAGGAATCATGAACGAACCTGTCACAAAAATTATAACCAAGTACTTGAGATAGGATCTTGCCAACGGTGGTTTTCCCAGAACCCATCATTCCTGCAAATCGGATCAAACAGGTGAGTACTAGAGATATAGATTGTCAAGTCAAACCAACAGACGATCGAGGAAATAGAAACTGACCAACAAGATATATACAGCGCCCACTTAAATATGGCTCAATCTCTTGCGATTTATTCTGCAGTTTTATTGATTTTAGTAAGATACATGCTTATACTAACAAGTAAACAAATTCACTCATATACATTTGCATCTTACTTCACACAAACACCACTATAAAAGAAAATGATGCCTGATTACCAGCATCACACCTATGACTTCAGTCAGACAAACAGAAGATAGGATTCAGTACCTTCAAAATCAAAGCTTCATCAAAAGGGGAGTTGAAACTTCCAGATTGCAATCTTGGAGCTGCAAAAAATGTGTCATTCACATCACTGCTGATGCTCAGCAAATCAGACAGACAGAAGAAGATGATGCAGGTAGCCATAAGAAAAGGCCTTATTCCATTAAGTTCACTATTGAAGAAAACAAAAGTAGAATTTGATGACACCCCATATAGATCGCTACTTTAGAAAATCCAAACTTCGGCAAAAGCAAACAAAAGAAGAGTGCAAAAACTCAAAGCATGATTGACATTTTACAGCAGAATCTGCCCTCTGCCTATACAATTGGGGAAAGAATGAAAAACATAATTGCATTATGTGGTTCAAATATAACAAGTAAGCAAGACTGATCTATTTATTATACATTGATAGAAAACATCAAATTTCTCGCCCCGACTGAATAACGCCAACTTTGCATTTCTGAGCAAAGATAGCTCAATCATACATTATTTCCTAAGGTCATGGGACAAAAGGTGAATCTCTCCCCAAGTATCATCCCAGAATGATCCCAGATATTAACAATCTAAAAGTAATTTAGAGGAATCCATTGATAAAGATTAACCACAATCACCAGCTCAAAAGGCAAACGATAAAATAAGATTACCTACTTATCATAAAATGTGGACACGAAAAACTCTGAATCACCCCACATCTTTAAGTGGGAAAACAGTTGAACAAGAAATCAATATAAGAGCAACTACCTCCTGGAAACTCTCGGTACGAACACGGAACTTCTAAAGAGATCGGTTTATTCCGATTAGAACTTCTTGAAGGCTCTAAATGGGCCGAAATGAGCACACGACAGCTCCCTTCTCGTAATTTTTGGGGAACCTGCAGCGAGCAGCTTGATTTTCTTCCAACCTTGTCCGAATCAATCCACGCTGAGAACTGTGGCCTTTGTGCAATTTTGGCATCCATCATCAACCTTAAGACAGCTGCACCGTGCCAAATCAATTAACCTGTTTATCTAATCTGATGAGAGTACCAGTTGGATCACCAAATTTCTGCAATGAGAAACAAAGTAACTCCTTATTAATGCTAAATCGAACACTGAAAATCTTCCTAGAACAACAGAATGAATGAACCAGCGCATCAAATCAAACGGTAAAAACAAATCAAAGGCCAAATAGAATTAAAAAGAAAATGTCCAATTCTTAGAGGAGATGGTCTGATCAATGGTCTAGAAAATAAAGCAGATCACCGAGCACCCAAAGAATTAACAAGAACAAAAGGCGGATTACAAAAGAATCAAGATTAGAAAAACCACAAGAATCTCCGATACCCAGAAGCCCAAATACAGCTATTGGCTGAAATTCAAGAAAAAGGCGGGTTACAAAAGAATCAAGATTAGAGAAACCACAAGAATCTCCGACACCCAGAAGCCCAAACACAGCTATTGGCTGAAATTCAAGAAAAAAGGCGACATTTTTACGGGAACCAAGAAAAGACTGACGTGGGTCCGTCATTCATCCCACATCAAACGATGGGACTTTTGCATCACCTAACCTCTCCCAGCCAACAGAAGAAGATCAAATGCATTTGAAACTTGGGTGACTCCAAGAATCACACCAAATCTGCAAGGTTCCTACACAGTAACAAGGGAAGCATCTAGTCTGAGAGGGTACCTGGACAGGAGCTTGGAGAAGATTGTGTGTCCGAACGAGCGCCGAAGGATTGAAGGCAAGGAATCTGCGAAGGCACGTCTGACGCTTCCGTCTCTCTCTCAACAAACGGGAGCACCTCTCTTGAGCTTTGCTTGCGCCTCTATATCCAGTTGGGTTTTGCTCCTTGTCGACGCTACGCATTTATAAAAAGTGGCAATTAAGATCTGGTGAGAACTGAGAGAGAGAGAGAGAGAGCGCAGTGAACACAGTACAAACAAATAATAAATTGGGCTTTTTTTTTCTTTCGGAAATTAACTGTTGCTACTGCAAGATTACCAGAAAATAACACAAATGATCTCTAAATTTTTAGCTCGATGTAAAATGTAATTCCTGAATTTTTTTAATTTATTCAATGCGATCCCTGAATTTACAAACTTTTAATTGTATTCAATGTGGTCACTGAACTTTTGATGCATGTTTAATATATTTCTTAGACTATATGAAAATGTTCGATGTTACCGGTAACATCCAACATTTTCATATAGCTCAGAGATTAACTTGAACATTAAATAAAAGTTTAGGAACCAAATTGAACAAAAAGACATTGCACATTAGGTAAAAGTTCATGGATCACATTGCACATTAAATCAAATTTAATGACTTATTTGTGTCATCATCCCTTAGGTTCACTATCATTACCCAAAAAAAATTTATACATTGTAAATATGTATTTAAAGTTATGTGGACCATAATGATCAAAATAATGCGCATAGACTCATTTTTTTTGCTATGCACGTTTAATTGGTTTTAATGAACGAAGACAATGAAAAATTTGCAATCAGTTTGAAAATAAAAAACTAATTGCATATGAGATGATGGAGTTATTATCTAAGTTTAAATCAAGAATCTTCATATGATGAATTATGTTGACTATTAAAGTCATGATTTTGTTCAATTTATTAGGACATAGTATCGTTAGTTACCTTAATATGGGGCATGTGAAGATTTTTTTGAAAATTTTAAAGTCAAAAGATATCATTTAAAAAAATTTCGTCAATTAAAATGTATTATTAAAAAGCTCAGATACAGTTAATTCATGCTTTGAAAATACAAAAAAATATTACTACTTGCAATAGGTGTCTTTTTTGGTGGAAAGGCTACGCCTTCATATGATTTATACCGTGTTTCGACCAGCAATGAATTAGTTAGTTAACAAGTGTTTGGGGAGCGTCACAAAATCATTAAATTTGTCAACAACCGTCCCATCTTTGCACTTGCGTCTCTTTTTTCTTCCTGTTTTTTTCTATCTTTTTTTTTTAGCCAAACAAATGGATTGGGACTTGGGTGGTTTTGCGGCTCCTACTGGGGCGGGGGGGAACACAGGTTGGCTGGTCCTACTAGTCAAGTCTGGTCTCATCAGTTTTCCCATTAATTATATTGACACCTATTTCCAAGAAAAAGCTGGGAAATTACCGAAATTGGGGATTGAAAAATAGGAAAAAAAAAAGAACAAAGAGGAAAAATTAGGAAGGAGGGGTGAAGTTGGTGAGGTGCTTCTTACCCAAAGAGAGTTGGGCTCAAAGAATCATCAATGTGTTCCTCCTCTCATGAGGGGATAAGGGCGAATTTGAGATACAAGTGACATTGACATGGACATAATAGAGATTTTGCGCCTCTCCCTCTCTCTCTCTCTCTCTCTCTCTCTCAAGTCTCACCAACCCCCTTCTTTGGGGTTTTTCTTCACTTGGGTTGGTAGCACAATGCTTGATTTATGGTGGTGGGACAGGTGAGAGGGGCCATTCTCAGGCCATCCTATCTCCTTCCCTTAGCCAACCACCAGACCAAAAAATTATTAAACCCCTCGTACAAGATTAGGCACCAAGAATTGAAAATCATGGGTTGAACATTGCCCAATTAATGCCTTACTGTTGTTGTCCAGGAATGATAACACAGTGGTAACTGAAGTTTGGTCCGATGTGCGATGTCGTCCCCGAACTTTTCATTTGTGCAGTAGGGTCCCTGAACTTTGGCTCAATATGCAGTATCGTCCATTGGCTTTTGGTTTGTTCAACGTGGTCCCTGTATCGTTAGTTTGTGTTCAATGTCGTCTCTAGACCACATGAAAATGTTTAAAAGTTTTTAGACCATATCGAACATTGGACTAAAGTTCGAGGACGATACCGAACAAATTAAAAGTTTGGAGATGACGTTGCACGTTGGATTAAAATTCATGAATTATTTGTGCCGTTTTCCCTTCTGTCTATTGAGAGGGGGATAATTGAAAATTCTTCCCCGCATGACTAAATCCCATTAAGTGCGACAATCATGCTCCAACTACGATGTTTATATCAACCCGGATCAATCACCATGTGTCGAGTGTAATATGAGACGACTCGAGTCATATTATGAATCGTGAGGTAATATGTGAGTAAAAATTTGGTCGTGTCTCTGCTTTTTCCCACCTCCCCTTTTTGGGGCTTTTTCCTCGAAGGCTGGCTGCTGTTGACCACCGATCCCCACTTCCAAGGGAAGAACCACGTGGAAAACCTTGAAGGATTTCATTTTTGGGATCAAGCGAGGAAGAAGAAGAGAATCATATGAATGTCAATATACAGGATGATTGACTCGGCATAAAATATTAATCTCATTCAAACTTGTAATTGAGTCGCTTTTCACACGACCTGCTGCATATAATTTTCAATCTGATTTATATAACTTAATTCACCTATTTATCTGGGAAGGAATTTTTATGGCCAAAAATAATATCTGGTGAACGACGCTTTTGCTTGCGTGACAGGATGCTCTTTATTTGTCATTTTTGAAAAAATTTATAGAGCTGAAAAAATTCAACTTTAAAAATTTTTGACGTATAATTTAATAATAACAAATGGATAACTTCTTTGAAAGAGTCCATAAAAAGAGCTAATAAAAGGCAACCTGCCGTAACATCTTCTTCATTTATTTTTTGTTCTTAATTAATGACGAGAAAGTCTGTCTATGCAAAAAAATTTAAATCGTGAGAAACCCATGTAACGTCGCAGGTTACGTGAAAGGACGAGCTGATTTGGGATTTGTGGGATAAAACATGAAATTATTTGCACTTGATGATGGTATGGTGAATGAAAGTGACAGCCACATCGTGCTCTGCAGCCACATGAACATTTGTTCGTTAAGCACTAAGCCAATCTCATTGACTTATACGCATTTCTTTTATCTTCTTTAGCAGATTCCATTGCCCAGATCTCTACTAACAAGATGCCTTGTTTGAAGAGAGCTTGCTTCTAACGTTGCCAACCCTCTCCATGTTCAATTCTGCCCTCATGGTGTCAAGGGCGTAGATTTAGGGTGTTGAAGTACACGCATAAGGATATTAGGTGGAAGAAGTCTCACATGGAGAATTTGGTGTAATGGAAGTGGTTAATATATTCTAGTTGTTCATAACTATGACTTAAACTTTTGAACGATAGCGACTTTAATTGAATATGTTGACAGGCTCAAATTAAGCCTCTCTATTGATAAACCCTCGAGATGAAGGTATCGAGCTTTTACTACAAGCTCCAACTAGTGTTATCATAGCCGATGGTTAGATGGGTCGGGCCCAACATGTGTTGATTGACGTATGGTAAATATTTTAAGAAAGGAATCTCGGATGTGACTCTCAAAATTAGGTGGTGGATAATGTCTTTTAGGTTCCTGTCGAACTTGGCTGGGCCAAGGTGACTGGGGTAAAGTCTGAACAGCAAATGTTGTTCCTCACAATCATCTTCTAAACTAGGCGGGACCAAGGTGGAGAGGTGAGTTGAGATAGTATCGTTGCAAAATGATACCTGAATTAAGGGGGAATAAGCATACTACAATAGGCTTACACATGGGGGGGGGGGGGGGGATTTGTTGATGTGCATGTGTCAAGGTGTTAGGTGAAAGATCGTATCATGGATGTGAAGTAATGTGAGTAGTTAATATACTCTAGTTAGCTCATAACTCATTAGCTCAAATTTTTGAGTGAATGTAAATCCAATTAGATATATTGACGAGTTCAAATTTTTGAGTGAAGGTAAATCCAATTAGATATGTTGATGAGATTATAACTCCTCCTTAGTAATCTCCTTGGGTCAAGATACCAAGCATATACTGCACGTCCAAACAAAGGGTGTGCTAGCCAAACATGACGAGGGTGCAAATTGAGGGCGTGGTGGCAAGTTGGACAGTCTCGCCATTGCAAGTGCATCTTAACAAACCTTCTCATGTGTGAGCCTTCCTCCCATGCTTGTCTAGCTTCCCTAACGTTGAAGTATTCAAAATATTAAACCCCATCTCCATCTATAATCTTAAACTTTTAGTACAATTAGTAGTGGTCCCGCATAATTTTACATGATATCAGAATAAAACGTTTTTAGCTCAAATCTTTATAAGCTCCTCCCCAAATATAATTTCATGCTCTAGAATTAGGTTAAAGCCTAACCTACACATGAGTGGGAGTGTTGAAATATTATCACAATTTCGAAAATCCTATTGCTCTTCAATCGCATAAAAGAATCGATTACACTGGGGCATAGGTTAGGCTCGTGCACCATGCATACGGTAACTGTGCATTTATTCCTACTTGCATCCAATGGTGTGATGGTGATAGGCTCACATGAAAATGAGTAGTAGTTATTGGCTCAAAACAAACATTCCGAACATAGGCATGGAACTCATTTGATCGCCTACACTGGTCGCCCATTTCTCACCTTTTAACTTATAAAAAAAAATAATTAGATATTAAATCACGTCTTTCATCTAATACCTTTAAAATAGTTAGCAGTGGTCTGGCGGATCTCTCACCGAACATATACACCTCGACAAACGGATTTGAATCTCTCCGACCCGAACAAGATCTCAACCCTCGAAGGCTTCGTCCTTCCTACGCTCTCATGGCCACTACACCAAATCTGTAATGGGCGACCCTTATCTGCACACTCGCGGCACGACCCCGATACCTAATCATGGGATAGATTCAACAAGGTAGTCCACTTCAAAATTTCCATCTTAATTTCCTGTGCATCTAACTATGTCACATCTGCTAGTATCAATTAGCAGCACCATTATTCCCCGCATATTATGGTTTGAAAAGGGGGAAACTGAGGGAGGCAACCGAAAAAAGAAAATGTCTAATGGGACTTGACACGTGGACGGGACACGTGGCGATCATCCGAGAGGGGGGTCTCACGAGGCCTGGGGGGTAGGTCGCGCACCTGAGTGACCAGACCGAGTCGGAGGTGGGAATCGGTTCCCAACTCGTCGGCGGTAGCTAGGGGTGCCTTTCGTGACTGTGAGTCACGCGCGAGTTGACTCGCTCGCTCCTGCCGTCCAAAACACGCTTTTGACTCGGCCCCCTTCAAGCTGGGTAGGAAGTAGGAAGGGCATCTTCCCCCCACCCTAATTGCCACTTCAACGACTCAATTTTGTTATGTGAGGCTCTAGAATAACGATCTTCTCTTCTTCTTTTTCTTTTTAAATTTTTCGTTGAATGTTTATTTTTAGCATGTATAAATCGGGTTCATACTACGAAAAACCCCAAATCGAGACGCATGTGACGAATTTGTCTCAAACCTGGTATATCCGTAATAAATTTGCTCCAATCTGATATGGATTTCCACGTGGATTGCCATGTTAATTGAGTCACCGCCATGTGTCATCTAATTTAGCAATTTTAAAATTTTATGGAAGCTTGCAAAGGGTATATATTTCGTGAGTGTACCGATTTTGCATTTTTGGTGATCCAAAAATTAGTTTGGGGTAAATTTATTATAAATATATAAGTTTGGAGTTTTTCGTAATATTAAACCTTATAAATTTGACCCTAATTGATACTATACTGCTCAAATCATTTGAACTATATGCGTGGTGTCATTAGAGATCATTTGAAGTCGTATTAGAGCTCGCCTAGTGCAATTGTAATCCAACTATGACCGGTATTGTAAAGTGCGATTACTTGTGTGGGTGATGATATAATTTTTTCGAAATTGCAACATCTTAAAGATAGGTGGGGCGGGTTCCTAAAACATATTGCGACTTTTCAGACTCTACTTTAGCAGCACGTCGATCATATTTTATTGGAGAATATTTTAAATTTTGAAACATGGGTTAAGTTTAACACGAGAAAAATACCAAATTAAAAACTTAAAATTTCTTCTATCGGATCAACTAATGAGTGTCTCGAAATTTTGGTAAATGAAAACCCTAATTTCATGGAAAATGGGGAGGAAGGTGTTTTCAATGTGAAAGGAATATGGACAGGATCTGCAGTACAGGGAGAAAAAGGGATATTCAATTGAATTGTGTGTTGATGTTATAGGGAATGACTAGTGATCCAGTCATCTGGACCATTCCTACATGTTTTCAAAAAGAAAATATCTGTATTACCCAAATTAAGCCAACACGCTTTTGCCGAACAATGAAAGCCACCCCACAAATCTCATCACATCTCATGCCCTCATGCTCCAAAAACCTTTTGTTGTAAACAAAGTATCTCATGTAGCCACCGCAGGACGCCGCCATGCGAGGCGGTGGCTACATGTCCGGCGATCTGCTCGGCCGGTCAAAATTTAGTGGTTTGGAAGTTCAAGTGCTTGATAGAATGAGGTGCATGTCACGTGGACGACGTGATCGATTGGCCGTTCTACATCGACTGCGACGGAGGCATAAAATGCTTCCCTTTCATGTTTTGACTTCTAATTTTTTTTGCTTTTAGCATTGACATTTGACTTTGATTTAATTGATTTTTTTTTGTTTGGTTTACCTACTTCCGAGGTCTTGAGACCAAATCATGATGATTATCAAGAGCTAATGGATTGGCCCAACATGTTAATAGGTAAAAAGAAGAAGAAGTGGGTCTTGGCCAGCCCATTGCTACATAAGAGTTGCCCCAAACCATACAAACCAATGCTATGTTTGGCTTGGGGAAGAGGGGCATACCAATGTTTGGTTCTTGCAAATGGAGTGGAATGGGCATTTCCACCGCTAAAAGGGGAGGAATCATAATTATTCCTCTTCTCACTATAGATAACTAATGACTGATAATTATAATGATATTCTATTACAAGTAAATTACTCGTACAGTTAATAAGATATAACCAATGATATAGTATGACTAATATTACTTAATTATCTACTTTCAATTATAAGTTAAAAAATTAAGTATTATACAATCAGAAAATGAATACTAGTTGATATGTATAAACTGTAGTTAGTAAATTATAATCAATACTTTATATGATCAAACACATTAGTAATTATCAATTATTATTTGCAATGAGGAGTTTATTTTGAATAATAGTTACTAATTAGATATTAGTTAATAAAATTATAGTTAGCGAATATGATGACTAATTAAGTAAGTATTACATCTAAAATAGATCTAAATATTCAATTATAAAGATTAATATTTGATTGTACATATTCAAATATGATAAAACTATAATTAATAAAATCCGCATTCAATTAGATTCCTAGAATGTTTTTTCGTAAAATCAAACACTAGAATTCCCATTCCATTTCTAGAATTAACCAAATATAGATATTAAATTCATTTTCCTATTCCATTTCATTGAACTAAATGCAACATAAGGCCTGTCTAGAGTATACTCCTTGAATTGAGTTACGTATCAGTCGACACCTAAGCATGACTAAAATAGGTATTGAAAAATTTATAAGAAGCGTTGCCTTTGTGGGGGCATTGGTGATATTATGCTAGATGTCAACTAGATGTTATAGAGATTATGCGAGCCGGATTGTGACCGGCATGAGCTTAGCCAACAAAAGGTTTGGCATGTGCGAGATTGAAATTGGACATTCATGATGATGCCAACAGAGAAAAAGGCATTTAAGCCACAATCACCCTAGAATCTCAGGATGTGAAGATCATGCCCAGCGCGTGGCACAAACAGTCAGTCGACAAGTGGCATAACCAGTTGGCATACAGAGAATTATGGCTAACTTGATGCCACACCGATTAAAGTTTGAGAAAAGTGTGGGAATGGTTATTTTCAGGTCCATGATCGTAAAATATATGAGTGATGGTGATTATGACCAAGCATATGGCTGAAGCACATTAACATATGTGAAGAAGCTCTTGGCATCATGTCAAATCGGTAAAACATCAATTGTAACACCCACGATTCTGGCAATGAGAAATGGCTATGGAACTGGTGTGCCGATAGTGGAGAAATCGATCATGGATCAATCCAAGGATCGATCATGGACCGATCAACCCGATCGGAAGGGTAACCAAGGGATCAGCCAAGGCCTGATTGAAGGATCGGCCCTAGAATGATCGAGGGATCAGTAGTGAACCAACCCAATGACCATGCAAGTGACCCAAACTATTCAGCCATGGTTCAGCTGCTCGACCAAAAGGGTTGGTCGTAGGACGGTCACGTACCACCGCGGATCTATGGACGATCATGGATCGATCCCGTGCGGTCCTATTCCGGTCGTAAGTGATTCTGCACGGTCACGTACCGACCACGGATGACCATGGATCAATCCATGTGATTGTGTATCGGTCACGGAATAATCAATCTCACACAACTATATGACAACCGAGAGTCGGCCACGAATCAAGTATATTTGGCCATGGACCGATCATGAACTGGCCATGGGTCACTTGGATGGGTCACAGACCGATCGTGGATCGGTCACGGATTGGCTTGGTAACCCTGCCGATTAGGCCATGTGCCAAGTCGTGAGCTAGGCCATGAACCAGCCATGTGCCCGGACTCTGACCCTGCCGTAAGGCCACGAGCTAGCACAGGCACCAGCCAGCCTGTGGAACCTGCTGTTAAGCCGTGAGCTAGGATAGGCACGGGCCATGCGTCCGCTCAGCCCGACCCTATGCCCGGCCAGTGCCAGCCATAGAGCCCATGCAGTGGGCCACCGACTTAGCCAATCAAAACAAGTTTGGCCATGACTTGCCTCATCCGATGGTGATTCAGTTACGAACCTCAGTTTGGTTGGCACGGTCGATCGTGGATGGACATGAGAAACTCATACCTGACCAAGTTAGCGCTTCCATTGGCCTAATTCTCATGTTTGCTAAATTCTTGAAAATGGACATAATAGAATACTCTAGAACATTGGCCATTTAATACAAGGGATGAATCATCATCTTAGGTGACATTCTTAAGATTTGGTAATAATAGCCAAAGATTTGGCTTGGAAAGCAAGCTAAGCAAGAAACAAGTGACAAAATCCAAACCCATCATGACCATATCTTGAGCATTTAATGAAGGTGTGAGCTGTCCACTTAGGTGGCAATGTAATATATGGTAATGCTGGCAAAAAGATTTGACCTGGAGAAGAAGCAAGTGATTCATGGCTTAGATAGCCTTATGAAGATTTGATTATGATGGCGTAAGATTTGGCTTGGAGAAGAAGTTAGTGACTCATGACCAAGTGTACCAATTAGAAATACACATATTGGCTTCATCATTTTCCTAAGAACTTAGGCATGCCACCTTTTCTTGTTAGGCTTGCCACTTATCAAATAGACTAGCCAACTCATTCTAGTAGGCTTACCACTTCTAGAAAACCTATTGGACAACTTGGACAAACAATGATGAAGATGGAGCCTACAAATAGAAGCACCCTCTCTTTCAATTCCATTATTTGGCTCACTTTCTCATCTTCCCCTTCCTTGCACGCCACCTCCTCCTTTTAGGCCATTTCTTGACAAGCCCCCTCTAGTTCATCTCTAGGTAAGTGAAATTACTAACCCTTAGCTAGGACGATATGCTGCGTTGTTGAATTTGGACATGTGCTCACCCATATTTTGTCGTATGTATGATGTTCTTTTCTATGGTTTGCTCATATGGCATGTTTGAGTGTATTCATGCCCCGGGACAAGGTCGAGGTTCGCTCAGCTTGGAATCAACGCTAAGGCGAGATAAACCAAGCCGCAAGGCCTTGGTCGGCATTGAGGCGTGCCGGTTTCAAGTCTTGCTCGATATGGGGGATCGACGTTAGGCATTCGGTTCAAGCCATTAATCAAGGATTGTTCCCGGCATACCATGTAGTGATAGTCACGATACACACACTCGTTTGAGTATACCCACAGGCATTGTATATGCATTGGCTAAGAAACAAAGATAAGAATCCGGCTTGCGTGAATGCTTGTTGTGTGGTCACATAAAGGAAATAGCCGTCGCCAATGGATTTTGGTAATATTGCCAGATGGATTTCGGATGCCCAGCTTGAAGCTGGAAGCCCCTGAGAGTATGGGATGCCAGGTGAATTCCGAATGCCTAGTTTGAAGTTGGAAGCTCCTGAAAGTATAGGAAGCCCTTGAGAGTATGGGATGCCCGGTGGATTCCGGATGCCTAGCCTGAGGCTGGAAGACCCTGAAAGTATGGGAAGAACCGTGTGAGACAGTTAATGAACCTTTGATGCATGTTGATGTGTGTTGTTATTAAGTTTATTGATAAACCGAAGGTAAATCGTGCCTTGACGGTAAGCCAGAATTGATCACATGCATATAGTCGAGGTATAGTAGTATTGTTATTGATGTTGTGGTGCGAGTGATGTTCGCATGTTGGGTTCGACGACGAGACATCCTCCTAACTCAAGATTCGTGATTTTACTTACTGAGTCATTGACTCACTCCGTTGTCTTTTTAAACTTGTAGGTATGGATGTCTCACCTCTTTTTTGTCATGGTGTATCAATTTTGGAGCTGCAGCCTTGCTAGAGGAGATAGGAATCCCCTGGCCTGTGTTTTTGAACAGGAGGATAATGTAAACAAGAAATACCTGTAGAAAAAAAGGGGATTGAAAATGTACTAAGGCAATAAGGAAGTAGTGTGTTATATATGGTGTTTTCCTAGCTACTTGTTTGTTGTATTGTCTGGGAGTTTGTTTGTACACGTTTTCCGCATGTTCATGTTAACGAGATAAAAGAAACGGGACGGCGACGAGCTTGGGACGTTGCAACAATAACCCCCGAAGTGAGGACGTTACACCATTAAAAGGTACGGGAGCAGTTATTTTCTGATTCAATGTCATCTCTAAAATATCGAGTGTTGGAAATCATTCCCAGACACAGGGTACTAGAGGATAGGCATACATGGATAAACATTTGGCTATATATATGTGGGGGACACGACTGAATAGGGAGCACACCCAAAGTGTTTGGCATGATGCCAAACTTGTTACTAGAAATTGGTTACAGAATGTGGGGGCGCACCCAAATATGGGAACATGACTGAAACGACGAAAGCAAGTATTAGAACACAGTGAGATCTCCTAGGCTCGTGACTGTAATAGCTATTATATTTTGAACTTAGAGAGGAGGTGAATAGGTTGATAATCGAAACTTCATTATATTTTGCGAAATTATTAAATCATAGGAGGTCTTTTCAACAAAAAAATTAAAATAAAAAGACGTCTTAGGAGAGAAGGAGACGCAGACTCAACCCAATAGTAAGATTTAAATTATTTTATCCAAATTCTTATTTTTCATCTTTATTCCACCAAACTTTTGCCCTTATCAGTTTGATTTGAGCTTGTGTTGTTGGGTTTTAGCTCTGATTAAGGCTTTTTCAATCCATATTATGTTCCTTTCAAGACTATAATAGTGTACGAACATTACGGTGTTTTCATGCCAACTACGAACTTCTTAAATTGGAAAGTCCTTCCTGGAGGGCTATTCTTTGTCCGGCTAATTTTGTAGATACGATATCATGATCAAAATTCTTAACTTTATCATTCATGAATCAAACATCAAATCGAATCGTGATTCAATCTTGAAATTAGTAATTTGTGTCATAAATATTTATAGATTTTGTGGATAAAGGATTATAAAATACTTTGGAAGATTTACGATGTATGAAAAGGAAATCTTAATTTTAAATACATCGTAAAAAACCCAAATTACCCTTACTTCAAAAACAAATCCACACAATCCTAATTGGTTTCCTCTCTCCTCTACCATCTCTCTCCTAATCACCACCTTCTATTCGCTGAGCCAACCGCCATCGCAGCTATCGCTGATCGCCGACCTTAGATCCGTGAGCTGCCTCAGATATGGTGCAACGACCTCAATCTGGACCAGATCGTGTCTCCTTGGATGCAGCCATGGGGGACTGTTGGCCATTGCGAGCTTCGTCATGTGGTCCGGGGCTCACTTGAACTAAATGCAATGTAAGGTCTATCTGGAGTATACTCCTTTAATCGAGGTACATATCTGTTAATACTTAAAGATGACCAAAATAAGTATTGGCAATTTTATAATAGGCATCGCCTTATGGGGCATTGGTCATATTAAGCTGAATGTTGACTATATGTTATAGAGACTATGCCAGCTACGTTATGATTGGCATGAGCTTGGCCGACAAAAGGTTTGACGTGTGCGAGATTGACATTGGATAATTGTGCTCTTCCAACATAGGAAGAGGCATTTAAGCCATCATGACCCTAGAATCTCGAGATGTGAGGCTCATGGTAAGTGCATGGCACAAACGGTCGGTCGACACATGGCATGAGTAGTTGGCATATATAGAGTTATGGCTAAAATGATGCCAAACCGATTAAAGTTTGAGAAATGTGTGGGAGCGATTGTTTTTTTGTCCGTCATCATAAAATATGAGTGATGGAGATCATGACCAAGCATGTGGTTGAAGCGCATTTATATACGTGAAGAAGCTCTTGGCATCATGTCAAATCCGTAGTACACCGGTTAAAAGTGCAGCAGCGGTTATTTTCTTGTTCAACGTTATGTCTAAGATATCGAGCATTGGAAATCATTGCCAGACACGTGGTGATAGGATAAGCATACATGGAAAAATGTTTGGCTATCTATATGTGGGGGACACTACCGAACGTGGGGGCGCACCCAAAGCATTTGGCATGATGCCAAACTTGTTAATAGAAATTGGTACCAGAATATGGGGCACACCCAAAATGTGGGGAACATGACTGAAACGAGGTAAACAAGTATTAGAACTGGAAAATAAGATCCCAAAGGCTCGTGACTGCTATGGTTATATATGCAACTTAGAGAGGTGAATAGGTTGATAATCAAAACTTCATTATATTTTGCGAAATTATTAAATCACAGGAAGTCTTTCAATAATGACTATAGAAATACATATCAGGAGAGAAGGAGATGCACACTCATCCAAATAGTAAGATTTAGCTTAATTTATCCAAATTCTTGTTTCTCACCTTTTGTTCCACCAAACTTTCGCTCTTGTCAGTTTGATTTGAGCTTGTGCTATTGGGTTTTAGCTCTAATTTAACTTTTTAAGTCTATATCATGCTCCTTCATAGACTATAATAGTTTGATCGATAGTATGAATATTACGGTGTTTCATGTCAACTGCGAATTGGAAAGTCTTCTTGAAGGGTTGTTCTTTGTCTAGCTAATTTTGTAGACACAATATCATGATCAAAATTCTTAACTTTATCAATCATGAATCAAACATCAAATCGAATTGTATGATTCAGTCTTAAAATTAGTAATTTGTGTCATAAACATTTATGGATTTTGTGGATAAAGGATCTCAAGATATAAAATGCTTTGGAAGATTTACGATGTATGAAAAGGAAATCTCAATTTTAAATACACAAAAACAAAACTCAAATTACCCTTACTTCAAAAACAAAACCCCACAATCCTAATTTGCTCCTCTCTCCTGCCCTATCTCTTTCCTCATCACCACCTTCTATTCGCCAAGCCAACCGCCGTCGCGGCTGTGCTGATCACCGACCTCGGAACCGTGAGCCGCCTTGGGTATGGTGCTACGACCACAATCTGGACCAGATCGTGTTCCCTTGGATGCAGCCATGGGGGACTGCTGGCCATTGCGAGCTTCGTCCTATGGTCCGGGGCTCACTTGAACTAAATGTAATGTAAGGTCTATCTGTTAATACCTAAAGATAACCAAAATAGGTATTGGCAATTTTATAATAGGCATCGCCTTGTGGGGCATTGGTCATATTAAACTGAATGTTGACTATATGTTATAGAGATTAGGCCAGCTAGGTTATGACTGGCATGAGCTTGGCCGACAAAAGGTTTAGCATGTGCGAGATTGACATTGGACAATCGTGCTCTTCCAACATAGGAAGAGGCATTTAAGCCATCATGACCCTAGAATCTCGAGATGTGACGATCATGGTTAGTGCATGGCACAAACGGTCGGTCGACACGTGGCATGAGCAGTTGGCATACATAGAGTTATGGCTAAAATGATGCCAAACAGATTAAAGTTTGAGAAAAGTGTGGGAGCGGTTGTTTTTTGGTCTGTCATCGTAAAATATATGAGTGATGGAGATCATGACCAAGCATGTGGTTGAAGCGCATTAACATACGTGAAGAAGCTCTTGGCATCATGTTAAATCGGTAGTACACCGATAAAAAGTGCAGCAGCGGTTATTTTCTGGTTCAATGTTATGTCTAAAATATCGAGCATTGGAAATCATTGCCAGACACGTGGTGATAAGTTAGGCTTACATGGGGCTATATATATGTGGGGGACACAACCGAACGTGGGGGCACACCCAAAGCATGTGGCATGATGCCAAACTTGTTAATAGAAATTGGTACTGGAATTTGGGGGCACACCCAAAATGTAGGGAACACAATTGAAACAAGGAAAGCAAGTATTAGAATTGGAAAGTAAGATCCCAAAAGCTCACGACTGTTATGGTTATATATGCAACTTAGAGAAGGGCCGAATAGGTTGATAATCGAAACTTCATTATTTTTTGTGAAATTATTTTATCACATGAAATCTTTTCAACAATGACTATAGAAAGACATCTTAGGAGAGAAGAAGGAGATGCATACTCAACCAATAATAAGATTTAGCTTATTTTATCCAAGTTCTTGTTTCTCATCTTTTGTTCCACCAAACTTTCGCTCTTATCAGTTTGATTTGAGCTTGTGTTATTGGGTTTTAGTTCTAATTTAACTTTTTTAGTCTATATCATGTTCCTTCCTAGACTATAATAGTTTGAACGATAGTACGAACATTACAGTGTTTTAATGCCAATTGCGAGCTTCTTTGAATTGGAAAGTCCTTCTTGAGGCCTGTTCTTTGTCTGGCAACTTTTGTAGAGACAGTATCATGATCAAAATTCTTAACCTTATCAATCATGAATCAAACATCAAATCGAATTGTATGATTCAGTCTTAAAATTAGTAATTTGTGTCATAAACATTTATAGATATTGTGGATAAAGGATCTTAAGATATGAAATGCTTTGAAATATTTACAATGTATGAAAAGGAAATCTTAATTTTAAATACAAAAAAAAAACCCAAATTACCTTTACTTCAAAAACTAAACCTAACAATCCTAATTCGCTTCCTCTCTCCTCCACCATCTCTCTCCTAATCACCACCTTCTATTCGTCGAGCCAACTGCCGTCACTACCATCGCCGATCGCCGACCTTGGATTCATAAGTTGCCTCGGATATGGTGCAACGACGTCAATCTGGACCAGATTGTGTCCCCTTGGATGTGGCCATGGGAAACTGCTGGCCATTGCGAGCTTTGCCATGTATTCCGAGCCTTACTCGAGCCCATGGCGAGGCCATTCGTGGCATCGAGATACCACATTCAAAATCCCATATCTTGATGTGATGGGCTGGTGGGCTTTTATAGCTAAGGTGGATAGCGGTGACATAACATGGGCAGCAGTGTGGATGGTGGCTTGAGGAGGGCGAGATGGCAGACCGGTGGGTGGTATCGAGAGAGAGGTGGGAAAAGCGAGATAGAGGTGACAAATTAGCAGTATTCGTGGGCTAGGGCTGTCGAATAAATGGGTTGGATCGGATTTGGGTTGGGTCGAATATGGTTTGACTCAAATTAACCCTTTTATATGTAATACTAAATTTAGTGACTCATATCCAACTCAACCCAATTATTAAATTATTTCATATTTAATCTAAACTATGAAAATTCTTATCCACGTAGTCAACCCACTTTAAACTCTTCATGTGTATATATTATTTGGATAAAATCGCTATTTCGACTATAAAATGCTAAAGAATTGGCTTTTTACAATGCATAGAGTTCACAACGAAGAATAAGAAAAAATTAGCACTTGGTAGTGAATTTATTAAATTACAATAACAAATAACACGGGGGAATTGAAATTTTCATTAAATGGGGTGTAAGATATTGAAGAACATGATTTTATGCTAACCCTGATTTGCAATGACAAAAATTAAGAGTAGAATATTACATAAAAATAACAATGCCAAATGCAACCAAGGAAAGATATACTCTAATAACCAACAGAAAAAACTTACAAGATTAATAAACTAAAAACAGTGGTAAAAAGAAGAAGCGATCTTGATATTTTTAGTAAAGGTGAAATCAGTTTCACCTTGCGAGCCCACTAAGACTTATCTAAACTTGGAACAATCCAAGGAGTCCATTATTTTCTTAGAGAAGGTAAAGAGAGAGTCACAAAGGTGAGTTAGATTTGGATAAATTGTGAACCCATTTAACACCCATACATTTTTAAGTTTTGCTATTATAAACTCATTTAGAATCCATTTATTGAACATGTCTAACCCATATAATGACTCAGACCATCAAATGTAGTTTAAGAAATGGGTCATTGACCCATTTTAACAGGTCTAGCTATGGGTGCACAGAAACAACGGTTGGTGGCAAGTGATGGGTCTTTTAGTGTCTTTTCCGAGTGGGTAGTTTAGATTTTTTGTTAGTAGGTTGTGGGTGAGAGAAGCTAATTTTGGATTTTTTAAAATAGAAATTACATTAGTAGGAATATAAACTAAAACATTCTCCACTATTGGTAAGGCAGACATACTTGCTTCACCTAAAAGAGGATTTAGGCTCCGTTCGTTTCATGGAATAAAACTTCCAGAAAAATATTTTCCGAATATTCCGGCGTTCATTTTACGGAAAATAAACTAATCATGGAAAACAGTTTCCCTCCTCCTTCTTTCAATATTCATTTTAATTATTTTTATTTTATATTTTTAAATTCTAATTTTTAATAATATTTTTTCTTTTTTTTTTTCTTTTTTTTTACCTACTTCTCTAGCCAGTCATCAGCCACGGCGAAGGCCGGCAACCGGCCACAATGAGCTCGAGCATTGCCAAAGGGTGACGAGGCTCGAGCTCGCTAGATCGGCGACACTCGAGTGCCGCCAAAGTACTCAAGCCTCACCGCCCTCTGGTGGCACTCGAGCATCGCTGATTTGGCGAAGCTCGAGCCTTGCTGACCTCTGGCAGCACTCACGTGTCGCCGATCTGGCGAGGCCCAAGCCTTGCTACTCTCTGGTTGCGATGCTCGAGCTCCATGTGGCCGGTCACTAGCCTCGACCGGCCAAAGAAGAAAGTAAAAAGAAAGAAAATAAAAAAGATAATTAAAAAATCGATTTAAGAAAATAAAAAAATTAAAAATTATTAAAAGTAGTGTATGGAGCAAAATTTGATTTGAGTTTCCATACTGAACAAGGAAAAATTTTCCAAGTCTTTTTCAGATTTCAGCCGAACATCGAAAAATTATGGCATATTCTTGGAAAATGGCTTCTTGGAAAATATTCTCCTGGAAAATGGCTCTGCAAACGAACGAAGCCTTAATTTAGCATCTTTTTCATGAATTGCTGAAAATGAAAAGAAGTTCATATTAAAGATCCAATAAATAAAAATCAAATAATTCAAATTCCTTGAAAAAAAACATACGACTCTTCGAGAATGTACCACTTTGAGAATTCCAATAATTTGTTGAGTCGTTACAAATTTTGACCTGGATCTTGCAGATATTTTGATTCCAACAAATGATAACACTATAGCTTCAACTCGAGTAATTCTTAACAAATTAGTATTTGCAATTTGTGAGGGTCGTTCTAGCTTATATTAAATCCCATGATAACATCCATAAATGGCTTGTTTGTGGTAAAAGATGAACATTACTATATGTAAATTCAAGTGCATGGTGCACATAGCTACTCCATTGGATTTCTCCCTTTGATTTAGAGAAAGATCAACATGAAAATTGATATGTGAGTAAAAACTAAAGATGATTTTTGTAATTTTCCTCTTTGTTATTATATTTTTTCTTTATTTTTCAAGCTATATTAATTATTTTTCTTTCATTAGATAATTGCATGATTATAAGGATACATGACTTAAAGTGTAGAAATTTCGATACTAATAATTTGTAAATGTCAGTTTTTTCGACCAAAAAAAAAAAGGTTTCTATTCAAGTTTCTAAATAAAATAAGTTTACACTATTGATAAACTACTCTGAAGTTTTAATAATAATGATTGCATGTGAACATATCCTATGCAAGATCCTCAATTCATTATAGCAAATGAGACACATTTAAGTTAAAATGAGATCTCATTTGAAAAATTAACCCTTTAGTTTTATTGTGACAAAAAAATGAATGGCTTAGGAATTAACCATTTTAATAAATCATCCAACTTTAATTTGAGATGGATTCCTACGTATAAAGGTTGTTTTGAAGTTATTTTTTTATCGATTCATAGAAGGGTCCTCAAATATTTACATATAGATAAAAAAGATCTTAATTTTACCACGAAAATGTATTTAGATAATTTGAGATTTATAAAGTGCTAAAAATTCGAAAAACGATCAAGCACACCTACAATATAAAAAAATTTCGTCTAACAAGAGGATTAATAATATTATAAATGCTGAATATTGTTGATCGCGCGACACGACGTTCGGGTGTTCTAATTAAATTTATACTTATAATTGACTTGTAAGGATAGAAATGTACTAAGGACCATATGTACAATGGATTTAATACGTGGTAAATAACTATTATAATTTATCATTTAGTCCTATTTAACTCAAAGTTATGAAAAGAAGAGATTTTCATCTCTAACATTAAAATATGAATATGCAAAATAAATGGAACAAGGGATGGAAAGATCTTATGGACTTAGATTCATAGACTTTCCAAACATTACATTTTGGAGTCCACATTTTTAATGCGGTTCTCTAATCCCCCGGTGTCCGATAGGCACCGAATACTCGTTTTGGAAGCATGACCCTCGTCGATCGAGCGTGCTCGTCACATTTAATATTCACTTACCCACAAAGTACCGGGGACCGGTAGACTACGCGAAAACAACAATCACTATCAAATTTCAAAAGTACATAGACCATCTCTGTCCGAAAAACAATCACGATGCACATGTGCAGGGGGGGACCAACACATCCCACGACATCATTGACGCAGAAGAAGCTCTTCTCAAGAAGCACCGATCTCAAGCCTTTACACAACAGTTGAAGCAGCTGAGAATGCTCCTCCTCGTCTGTCAAAGAGAGCAAACGATCAATCTATGACCCACAAAACTAAAGCAATAATCATCATCATCATCATCTAAAGTTTGAATTAGGACGATGAAATATTCGCTTTTAATGTGCCACAACACATGGGGCGCCCTAAAGATTATACAAGAAAAGCATCTTACTCGAGCCCCACTTGAACTTGGCCTTCGGCCTAAGTGCAGATATGCTACGAGTCGTCCATCTTTTTCCCTTTTGTGGTTACCCTCAAGAACATGTCTCTGATGAGTTTGATACTCTTGTCTAATAAATCTATCCAGATTGCACTGGCATAAATTTTCTAGGGCATACCTTTTCCTATCTAATTCATCTTCATCCATGACTCTTGAGGTTTATGCACGTATGTGGAAGCGCATGCATCACCCATATGCTAATTAGTGGAAAATTTTATTGCGGATTATCTTCACGACATCGTGAGAGGACCCCCTTTTTCACTGATATTGTGGATCACCCCACTTTGGTTGTCTTAGGAATTTTCTTGCAAAAACATGCACAATAATTGTCATCTCAAGGAAACTACATAATTGAGGAACGCAGCATGCACACATTTTTTGTCCCCCCTTTTCAATGATACATATTCCTAAGACAACACATCAAACCACCGGATCAGACATTAATTAATAGTAGTTCTGCGCTTTGCTTGGTACTATGGTTGCTTTTTCAAAAGAGAATGTACCTATACGGTTACAGAACATCAAGGAACTAGGAAAAAGATAAAATAATTAAGAAGAGGAATAATCTTTGCCCGGTGATTTACATTAAAAACTTAAAATCTTAACAAGGACAGCTCAAATTCACTAGAAAGGGAGCATTAATTTATCCCTGAAAAAGTATGATGTTCCTTAAAATACTCTATTCTTCACGTGATTTGATTGATCCGATGCTATTATCTATTGTGTCCACTAGTTAAAAAAGCAATCCACCTAATAAGGTATTGAGTGGTTGGTCCTACTCAATAGCTTCCTCAACCTACCATGTTTAAGTCAATTATGCATCAAAACAACACTAATGGTCATGCAATTTCTGTACTGGGATGTCGCCCCAAAAAGGAGAAATTCATGGATTACTATCTTACCGGGGGAGAGTGGTCACTTTCGTGGTAGTGGTGGTCGTCGCCAGGGGTGGCAGTCGGGGCAACGGTTTTCGCAGAAGCGAGCTCCTCTTCGTTCCCGATACTGGCTCTTGAGACGTCCCTCTTGTTCTGCTTCCTCGTTTCCCTTATTTTTGAGAAGTCTAGCGAGTAATCAGGAACCTGCCCCTTCTGGTCCCAGTCCCCAAATTGCGGGACTGATAGCCATGGAGTGTTCTTCTGTCATTCATTGAAAGTCATTAGTGCTTAGAAGCAGTGCACAATCGAACTTTAAGGAATTATTACACTAAAACTCTTGCTGTGTTGACATCGCTGGTAACATTAAAAAGCATTTTCAAAAAATTGTCGCAGTCTCAACGTCTATAAAATTGATAACACATGCCATCACGTGCAAGTGATGCTAACTCGACCAAGTTATGCATCTTTTTTGGATTAAACATGCTTATCATTTGCTCAGTCCATAATCTATGGTTACGGAGGCTAGCTGTTCAAACTGAGAAGCTATCATACGCAATGCAAAAATCACATGACTGACATGATATCACAGACCAATCCAAACACATGCATCTATAGTTTTCGAACCTACTAAGAAAGCAGACGCTTCATTGGTCCATGAAACCATGTCAGCGTACCAATGGTATCTACATTACATCATATAGTTACCCTCTAAATCTTGGCTTAAAGTCAAGTGATTGCAAAAGATTGGATGTATTCAGCAACGGCGTGACAAAAACGCAAGTTGACCAATTCACCTCCTCCTCAAGAAACAAACGCCACAAACCCCAAACAAATATCTTACGGTAGATTGCAATTCTTTTAGATTATTGAGGATGCGATCATTCCAGTCCTAAAAAGAAGCATGTCCCTAAAATAAAATATTCTCGGTGCTTCCTTATTTAATTCAGTTCAAAGTTTCAAACTTTGAACAGTATAAATCATAGGAGTTGGAATCATGACATGGGTTCTTTAACTGATGATAATTACGAGTTGAAAACAGGGAAAAGAACAGGGAATGATCTTGACGGAAAAAAGATGGGAAGAAAAAACAAAAGTGAAAGTGGAAAGGGTCGAAGCTGGAAATGCCAGAAGAGAGAGGGCGACAAATTTGACAAGTCGGTAGGAAGATTATACGGGTAACTGTCTGGAAAATGGCTGGACGACTTTAATATCAGCAATCATACCAATTTCATTACGCTTCAGAAAATAAAATCTGAGCAAGATGATCTTGGGATTGAATGGTTTCCGCCTAAATTCATTCACAGTTTCGCCCGTACTTTGCTTCCAACGGACAGCAGATTCTTGCATGTCTTGTTATTCAATTGAAGAAACAGGGAACAACAAGGGGAACAAGACGCCCTCAGTTCGTCACAGTTAATTACCAAAAAAATCATGGGAAACTGAGTAACATCACGAGCTTCAGTTCAAGATGATCGTCAAAACTCAAATGGGTCTCGTGAATTCTCCCCAAAAGAACCGCTTTCCAAAGTCTCTGAAGCCCCCCCACATGTTCATAACTCGCCCCAGAGGACACAGATAAACGAAAGGCAAGAAAGAAGAGAAAAGGAGGAGATTGTTCAAGAAAACACACGAAACCGAACGTTTTGGACAGAGCTCAGCTCTCGCAGCAGCAGCAGCCAAAAACAGAACAGCAACAACCAGAACACAGACAGACAGACAAAGAAAGAGGGAGAGGGGGATACCTCCTTGCGATCTTCCATTGAATCGACGGGTGCGAAGGAGGTCAAAGAGCTACGCGAGCAAGAGAAAGGGGGGGGGAGGCCCTCGATGCGTTTTGTGGTAGAGGATGCAAGAAGGCGAGGGTCGGTCCCTGAAGGCTATCGACTTTTTATGTGGTCTCTCTGGAACACAGAAAGAGAGAGAGAGAGAGAGAGAGAGAGAGAGGGGTGACCAGGGGAGTGAAGGAACAGTGTTGCGTGTGTCTGGTCTGGTCTGGTCTGGTCTTGGTTTGGTGATGGTGATGAGAAACGATACAGCGAGGAAAGGGTGACAGACAGCACCGATGAGGATTCGAGCCTGACTAACGCCTGATGGGCTTTGCTTGCACTTCTCTTGCCCTCTTCTTCTTCTTTATATACAGCTCGATTCACGCCCCCAAATTTTACTTCGCTGAATCTACAGTTCCGCTTTTGACTTGTAAAAAGAAAATCTACAGTTCCGCCAGGGCAGCTTTTTGCACTATCTCAACCATTTGCACTCGATACCAAAAATAAAATATCATTTGCACAAAAACACGAGACTTTCTCATTAAAAAAAAAACATTTCGGTTTTGGTATTCTGGCATAAAAAAAGATTATTTGATTTTGGTTACCCATAAAAAAGTAGGTCATTTAAGTTTGGGATCCGAGGCTACCTAAGTACTGTTAGTGGCTCTCGCACCTCGTCTATCTTTCAATTGGTACAAATTCTTGAACTTTGACTCAATGTGGAATGTGATCCCTAAACTTTTAATTTATTCAATGTAGTTCCTGAACTTTTAATTTGTTCGATGCCACCTCTCAACTTTTGGCGCATGTTCAATTTAGTCCATGAACTATATGAAAATGTTCAATGTAATCCTATAGTTCAGAAAATATATTGAACATATACCAAAGTCTAGGGATCATGTGAACAAATTAAAAATTCAAGAATCATATTACGTATAGGCTAAAGTTAAAAAATTATATTAAATAAATTAAAAATTCAGATATCACGTTATCTGTTAAGTTAAAGTTAGAGAACTGTTTCTGTCATTATCTCTGCGTCTAATTGGCTGGCTGAAAGGACCAAAAGCGACCTATTTAACTGCGATCACTATTTGCACACACGGTTTGAGGGCTTTCGGCGGCGACGTGTTAAGGACGAGTGACGTTGTCCTTGCACTGGCTTTCATTCGCCGTCGCTGGCTTCCCCTTTTGCCAGCTGTCCAGAGTCCCAGAAGAGATGGAAGAATCCCCACCAATACACGGTACACGGTTTAACCAATGAATCGACCGACCTTTTCCTATTCTATTCTATTCTATTTATTTTTATATTTTTTGCATTATTTAATCAGTATATTTTATTTCTTTCATATGGTCCTCAAATTCTCTACAGAATAATTGAACACAGATTCTACCAAGATCGAAACATAATATCCCCAAGGAAAATGGCTCTGTTCTGTATACCTTCGTTTGTTTCGCAAAAAAAATAAATAATTTAAAAAATACATTTTCTGAAAATGATCGCTTGAAATAATTAGCTAATGAAAAATATTTTCGTTATCAACAATAATTTTTGTTTGAACATATTCGTGAGCAATGAAAATATTTTTCGTTAATTCATCTGTTGTAAGCGATGCAAGTGATCATTTTTAGGAAATATTTTTCAAACCATTACTTTTTTGCGAAACAAACGCACCATAATTATTAGGTTTTGTCCAATTCGTAAGCATTGCGATTCTATCTTGTGACCTAATTAATTTGCTCCCTCTACTTCTAATGAATTCATTAATTAATGAGTTTTGACTTTCATATATCAACTCACATCTAACATTGGCCATCGTCGTGAGTTTATTTACGAAATCGTCACTTAAATTTCCGGAATGTCCCCCTCTATTCACTCCCCTAGAACTTTAAAATTGACCATCTATGATCTATCTAATATCAAATGTATTCAAGGTGACTTTTGCATTACATGCATTGGATTCTAATGAAGATGGGTCTTTTCATCTCCAAATGAAATTTAAGAAGTTTTCCAAGAAAAAGTGAAAGTTTAGAGGGAATATCTTATTAATAAGGACCTATGAGAATGAGATCTTTTGTAGATATTAACATAATTATCAATATTTCATATGTATGGTGGCATAAACAATAAGTAGTACAATAACTCAAAGAAATAATGACACAAACAATCCTTAAACTTTTGCTCAATGTGCAATTTGGTCCTTGAACTTTTAATTTGTTCAATGTAGTCCCTGAACTTTAGGCTAATGTTCAATGTGGTCCTTGAACTTTCAATTTATTTAATGTCAGCCTTAAACTTTTGGCACATTTTCAATTCAATCCCTGAATTATATGAAAATGTTCAATGCATTCTTTTCCATTAATTCAAGTTCAGGAACCACATTGATCATTTTCATATAGTTCAGGGATTGAATTGAACATGTATCAAAAGTTCAAAGATGACAATAAACAAATTGAAAGTTCAGGGACTAAATTGAACATTAGTCTAAAGTTCAGGGACTACATTGAACAAATTAAAAGTTCAGGGATCAAATTGCACATTGGGCCAAAGTTCAGGGACTATTTGTGTCATTTTTCCTAACTCAAATAAGTAATTATGTTTAATATTTCATGTAAAATTGACTCTATCAAATATATATGGTATATGATGTGATATACTTACATAAAAAAATCTATTAATATATGTATAGAATTTTAAGGAGAGCAAATTGATTTTGTCGCTTACAATATAATACACCATATAGAGTTAAATTACTTCCATTCCATCCAATACAACATGTAGTAAAATACAATAATAGAGTTAATGTTACTTAAAGGATAACAATTACTTATAAAGAAATTACCAAATGACTGAGTTCAATTAAATATAAATAGCTCTTGATATATTCAATTTTTGTAAACTATGACAATAAAGATGCTTGGTATGTGTGGACTGAATTTATATGTTAAGCATTGTACCCATAATATTCAATTTACTTCCAAATGGATTTTATATTATTTTCAAGTGATCGTTGTCACTGCTCTAACTCTAAAAATACTATTTTCATATAAATTGAATGTGCAAGAGTACATAAGAAGTTTTAATAGGCATATATTTTCAATAAGAAAATTATGTACAAACCCCCGTGCGAAACATGGGCAAATATACTAGTGCTACAGTGAAATAGACTTTCGGACATTAAATTCACACTAGAATATACTAAGAGAGAGATATTCTATAATTATCTATATCACAACTCATATAAATAAATGATAAAATTAACTCCATCATACAAAATACAATAGAATCTATTATAATACTCGTGAAATTTGAAACTGTAAAAGTATAATGTAAGTTTTCATTAATTAAAAATTAGTTTAAAATTTTTTAAAGAAATATTTCATGTGAAGTATGGGCAAGAGTAAAATGGATGTGAGAACACGAGTTCAGATATTTTTTTGGAGGAAAAAGGCAAATATTGTCATTACATATACAGCTTCATTGAAGTAATGGGCAAACCTGCATTTGTGATATTTTTATAAACGCAAAAATAATAAAATTTACTTTTCTAACTTATCTAACCAATTGATTCTCTTTGTCTAGCTGCATCTTGGCACTCACATGTAACCTAGCTCTATTGCTCTGCATACCACAATTATTTCTTTTAGCATTTGGGAAAATGTGGAAAATAGTCCTTGACCTTCTGTTTCGTTCAACAAAGTCATCATGATTTTGTCCGGTCGATTTCGTTCTCGTTCTCTTTTAGATGAACACAATTTAGTCCTTCTGTTAATTCGGTCGTGTTAGTATGGGGTTTTGTATGACGTGACCATTCGGCTTGCTTGTCACAATATGTATTGATGTGTCAATTTGATTCGTTAGTATTGCTCTTCTTATTAATTTACCTCCAAATCGTTGTTCGCTTTCTTCTTATCTTCCATCAAATTAACCAAAATTGATGCGCAAACTTCATAGAACCTTTGAGATGGCATTATTGTCTTGTTGCGAAATCGTAAATCTTTCAAGTGCTTTGTAAGTTAATATCCACTTTCAAATGTCACCATCTCATCTGTAATTATTTGGAATACTCATTTTAAAGAGTTGTCCACGTATAATGGATCAGGTTGCTGTTAGATTCCGAAAACCGATGAACGGTTGAAAACCATCAACGAAACAAGATCATACATGTATAATTCATTGAGAAAGCATAAACACGGAAGCGTACCTGAATCCATAGCGTAGACTGTTGTTCGGTGTCGTGCGGGTAGCCTTCCAGAACAATACGTTTTGTCTGAGAGTTCCCTTTGAATTCTCTTTGTGTTTCTCTCTTTCGATGGGATGAAGAGGAATCAGTAACTTACGTACGTTCTGGGGACCATAACCGCTCTTATAAGGTAACCCTAATGTTACCCTTTAGAAATTACAATTTTGCCCATCATAAAATTGTAATTTCCCCTTTTAGTCTCTACACATTAAAGGGCCACACCCTATTTGATACATTAAAGCCCTAAATTACCTTAACTTAATTTATCACTTTTAAAGGGCTTAACTTTATATGACAGTATGCATTGCATTATTATTTCACATATAACCCAACGTTGGATTAAGGATCCAACAATCTCCCACTTGGATTATATGTGTATCCTTATAATTATGCTTTGCAATAACAACTGTTTGAGCTCAACTTTACTGTCATTACCGAAATGTATCTCTAACCAATCCGGTCCATCAATTATATCAATATAGGATCAAAGCGGCTTTTGTCACGTCTATCGTAACTCAACCCATCAATGGTCACAAAATTGATACAACTGAATAACATGGATTATGATGTGGATGTGTAGCATGGAAATTTCATGAAATGTGATATTAACATGCCTATTTCCAACTGGTCCACCTTAAACCTTAGTGAGATCAGACTTTACCAAAATCAGAGTGTGAATAAATCCTGATATTTCTGCAGAAAATAACCTCAAAAATCGATATACTGAAATAACTGAAAATGTCTATATTAAGAACATTTAAATTACAAACTCCCACTAAGACTGAATATCCTCAATAAACATAACACCCATACGAGCAGTATGCTCATGGAACACCTTGGGTGGCAATCCCTTAGTAAGCGGATTCGTAAGCATGGAGTTTGTACCAATATGTTCTATAGACAACTGTCCACTCTGAATTCTTTCTTTAACAACAAGAAACTTGATGTCTATATGCTTTGACTTCGACGAGCCTCTGTTGTTGTTAGAATATAAAACTGCTGATTTATTGTCACATAATAACTTGAGTGGTCTTTCAATGCTATCCAATATCCGTAGTCCCGTGACAAAATTTCACAGCCATATTCCATGATTGGATGCTTCATAACATGCTATGAATTATGCTGCCATAGTTGAAGAGGCCGTTATGGACTGTTTGGCACTCTTCCATGAGATGGCACCTCCGGCTAACAGATAGACATAGCCTGATGTAGACTTCAAACTATCTTGGCATCCAGCAAAATCGGAGTCAGTATAACCAATGATCTCAAGCTGATCCAACCTCCGATATGTGAGCATGTATCCTTTTGTTTTCTGTAAGTATCGCAAGACCCGTTTGGTTGCTTTCCAATGGTCTACTCCTGGATTGCTTAAATATCTGCCCAACATTCCAGTAATGTACGCAATATTTGGACGCGTACAAACCTGACCATACATCAGACTCCCTATTACAGATGCATAAGGAATCTTCTCCATTTCCTTTCTTTCAAAATCATTCTTAGGGCACTGATTGAGACAAAACTTGTCTCCTTTAGATACAGGGGTATCACCTAGTTTACAATCTTGCATGCCATACCTTTTGAGAACCTTTTCGATATAGCTCTTTTGTGATAATCCAAGAATACCCCGAGAGCGATCCCGGTGTATTTGTATACCTAATACAAAAGAGGTGTCACCAAGATCTTTCATCTCAAAGTTATTAGACAGAAATCTCTTGGTTTCGTGCAATAAGCCTATATCGTTGCTGGCAAGCAAGATATCATCAACATACAAAACCAGAAAAATGTACTTGCTCCCACAGAACTTATAGTATATACATTCATCAACCAAATTCATCTCAAAGCCAAATGAGACGATCACTTGATGAAACTTAAAATACCATTGTCGAGATGCTTGCTTGAGCCCATAGATGGATTTCTTAAGTTTGCAAACCATACTCTTTGGATCTCCAGATACAAAGTTTTCTGGCTGCACCATATATATTGTTTCATCAATGTTACCATTGAGAAACGCTGTCTTTACATCCATCTGATGTAACTCAAGATTGAAATGCGCCACCAATGCCATTATAATCCTAAAAGAGTCTTTCGAAGAAACTGGAGAGAAAGTCTCTTTATAGTCAATGCCTTCTTTCTGTGTAAAGCCCTTTGCGACAAGACGAGCCTTATATCTCTCCACATTGCCTTTTGAATCCCTTTTGGTTTTAAATATCCATTTACAACCAATGGGCTTCACACCTTCTGGCAATGGGACAAGATCCCAAACGTCATTGTCTCTCATGGACTTCATCTCCTCCTTCATGGCATCATTCCACTTCTGAGAGTTAGAACTTTCCATGGCTTGACGAAAGGTAATTGGATCATCTTCCATCATTCCAATATCAAAATCATGCTCTTGGAGAAATACAATGTAGTCATCTGGCATTGCACTTCTCCTCTCTCTAGTGGATCTTCTTAATGGCATATGTTCTTGAGGTGGTAGAGTTTGATTTTCTGGAATAATTTCTTGAATGGGAGGTTCTCTTTCATCGTCCTGATCAGCTGTGTCCCGATCAATGACAATGGCATTTGTGGGATCAATGTCAATGGCAGGTGTAGGAACATTAACAGATTCCTCTTCAAAGTCAAGGTCCCTAACTGTATCTCCTCTCGCAAACTCAACGTCCTCAAAGAACCGGGCAATTCCCGACTCAAAAATCGACTTAGCTGTAGGATCATAAAATTTGTACCCCCTTGATCTTTCAGGGTATCCAATAAAGTAGCAACTTATTGTTCTTGAATCCAGTTTCCTTTCATTAGGCTTATAAGGCCTTGCCTCAGTTGGACATCCCCAAACGCGTAAATGCTTTAGACTAGGCTTTTTACCCGTCCAAAGTTCATAAGGGGTTTTGATAGTTGCTTTAGTTGGAACCCTGTTAAGGATATATGCTGCAGTCTTAAGCGCTTCTCCCCAGAGTGATTCTGGTAAGGTAGAAGAACAAATCATACTCCTCACCATATCCTTAAGCGTTCTATTTCGTCTTTCAGCAACACCATTCATTGTGGGCGAACCCGGCATAGTGTACTGTGGGACGATACCGCATTCCTCTAGGAATTTAGCAAACGGTCCTGGACGTGCTCACCTGAACCATCATATCTGCCGTAGTATTCACCACCACGATCAGACCTGACGCTTTTAATTTTCTTGTTGAGTTGATTCTCAACTTCGATTTTATATGTTTTGAACACATCCAGTGACTGTGCCTTTTCTTTAATGAGATATATGTAGCCATATCTTGAAAAATCGTCTATGAACATTATAAAATATTGCTGACCATTCCAAGCAGCCGTTGGAAACGGTCCACAAATATCAGTATGGATAAGTTCTAAGACGTCTGAAGTCTTGTTGGCTACAAATCTCCTTTTATTGGTTTGTTTGCCTTTTATACATTTAACACAAATTTCGAAATTTGTGAAGTCTAAAGGATTGAGAATTTCATCCGACACAAGTCTCTCTATCCTTTGCTTGGAGATATGACCTAATCTCTTGTGCCATAGAGCAGCTGAATTCTCATCGGTTAATTTTCTCTTTGTACCTCGTGTACTCAAATGCAGGGATTCATTAAAAGAAGCAATCACATCAAGTGAATAAAGATTATCATAAACTGATAAAGAACCGGAACCAACTAATTTTGAATCTTGAAACAAACTGAATGTTCCATTCCCAAATGAACAAGAATAACCAGATTTGTCCAAAGCAGAAATGGAAATCAAGTTCCGTCTAAAAGATGGTACAATAAATGTCTCATCAAGATCCAAATATAATCCAGTTTTTAATAATAATCTAAATTTTCCAATTGCTTCAACTTGAACCGTCTTGCCATCGCCCACATAAATGTATCTTTCAACATCACTTGGCTTTCGGCAACTCAGGCAACCCTGCATAGACACACTGATGTGAGTTGTTGCACCAGAATCTATCCACCAAGTGTGTCTAGGTACCGAAGTTAAATTAACCTCAGAACAAACCAAATTAAGAAGCACACCTTTCTTAGCACGCCATGCGTGATAATTGGTGCAATTCTTCTTCACATGTCCTGTGGCTTTACAAAAGAAACAACCTGTGCTTTCCGGATCATCCTGTTTCTGTTGTTGTTTCCTTTTGTTTGCCAAGGTTGCAGCTTCTTTATCCTTCTTCCTTTTCATTCCCTTATCCTTGGAAGTTGAGGTTAGATGAGCACTTTCTGTCTTATCTTGCTTCAGCCTTTCCTCCTCTTGGACACAGTGTGAGATGAGCTCATTCAAAGACCAAGTCTCTTTCTGACAGTTGTAGCTCACCTTAAACTGATTAAACTGTGCCGGAAGAGATATTAAAACCAGATGCACCAGCAAGTCCTCAGTGAGTTCCAGCTTAAGTGCTTTTAACTTAGAAGCAAGATGATACATCTCCATGATGTACTCCCTAATATTGCCCTTCCCTTTGTAGCGCATTGAAATTAAATTTGTCAAGATCGTACCAATTTCAGCCTTTTCGCTCTTGACAAATCTCTTTTCAATGTCAGTAAGGAATTCTTTAGCTGTGGTTATCTTTTCAGACATTGTGCCCCGGAATGCTTCTGGAATGGCTTTCTTCATGATCATCATACACATGCGATTTGATCTCTCCCACCTTTCCATATCCCTCTTTTGATCAGAGGTGCTTTGATCATTAAGTGGTGTAGGAGAATCGATCCTTAACGCAAGGTCGAGATCCATGACTCCGAGAACTATCAGAAGGTTCTCTTGCCATGACTTGAAGTTGGTGCCATTTAGCATAGGAATTGAATTAATGCTGGCAGTAATATTCACAGGAGTAATAGCTGAATTCAAATACAACCAATAAAACATGCTCACGTAAGTCTCAAAGCAATATATATCAATTCAAATCAAGGTAATTCCCATCTCAAGACATCGAGCACCACATTAATACCTTGTCTTTGGACAACAATATTAACTAGTAAGTGATATCTTGTTGCAGTAATCAAACATTGATAATAATAGTATGTCAAACAATAAAACTTCCTTTGGGTCGATTTATTACTCACATACAAAATCCAAATAACCATCACATGTTAATCACCGTAGTTGCAAATGTGATTTTGTTAAATATTAACCTTCCTTTGGGCTGGTTAAAAAATCCACATGCATCACATGCGCATACCTTTTATATCTTAAAATAAAGTAATTTACACAAGAGAGGTCCATTTGTGGACATGTTGCTTCAATCAATTTATTTCAAGATATATATTCCTCCACCAAAATTTGAATTTTAATTGCTATTTCATCAAAAAAAAAAAAATTTGTTGCGCCTGTGCTTCAGGCGCGTGAATCTCACGCGTGCCGGTGCTCGACGGCGCGTGGAGTGCGTGCGGGCGCGTGCGGCCTCCGACGGAGGCGCGCCGCCCATCCTCAGAATCGTCTCGCCGTCAAGATTCCAGATTTAACATCAAAATTCACTTTTGACAAATTTAAAAATTCGAAAAAATACTGTATAGTATTAAAAACCGATTTTGCTTCGTTGCGCAAACATCGGCACGAACTCTAATTTCACAAATTGTTAAAACCGAACCCTAAAACCAATGAATTAACATGTATACTGCTCTGATACCACTTGTTAGATTCCGAAAACCGATGAACGGTTGAAAACCATCAACGAAACAAGATCATACATGTATAATTCATTGAGAAAGCATAAACACGGAAGCGTACCTGAATCCATAGCGTAGACTGTTGTTCGGTGTCGTGCGCATAGCCTTCCAGAACAATACGTTTTGTCTGAGAGTTCCCTTTGAATTTCTTTGTGTTTCTCTCTTTCGATGGGATGAAGAGGAATCAGTAACTTACATACGTTCTGGGGACCATAACCGCTCTTATAAGGTAACCCTAATGTTACCCTTTAGAAATTACAATTTTGCCCATCATAAAATTGTAATTTCCCCTTTTAGTCTCTACACATTAAAGGGCCACACCCTATTTGATACATTAAAGCCCTAAATTACCTTAACTTAATTTATCACTTTTAAAGGGCTTAACTTTATATGACAGTATGCATTGCATTATTATTTCACATATAACCCAACGTTGGATTAAGGATCCAACAGTTGCTACATATGGTCAGAGCAAGAGCCCCTCTAGCATGTTCGTGCATACCTGATTTGACAAGGGTGTGGAGTGTCACTGCGGCAACAGGGATAGAAGAAGGTGCCCCTTCTAATAGATTTTCCAGGTTGATGGAGGGAACAATCAAAATCCACATAGAATTGGGAGAGCATTGATGGAATACAAGTAAACATCCATGAAGACAGCACAGCTAGCACCGACCTCCAAATAGTCACCAGTTTGCGTGGTTACTTCGAGTACCCTTTCGAGGGCTACGCTCATGTGGACATATATTAGATCTAGGTTTTCGGGGTAAATATCTCTAGAAGTGGAGGAAACTTAGTCAACTTAAGGTAACTGACCGCCTCATTGCAGAGAACCGATATCCATGATCTATTTATCTTGATTAGACCTCTTTGTATTTCCCTCTTCTCTGCTTTCTGATTCTTGGCGCTGCCGTGGTTAAAGAAAACTTCAATGATGCTCGTCGAGTCGATCGATTTCCCGTCTTTTGAGAAATGCAGTCAAGTGTTTCTTTTTCATTTCTTCCAAGGGTTGACTCTAAATATGCTAATGGTTTCTTGTGAACGAAGTTCGGACATTGGAGAAGGAAAAAGTTTCTCTAGGTCGCTGGAATTTTCGCAGATCTCAGCTCTCCGAGGACCAATCTTCGAGGATGACCCCTGTCCTCATACCCCATTGTACTCTCTAAGCTCATTTTAGGTAATTCATATAAGATGTTGTATTATGTTAATATGCTAAGGCTCTATTTATTTCGCGAAAAATAAATAATTTAAAAAATAATTTTCTAAGAATAATCGATTGTATTATTTGAAATGATTAGTCAATGAAAAATAATTTTGTTATCTACAACAATTTATGTCTAAACATTTTCGTGTACAATGAAAATATTTTTTCGTTTATTCATTTATATAAGAGATACATGCGATCATATTTGAGAAAATATTTTTCAAATCATTCATTTTTTGTGAAATAAACACATTCCATGGTTTAGGCTGCTCTCATTTCGCTCACTGCTACTATAGGAATTGCTTTTGCTTTCTTTTCCTCTAGCTACTAAGATGTTTCAGTTCACTAGGTTGTCTCTTGCCTGTTGATGGATTCAGCAGCAGTTCGAAAGGTTAACCTATTTGGGAATCTCCGGATCTATGCTTATATTGAACTCCCCGAAGCATTTCGTCGTTTACTACACCCTTTCTCATCTCCAGGTGTTTAGGTATCCTTCGTAGGCCTTTTCTCATTCGAACCTTGCCCTTCACTTTAAGGCTATGCCATCATAAAGTGCTGCTAAATGGAAGGTTATTATCAATTGCCATGAATGAGAAATCATAAATCGAACTAGGGGTGAGTAGGACCCTGAACCGACCCTGGACCAGCCGAGTTGGGCAGGTCCTGGTCAAGTTTCCGGGGGGGGTAGGTCGGTCCCTGGTCTCGGGACCCTTGGAACGATACTGTGCCGGTTGGTCTCTGGTCTTGAGACTTTAGGGTTGGTCCAGTGTGTGTATTGTCCAAGCCTTAGGCCCCTCCTCTTCTAGGCTATTGATATATAGTGGTGATGGAGGTGGTGACTTTGTACGGAAGAATCAGTGGGACTTAACGGCGTGAGTTTACTGTAACGAACGTCGTCTTTGTTGGGCTTGGGGTAAGAATAAAGATGACGAAGGAGTTTACTGGTGGCTTTCGTTAAGGACGAGATTGCCCTTTGATGGGATGGATGCAAATAATAAATGATGAAAATAGTAGAATATTTGGGCCGTTTAAAATAAAAACCTCATTGACTCTCTTCGTTCGCTAGATCTCTTGCCTCTCCTCGCTCACCTCACGAACGCAGCTCAGCTGGTGACATCACTCGCCTCTCTTTGCCCGCCTCATGAACGCAACTCACTCACCTCTCTTCCCTTGCCCCATGAATGCAGCTCAGCTGGTTAATTCCTAATTTGTGCTTGATTTGAGAGCTTCAAGCTCGTGTGAGTTCTCGATTTGAGCTGGGTATTTATTTTTCCACTTTTGCTTCTCGGTTTTTGCTTTATTTGAGAGCTTCAAGCTCATGTGATTCCCTAGTATGTGCTAGGTATTTTTTTTTCTCCTTTAGCTTCTTGGTTTGTGCTTAATCTGAGAGCTTTAAGCTCATCAAAAAAATCTCTTTCTTGGAAATGATAATGCCTCCTGATCTACGAAGTAAAGTCCTTTTGGTGACAATGTTTGTGAGAAATCTTTCTTTTTATGTTTTTTGAACCTCGAATAGTCATATGATGATATGCTGCTTGTGTGCTTTTCCTTGAAGCAGATACTCTCACGTCCTGGTTTTGCTATGTTAGTTATTCATTTGACTAGATAAATGTGGTTTTGGTTGTTGCACATGTCTTTAGGTGACCTAAGTGATAAATGTTGGTTAGATTTTTGTATCGGAAAATGAGGTTATATTTTGCGGACATTGATGATGATGATATACAGATTTCGCAATTACTAATTACATTCTAGTACTTAAATATTAATGGGAACTTGATGAATCCAAATAACAATTGTTAAGTATTAACTGTGTTTGTTGTTTGTTTTGTTTTCAAGTGTTCATAATTGGAAGCAATATTTTAAGAATGAACAAAATATGAAGTTATATAATTCATGGTTAACTTTTATTGTTTAATTTTATTTCACGTGTTCGTCTTTTATGGTTTGTTGCTTTTGGCAAGGGAAGATTTCTGTAATTGCCTTATCTTAGATTTCTTTTTTATTTATACCGGTGTTTACAGTTTGGTTGTTCAATATATGTAATTTCAAAGACTACGTTTGTCCTTTCAAGAAATACAAAAAATGAAACAAAAAAAGAATCGATTGGTTCAAGTTGGCCCTGGATCGGACCGAACCCACAAGATTGGTCCTATCCTCGATCCTAGGCTCAATAGGGTCCATCCCCAATCCCAAAAACCGTCGATGACCAATAATATGCAGATTAGTCCTGGGGTTAGGTGTTGGACCGGCCCAACCCCAACCATGCTCACCCCTAAATAGAATTGCCGAATCAGAAAAATTAGGTGTTATCATATAGCTTTGTATCGGCTACGTTCATGAGTTAGAGATAAGCGGACCTTTTTCCAGCCCAATCCATGAAAATGAAACATGTGAATTAAAGCAACGGTGTGGTTAGGCTAGCAATGTTAAAAAAAACAAATGGTCACAAATGGCACGTTCAATCTAAGGAGGAATGGATTGACTTGCCCTATTTTTCTTTTTTATCCGTTAATATTTCATTCTAAACTATTGACCAAATCCTACCTATGGAATGAAATTTAAGATTTTATTAAGGTAGAATCTTGGGGAGAAAAGAATTGTAGGGTGAGTCGAAAATTGAATATACCATGTACAATCGTAAGCAGTCATTTCATAAATTTCGACATGGAGTCGATAAAAAGCACAAAATCAGCAATGACATCGGAGCAAATAATTTAATAAGAAACCAAAAGTGGAAGATGTAAAATGGCTTTGCCTTGATTGTGTGTTCTAATCCTCCATCCAAGTAATTACAGCTTTTGTGTAAATTGCTCATTTATGCTTTACGTAAAAATTGAAAAGAGTTCCACTCCAAAATTGCAAAGTTTACATGCAAAACCCTAGAAGCTTACACAAAGTGGCCTGAGTTGTCCAAAGAGGGTCATGCGAAATCTTTAGGAGTTTGTCAGTCCTCCTCTACCTTATACAATGAAGGAGAATGTTGTGAAAAATAAGCATTCAAATAAAATCCTAATCTGACCCAAGAAAATAAATTGGACAATGGAATTACGTGATCCGATCAATATGACCTACTCCATGGGAAGAGCGGCATTAGATTCCATCGATGATCAAGCGATATAATTGAGATTACAATCATACTCGAGTAACTCAAACACTTTAATATTTTACAGTCCCAAATTACACTCAATAACTCACATATTGTTTAACTTTACATTTTCTCGCAAAAAAATCTATCTATCTCTTTAAAAGAATTCGTAAACCTCACCACAATATTTATGGCTTGGAGTCTCGTCTCTTGAATGCAATTCACGAAGAAGCGGGAACTTTGAATTCAAGCTAAATTATTGCACACGCAAGGCACGCCACTTTGCACCAACTACATGAAGACCAAAACCATGATTATGTATATCCCAATAAAACAAGGAGACCTTGTGCCCAACTTCTAAATCCAATGAGGAAGTGATTTCTTTATTTTGTCAGGAAACTTAGTCCAATTTGGACTTTCCTTTTAAGTTTTTAATTTCCAAATTCGGATGTCCATTGGATAAAGGCTTACATTCCAAACAGAAAATCTCCCATGCGAATTCAGATTTTCACTTATGGTACATATCCATAAATGTAACAATGGCTAATGTGAAAATCACAGAAGACAAGAAATTATCTCACTTTCTGTTAGAATATGTCTTAAAGTTGAACCCGTAAGCGAAAATCCGAATTCACATGAGAGATTTCCTATTTGGGATGTTCGACCTTTATCCAATGGACATCTAAATTTGAAAATTTAAAACTTAAAAAGCAAGTTCCAAATTTGACCAAATTTCCTAACAAAATAAGAAATTACTTCGTTGGATGCCACAAGGTTTCCGATAATTGTTGGAGATATATAAATTCAATCATGGATTTTGGTCTTCATGTAGTAGGTCCGACGTATCTTGCGTGTGTAATAGTTGGGCGTGAATTCAAAGTCCGGCTTCTTCGTGAACTGCATCCAAGAGACGAGTATTTAGGCAATACATTTTGAGGTAAGATTTATAAATTCCTCCACAAGATTGAGAAATTATTTTGACAGAAATTATGAGGGTCAAACACAGTATTAGTTATTGAGTATAATTGAGGATTGAAAACTAACCATGTTTAAGTGACTTGAGTATGGTTATAATCTCCATTGTACCGCTTGATTTATGGTGTAATCTTATGCTGTTCTCCCCGTGGAGTAGGTTACACCGATCCAATCACGTAAATCCGATATCCAATTTATTTCATTCCGCTTGTTTTCCACAACATTCTCCTTCATCGTATCAGCTAGAAGAGGACCGGCAAGCTTCAAAGATTTTGCATGGCACTATTTGGACAATTGAGGTCACTTTCTGTGACCTTCTAGGGTTTTGGATGTAAACCTTGCAATGTGGAGTGAAACTCTTTCCAATTTATATGCAAAAGCATAAGTGAGCAACTTTAACAAATGTGGTAATTACTTGAATAGAGGATTAGACTAAATCATTGCTGATTTTGTGCTCTTCATCTACGTTAAATTACTTGTAATTTAATTTTAGAAGGACGAGATTGACTTGCCCTACAATTCTTTTGTCCCCTAGATTCTACCTTGATAAATCTTAAATTGCATTCCTTATATAGGATTTGGTAAAGAGATATAGAATGAAATGTTGAATCAATGCAGGATCTAAAGGAGAGAATAGAAATATAGGGCAAGTGAATCCCTTCCTCCTAAGATTGAACAAACCATCTAAAGAAATAAATGTAGTCATTTTCATGGATTGGGCCAAAAGAAGAAAAATGTCGAGGGAGCATCGTTTATCATTGAAAGAAATAAATCAAGTCCTCTAGTAAAGGGTTAGTACTACGAAAAATCCCAAAATTGGTACACCTGTGACAAATCTACCAAAAACTAATTTTTTTACCACAAAAAATCCCAAAATTGATACACCTGTGATAAATTTGTCATAAAATAATTTTTTGACCACCAAAACCCCAAACTGGTATACATATGACAATTTACCCTCTGCTAAATTGGATAAATACCACGAAAAACCACAAACCGACAAATCTGTGACAAACAGAGGGGTAAAACCCTAAACTGGCACATCTGTTAACTGCCACGTGTCATCCAACTTAACAGTTTGACGATAAAATTTAACAAAAACTAATGAAGGGTAAATTTGTTATTTTGTGGTAAAAAATTTAGTTTGGGATAAATTTGTCACAAGTGTACCAATTTGAGATTTTTTGTTGTATTAACCCTTTTATAAAAGCCAAATAAAAAACTCTGAGAGATGGCACTGCAGTTTTCAAAGGTTGGATATAGCTCTAAAATAATACGAATAATGATATCTAGGAATTAATATAAAACGAAGAGTAAATATTTTGTACATGGATAATATATATTGTGAACTTTCAATTAGTCTTTTGTGACGTATTAACATACACAACCACAAAAAATCTTTTCATCTACACATTGAAATACAAAGTAGTCTCTATTTCCCACAGTTTTTTTTTTTTGGTAAGGTAAGTAGTATTATAACTTTTCAACGTAATATACAAAGAGTAGCCGAACACAAAAACCCCGAACATGAAGAGACACGGAAGGGTGTCCCAACTGGTGCAAGGGTGTACCGACTGGTCAACGTAAAGAAGCAACACAAGCATTGCAAAACAAGGCCAAACAACGGCCAACAGAAAACGAAAGGAGAAAAACAAAACCACCGCAAGGGGATTACTCAAAGATAGAAGGCGAGATGCCCCAATAAGATTGGATCCTTCTGTTGCGCGGGGAGTCTTGAACAGACTTGTAGGACAGGCCTCTGTCCTTTACGAGCTTAGAAAGGTGCACGCGAAGAGCCGGCATAAACAGGGGTCTATTCCTGAAGAGGATATGGTTACGTTCCGACCAAATAATATGACAAAGCGCCCCAAGGGAGAAGCGAGCAATTCGCTGGCGAAAGCTGCTCCCACCTATGGACCTGACAGCCCACTGGAGGTTATCTTGCCACGATCTATTACGCCAAGAGAGATTACAATTTCTTACCCAGAATACTGACAAGGTACCCGTGATTGCATACCCAAAGAATAAATGATCGATAGAATCCGGTTTACATCTACAGAATACACAAAGACCTTGGCGCAATATTACGGTGCCGAAAATTTCAAATCATGAACTAAAAGTCATCCATCAACTCTCACTTGCTACGTATAGACCACCATAGATCAATGCCACTTGGATAGGCCAAAAGTCCATATTTAACTTGTTCATGTGACTTGCAAGTATTTCATGGCCTCCAACTAGTCGTACATTTGAACCAGTACTCTTGAGTTATAAAAAAATATATTTATTGATCTCTTTTGACTTTGATCGCGCACAGATAAGCGTTACTTGACCTAGAATCTTAGTACTAATATATATATATATATATATATATATATATATATATATATATATATATATATATATATATATCACGGGTTTGCACTTTCTACATTGGCGATATAAAAAAGTTTATTCAAGTTTAGAGTTCATATACTAACATATATTCAAGTTTTAATCTTGACAGCTATGTTCATCTCATTAAATCATGAATAATTTTCTTTCACGATTGCAAGTGTGAAAAATGTTTTATAGCAGTAATGTTGTCAATATATTTTGTCTTGAAATAGAGATATTTAAACCGTTCTTTTTTGCACCGAATGTGGAAATATTATCTTGCGCTGATATTTTTAGTATGAGTTTCTTTTTTATCCCCTTATTCATATTTTGGCTGATTTATTGTTTCTTCTAATTTAAAAAAAATCCACTGATGGGCTAGCTAGCAAATCCACCCAGTGGGATTCACGATCATCCCTAAAAACCACACGATCATAAGTGGTGGAGACGGCACTAGTATCTCCTATGAGCGACGGAGCTGTCTCATTTCCTTTATTGTTTCCTTTTTTATTTTTTTGGTATTGAAACGGGCAAAGCCAAGAAATTACAATGGAACTCGTCTAACGAAACTTGAACTAACCTAGATACATAGCAAACAAGGCAAACAAGTTTAAGAAAGAAGGCAAACAAGTTCCTCGGTTTCCTGGATACACGGCAGAGATGGCACCGTTGCTCTCCTATGAGTAATGGTACCGTCACACTTTCATTCTTTTTTCAGTATTGAAGTATGCCTAGCGACACTCCTCCTATTTGATGTGTGGTCCGGTGCTCTTGTCCTCTCAATCAATCTAGAAATCTATTACAAGCCACGCATTATTCGAGCCCTCTCACTCCCGGTGGTGATCACTCCTTGCCCTTGTTGGATCAAGTACTAACCTAATTCGTCCATGAACCACATATCCTGAAGGGGTTTTACTCCAATACCATATGTAATGATCCAGCACATTCCATGTGGGTGAAGCCTCCAAAAAGGAGTATTCATGTTTTCACATCCACTTCTACTTGCATACAAATCTTAACCCAGAAAACCCAAGACCTATCCCCCAAACTCATCGGCACAACCTGCATTGCTTTAACCATTCACCTTGCCAAGGGACCATTGCGAAGGCACCCAAGACAGGATGCTTGTTCTTGTGGAGTCAGAGTTTGTCCTATGTCCTGAGAGAGAGAGAGAGAGAGAGAGAGAGAGAGAGAGAGAGAGAGAGAGAGAGAGAGAGAGAGATGGCTTTATGGATGGAGAGAGCGATGGGCTCTAACGAAAATGGAGAGGGGGCATCGACTACCGACAACGATTGGAGCTGAAATCGTCATGGCAGCCGGGGGTTACAATGAAGGAAATACTAGTGGTGGCTGAGTTAAGGATTAGAGAAGATGCTTGTACACTAGTTATCTCTTCCGGATACCCAGTCAGAGTTCTCAATATTGTAGTTTTCACGGTGGTCGCCGGTCGTGCCACTAGTGATCTCACCAGCTGATGGGAGAGGTGAGGGCCGGTTCATGAGGAAGGAAAAGAGGCAAGCAGAATGGGATTTTATCAAAAATTTCAAATAATGGCTTAAAGTGGGTCATTATCTAAAAAGATGATTAACTTGTTTCAAATAAGAGTCTGAAGTGATAATTCAGTAACAAATAAGAGGCCGACCGATGACCACTTGATTTTTTCGGCGGCCAGAGCAGGGCATCTTTGAGAAAACACCAATCAATCTCTCTAATGGAGGATCGAGTGGGAACAATGAATGATCAACTGTCGTACCCAACTCACCATGACTGACCTCCTCCGCTAATCTCTCCCTAACTACAACATCACAACTCACCATGACTGACCTCCTCCGCTCATCTCTCCTTAACTACAACATCAACGAACGATGAAGAAAAAGACAAAGATCTCAAGCTATGTGAAACCCATTTCTCAAAACACATTCTTGAGCCTTTTCACGGTATCAATCTCTCTCCTTTCTTCTTCTTCTTCTTGCGATTGCCTCGTCCAATCCACTCACACACACCAGAAACCCCCACCTCTTCGGATTTCGTCCATACCAAACTCGCGGCAGCTCCAATGGCAGTCCTACTCCATGGCCATCTTCCTCCGCCCGGGGCTTCAACGCCATGGCGGCGGAGCTCGACTCCCAGGTCTAAGAACTAACTAGTTTGAATTTCCTTTTTTTTTTCTTCAGCTTTTTTAGTATTTTTTTTTCTTTTTAATCTTTATCTAGGTTTTTTAATGAACAAAAATGCCTTGTTCCAACTACCGGAAAAATCAAATGTTCGCCGGTCGGCGAAGCTCATGCTCTTGCTTGAGATTTGACTTCAATCCACTTTGCGCTCTCTTTTTTAAAAAAATGACATAACTTCATGCAATTATTTAAAATTTTAAGGTGAGGAAAGGAAATTAATAAAATTCATTAATCCTTAAGAGGGCTTTCTGAAAATACTGAAAAGTCAAAGCAAGGACCTACCTTAGGCTTTTGATTTTGCCAAGCTAGCTTTCATTCAAGTGGTCCACAAACTTTTTACCTAATGCCACAAATTTTATTCAAGGAGTTTAGTCACAACTTTCACTCAAAATTTCCTTCCCAAAACTGGGCCAAACACTGCATTTGGTTGGGTTTTTGGAAAAATCTTTGGGGGAAATACAAAGGATTTTAGATTAATTTTTTTTTCGAAATGTAAATAGTGTTCAAATGAAATAAACTATACTTGAAAAGAACTTTTGCTAATTTTTTTAATAAAAAACCTCAAACCCTTCGTTGGCGTTTGGCAAAGGGCTTAGGCCATCGGTGGGACCATTGCTTGGGGTTGCGCAACCCTAGTTGATGAAACTGGGAAAGTTTAGCCCAGGAAAAATTGAAAGGAAAAAGATGTATTGAGAATCCGAAAATGCATAAAGTCCAAAGCTCCTATGGACCTGCCATGAGTTAAAGGGACTTTAGAGGGTTTTGAAAATATAATTGCACATTTGAAAGCTCTCCAAAAAATTTGCCCAATGCCACTTATATTTGTCCAAAGGCTTTTAGAACCCCAAAGGGCTTTGGTATCCTAATGGTCTTGCCCATAAATGGAATGGGTTTTATTGCTAAATTTTTCTCGCTATTTTATGGTTTGTAAAAACTTACATTATAATTTCACATATTCTAATTTAATGAATATGATAAGAGATTCTATTGCATTTTTATGTAACCGAGTTAAGTTTTTATCTTGTATACATGAGTCATGATATATATAGACTTTTTAATATATCCCTCTCTTAATATATTCTAGTGTGCATTGAATGTCCAAAAGACTGTTCAACTATGATTTTAACAAAGAAAAAATTCATTCCATTAAATTTAGTGCACTTAATATGCAAAAGTCTATTCTACCAGAATTGTATTTCAATATGTAGATGAAAGAATTTTTGCTGTTATTTGTGTTAACACGCCATAAAACACTAATTAAAATTCTGCGGTGTATATTATTTGTGCAGAAGTATTTACTCTACTGTTCTTCTATTAATTCCAAAATATCTTAATTTTTCTTATTCTAAAGCCATACCCAACCTCTAAAAATTGCAATTCAATTTCTCCCATTAAATGTCGCATCTTTCTTTTTTCTTTTTTTGTCTTCCTCCAACACGTGGGCGGTTAAGGGTCATGCATTAGCTTCCACGTGGCGGAGAATGAGAGGCCGGCATCTCTTCCTCCCGCTTTGGACAGGCAGTCTCCACCACAAATTTGGTAATCGCGAGGGGCGTTATCATCTTGAAAATCTATTTCCATGGCCAGGGAATTTCCTAACTCTCCAAACAAAATAAAACAATTTTCTGAACAAAAAAAAAAAGCAAAATCAAACAATTTTGAAATCCCATCACATTGGTGAATTTACAAATTTCTCACAATTTTCAAAGTCAAACACTGAATATTTCTTAATTACTATTCTTCCCCCCCCCCCCCCTCATCATAACACTTCCCATATATGTGTGCTTCGATTTCTTTAAATCGATTCTCAATTGCGATATATTTTGATTTTCCTGTATTTCCTTGTTTAAAATATGTTTACCTAGGAAAATAGAAATTCCCGAGTTGAGTATCTACCATCATTCATCATCCGAATTTTCGAATGAAATGGTCCGGCAAAATATTCTAATAGAATTTCCGACAAATCATTTTCAAGTTTTCCCTTACACGAGATGTACTAGTTTCACGAATCAGCTACTTAAGTATGTGAATGCGTTTTCAGAAATTGAAAAACCGACATAATCAAGTGATTTTTCTTTATGGGATTAAAATTCGGGTTCTCTTTTATCAAGGTTTTCCCCCATTTTAATTGAACATGTCGCGGATAAAATAACGAAGTTGCGAATAAGGAAATAAAATAAAACTGCCTCCAGATCCTATTTCCGATCGAATACAAAAGGGGGAGGTGAATGAAAATAATGTAATTGTCCTCTCAACTATAGTTAAAAATAATACTGCCCATTTTTCCCTCTTGCCAAAAACACCTAAAATAAATAAAAAATGAATAGGGAAGAAATGAATTTAGAAAAAGAGGAAAATATTAAAAAAAATTGGACAAAAGGGAAAAATTGGTCATATCATATCCCCCACAGAAAAATTCTCTGCTCTGTGGGGTTGAAGGAGAAGAGGAGTTCTTGCTCTGGCTGCTGATGCTCTGCTTCGCACGCCAGTGCTGATCGTGTCTCCCTCTCTGCGATACTCGCTCTCCGCTCCGTTCATCTCCGGCGAGAAATCCCGCCTCCCTCCCGCTCGCCGGCGATGGACCTATCCACGAAGCTCCATTGCCTCGAGCTCCGCTCCTCCTTCGTCCGGGGTTCGACCCTTCTTGATGCTCCGAAGCCTGCTTTCCGCATCAGGCCAATCTCGTCGCCTATAAGCTCCCAATTCGTGAAACCCAACACCAGTTGGGCCAAACCCAGGATTAATTGCAAGGCCGCCAGGAGGTTGGCCGCGGTTGCGGTGGAGACGTCCGTGGCGGAGACCAATTTGAGGGAGGACATCGAGTCTCTGTTTTCCAGCAACTCGGAGGACGATTCCGGGCGGAAGAACGCGAAGAAGCAGTCGGCCACCGGCGCTTCGGGTGTCTCGTCCGGTGTCAAGCTCGAGAACGTGAGCAAGAGCTACAAGGGTGTGACGGTGCTGAAGGACGTGAGCTGGGAAGTGAAGAAGGGCGAGAAGGTCGGCTTAGTCGGCGTGAACGGCGCGGGCAAGACGACCCAGTTGAGGATTATATCGGGGCAAGAGGAGCCCGATTCGGGGAATGTGATCAAGGCGAAGCCGAACATGAAAATCGCCTTCTTGAATCAAGAATTCGAGGTTTCGCTCAGTAAGACTGTGAAGGAGGAGTTCATGAATGCTTTCAAGGAGCAAATGGAAATCGCAGAGAGGTTGGAGAAGGTTCAGAAGGCGATTGAAGGTTCTGTGGATGATTTGGAGTTAATGGGGAGGCTTTTGGATGAGTTTGACTTGTTGCAGAGGAAGGCTCAGGATGTGAATCTGGATGTAGTGGATGCTAAGATTAGTAAAATGATGCCTGAGCTTGGGTTTGCTCCTGAGGATTCAGATAGGCTTGTGGCTTCTTTCAGTAGTGGGTGGCAGATGAGGATGTCTCTGGGGAAGATTCTGCTTCAGGTACAGAAGAAATACTTGGCTTAGATTTGGAGTTCAGTCTTGTTATTATTACGAGTCGATTGATTTGTAGATTAGTATGTCATCATGTTTGCCTACCATCGCTCGTCTAATTTATGGACTGCAGGCTCGTGTTCATCCAATCTTAAAAATTTCGGTTTATTTAACTCAGTCGTAATGTAACAGTCTCTGCAGTTAGTGAAGTGCATCGAAATTATCTCAATGCTGAGTGCTGGAAATAGAACTTGGGAGCTCCAGAATTGCACTTGGTTGTGATTATCACATTTAGATTTTCCAATATTCTACTTTGTCATAGAGATAAATTAGCAGATATGGGACTGATACTGTTCAGCGAGAAGTCTATTGGCTAGATTTGACAAGTTGGTGTCAATTTATATTCCCTGTTGTTCACACAAATTCCTTGGTTGTTGATCCCATTTGAGCGTATCATCTACTAAATACTCCTTGTGTCAGGTAAGGTGGTGCATATAGTCATGTGAACTATCCTTCCTCCACTATGCTGCTTTCTCTCCCATTAAATGTCGCATTTGCGTGCTTGTTTTGTGCAGGAACCGGACTTATTGCTTCTGGATGAGCCTACAAACCACCTAGATGTTGACACAATTGAATGGCTTGAAGGTTATTTAAACAAGCAAGATGTGCCAATGGTCATCATATCTCATGATCGGGCATTCCTTGATCAACTGTGTACTAAAATTGTGGAAACCGATATGGGTGTCTCCAGAACATTCGAGGGAAACTATTCTCAGTATGTCATCTCAAAAGAGACATGGATTGAAGCTCAATATGCTGCATGGGAGAAGCAGAAGAAGGAAATTGAGCATACAAAAGACTTAATAAGTAGGTTGGGTGCAGGAGCAAATTCTGGTCGTGCTTCTTCTGCGGAGAAGGTAAATGGGAATTTGCTTCTGTTGAATATTCTGTAGACTTTTCGAGATTAATTTCTCTTACCGTCCTTCTTAGATTGTCATTGGTGTTTTCCACTTCATTTTACAAATAATATGGTGAGAACATGCTAGAAGATGTAGCAATTCTTGGATTTTTTTTGGCTTTGACATATCTGGGATGAGTTGCTTATTTGTATCTATGTCATGACAGAAACTGGAAAGACTTAATGAAGAAGAGCTGGTAGAGAAGCCATTCCAGCGTAAACAGATGAAGATTAGATTTCCTGAGCGGGGAAGAAGTGGTCGATCAGTGATGACAATTAAAAATCTTTACTTTGGCTATGGAGACAGTGTGGGTTATCTTATATACTTTTGAGTTTGTTCTCTCCCTGATGGTCTCAGGGACTTGTCGTGATAGTAAAATCTCTTCTATTGCAGGTGTTATTTAATAGGGCAAATCTTACAATTGAACGAGGAGAGAAAATTGCAATCATTGGTCCAAATGGATGTGGAAAGAGTACTTTGCTGAAACTCATAATGGGTTTGGAGAAGCCCAAAGGAGGTGAAGTCTTGCTCGGGGAGCATAATGTGCTCCCAAATTACTTTGAGCAAAATCAGGTGGGTAAATGCTGTTGTCAACACTGTCTTTTCATTTGTTGGCTCTTCTCATTCATTATAGCTATTCACTAATTTTAACTCTTCTAGAAACACAGTTTCCATTTGTCTCTGAAGATTTTTTCTCTTTTCTTTTAGGCCGAAGCACTTGATTTGGAAAAGTCAGTACTTGAGACTGTTGTTGAAGCAGCAGAGGACTGGAGAATTGATGACATTAAGGGACTTCTTGGACGCTGTAATTTTAAAGCTGATATGCTTGATCGGAAGGTGTCGGCTTTGAGTGGTGGTGAGAAGGTGCGTCAGACTAAAACTATGGTCTCCCTCTCCTAAATCACTTGTATTATACACAAATGGGAAAAATGGAAAGACCTGTGCAACCTCTACTGAGGGATTTTACGTTCACAAGGAGTTCAACACCAAATCGTTTTGACTTGTGCTGAAGTTTTGCATTATAATGGATTATGGTGAAAACTCGCTGCCACGATAGCATCATTAAAGGTTAGGACATTCAGTTAGATAGCTGTCAGAGCTAGATTGAGGATTGTATAGATAAATGAAATCATCTTTGCATGGCAATTGTCTTCTTTGATTGATGGAAGAGACTTGGAGGGTATTTAGTGAGATGTTGCTGTGAAGCAGAGTAGATTGGATTTATCAAACACAAGTCAATTATGTCCTTTACATTTTTGATGCAGTGTGAATGTATGAATGTACTTCTCATCTTGATCAAGCCTTTCTCTTGGTCGAGTCAGTATTTGCAGTTTGCACATGTCTGTTATTAATCTAGAACTGCGATTCCATTGAAGTCATGGATCTTACTATGTCCAATCTTGCGTTCAGGCCCGTCTAGCATTTTGCAAGTTCATGGTAAAACCATCGACTTTGCTAGTCTTGGATGAACCTACTAACCACTTGGATATACCTTCAAAAGAAATGCTTGAGGTTTGTCCATCTCCAAGCTCTTGGTTCTTATGTTATTCAGCTTTCTCGCCTCTTATAGTAATTCCTGTTCCTTTCGTTTTTCAGGAGGCAATAAGGGAGTACGAAGGCACTGTAATTACGGTTTCACACGACAGATACTTTATTAAACAGATAGTCAACAGAGTAGTAGAAGTCAAAGACTCCCATTTACGGGACTATGCCGGGGATTATAATGTAAGTGCCTTTCCTCTCATTATTATTATCTTCAGGCAGCTTACTCTGAGATGACTACTTATCCTTCATTTTATTAGTTATTGCTTAGTGATCTTTAGAAAATGATAGCATGTTCTGGAACGAGTATTTCTTGAAAACAAACAGCTAGACGCTTCGGACATTGGTGGTAAATAAACTCGAGTTGGTTTAGTAGTCAATTTGTTGCGTTTTGTTTTCAAACTGTTCGTAATTGATGAAAGTGAGCTTTTGTTTCCTTACTGTTGATGATCTTTGGAAAATTAAACCATCGAAAAGCCATCATTCGATGCTTCCTTGAGATCTGAACGTTTGATGACTTGTACGAGTTGTCATTTTCAATTATGCCGAAATAAACCGGTTCATTATAAGTCCTATTTAGTACCCATTTTGCTGTTGGTTGAATTGATCGCATCGCCTGATGTTTTGAGCTACTACTCTTTTTTTCAGTATTATCTGGAGAAAAACCTCGAAGCTAGGGCAAGAGAACTAGAACGACAGGCAGAGGTTGAGGAAAAGGCCCCTAAAGTAAAAGCAAAATCCAAGATGTCAAAGGTTAGGCCGGCCAAATTGCTTGCGCCATGGCGCTAATCAGCTCATGGCATTTCAATATGGAATCTTAATAGTGAATTTGTTTGTGCGACCCTTAACAGGCAGAGAAGGCAGCACGGAAGAAGCAGAAAGTCCAGGCTTTTCAGGCAGCTAAGCAAAAATCGAAAGGAATGAAAAACTCGAAGAGATGGAACTAAGTGACCTTGCCATACATTTCAGACTGTCGATCTTCGACAAATCCAATTACGCAGAGGGCACTACAGTTGCATTTCCCCTGGGCCGGGGCCATGCCTGTGTATATGTATATACCGATGACAATGTGCCTTTTTTAGTTCCATGATATGTAGTTCTGGTGTCGAGCAAATCACAGTTTATAATGACATGCACATTGTAATCACCCTGGGTCGGCCTGGCAATATTTCACGTCAGGCACCATGGCTTCCTCAGTCAAGTAAAATGATCGCTCGTTAGCAAATTCTATCGCCTTTCGAGAAGACGCCGCCTAGTTCTTATTTTCCAGCGCAGGTGATGCCCGTCCAATTTAATGTATTCGTGGGTTTATCGTTGCAGGCATTGAATTGCATGATTACACAAGTAAATATCCCGATTTTCGGTGTTATCTCATAAAATTCGAGGATTAACGTATGAATCGATCCTTATCTTTCATCGAGTCAAGTTACGAATGCGACGAAACAGTGACCAAAAGGAGTAGGATTTCAGATGAACATGGGACCAACAGACGCAGCTTTGTTTTCATTCCTTTCTTGCTCCCCTTTGTTCCAATTGATTCAACCACTTCATCTAATTTTGCTCAAAATCGTTTGAAAAATCTTCTCTTTACAGCAAAAGCAAAAGTAAAAGCAAAAAAAAAAAAACCTAATAAAGAAAGAAACTTAAAAAAATGCTACTAATAAGGCAAGGAAACTACCAATAGCCAAAATGGGGCCTTGAAGAAATTAAAAAAACAAATGGCAGCTTTAATCAAACAAGCAAATCCAGCTTCCAACATACATATATACATTCATACGTACATGAGAGAGAGAGAGAGAGAGAGAGAGAGAGAGAGAGAGAGAGAGAGAGAGAGAGAGAGTTTTCAGAATTTGCAAGAAACTGCTGCTCATCTCGTGCTACCAGACCAGGAGAAAACAAAGAAAGAAACAGAGAACCACGCGAAAGTGGGCAGGAGGGGAAGGAGCGAAGAAGGAAAAGAGGAAAAGGAGGAGAGACTTGGCCGCGTTTTGTTACCGAAGGATGAGTAGTTGTCAAGACACGACAGACATTTGCTTAATTAAGAATCAAATGTGCTTTTGGTTAGTTATCGGTCAGTCCTTGCAAAGTGATTTTGGTTAGTTGTCTGCCAGTTCTTGCAAAGTAGGAACTTTGTCAAATTACTGAGATTGTTCCAGCAAAAACACGACATAAATCTGACTATTGGGTATGTATTGTGACTCTGAAATATTCTGACTAACTAGAAACTACCAAAGTCAGGAAGGATATTCTCCTTGTGATAAAAAATTAATAGCAAGGAATCATTGCGTATAGAGAGAGTCATATTAGATCATTCTTGTGCACTGACACAGCAATAACAGCGCCAATTCACAGTTTGCACGCAGGAGAATGATAACAATTTTGATAGGTCATGATGCAATGCAACATGATTCATCAAGTCGAACTTTGTTCGGGCTACAATTCAAAGTGCAATGACGAATTGTGATTGAGCCATCTGTCAACACTGCAAAATATGGCAACTTGTCTGTTCTCCCTCTTGACTGCTATGATCAAGCATGAAGAGGCCTCACTCGAATCTCTTTATCAACGACAGGTCGTTCAACATCTTCTCAATTGCCTCATCATCGAGAGCACGGCCTCGGTTCTGCACATCAAAGGGGTTTGTAACATCCTTTTAGCATGCCATTCAATGCTGAGAAAGTTCCAATTTTAGTGCCTACAGGAAGAAAATATACCTTAATAGATGGTACCATAGCAATAGCTTCCTCTACAGTTTCAGGGCAAAGATTGCCAAGAACACAAAGCTGCATTACAAAATTTTATGAAAAACCTATAGGATAATCAGTTTTAAATACTTCTTAAAGCAACCGGTTGGATTGTGATGTTACCTCGAATTCAGCCAATTGATATCTGCTCAGAATTCTTATTGAATGTTAAGGTTAAAAAAAAATAAAAACTTGCAATCTTAAGCTGGAAATGTTATAAAAGAGTTCAAATTAGATTTAATTCCCCTTAATTACTAAAGACTTCCCAACATGCTCAATGACGTGCTAAGTCACACATTGAAACAGAACTAGGAAAGGACAAGAGCTAACTGGTAACCTTTACAAGTCTGAGGTGCTGTGACACTAAGCCATATGTTAAAAATAAAACCTGGATAAAGATAACAGCCAAGTGAACTCAATTCATTAGATGTTTGCATTAGAAGAAATCAACTAGTAAGTGACATTATTGCAAGTAATAAAGTTGCTCATTAGACATGTGTATTTGCAGTTATTCATCTTTTCAATGGGCAATTGGCGGAAGACAAACATGCATAGAAAATAGAAGGATACTCTCTAACTTGTCTGACAGCATCAGGATTCTTATAACGGCTGAAGCGTTTAACATATTGCAATGACTTCTCAAATACTCTGCATATGGAAAGAGACATATCAAGACAAAAGAAAGGACTGGAAACCAACAACATCGAACTGAATTTGTTCCAACCAACTCCAACGTAAACTCAACATTTGTATTATTCTCTAAGATATCCAACAGAGGGACTAAAAAAGAAAATTCAAAGACCTCGTTCTTCGTCTCAGGGCACATAAGGCTCAAGCAAGTAAATACACACAAAAGCATAGAATTGAAGGTAGATGTCTGATCTTTGGAATATAAACAAGTATGGAGTTAGAGATGCAAAATCTTCTTATCATGACCATTCCTAAGACTTCACAGTTGTTACACTAGTATTATTTGCATTAGAGAATATTCTCGCGCAATGGAGGCAATTGAAACTTCTGTAGATATGTGAACTCATTTGGTTCTATTACGCCCCTTAATTTTTTAATTTAATTAATAAAGCCCCGGTTGAATGGAAGCCTTTAGTTGCGAATGATGATTTGCTAACAGACTTTTTCGCTAATGTGGAAATCCAGTAAGTAAACAAGCTCTCTCTTCAAGATGTTATTGCATGTTCACCATTAGTGTAGAATAGGCTAATGTTGAGGGGATCGAACCCTTGATAGAGTTGCAGATGTTAACCCCTTGCTGCCTAAAATCCATCAAGATTTCCGAAGGAGTAAACCAATCGTGGGAACTGGGAGGTTTGCTTAGCCATTGGGATTTGGAAGAATGAAGATGCCATTTTAGCTTTCAGTTTTAACTTTTAAGTTCAACTAAACAGTCAAACAAGTGACACACCTAGACTTTACCCAGAATTTCCAATCACACTGTTTCGTTACAGAAAAAACAAATATATAAAATAATAACACTCACTGAGAAACTTGATTCAATGGATCATCAGACATCTGTTGAAGCTGTTCATACTTATGTTCAAGTATCAAGGATACTTCACAGTTCATTAAACACTTTGCCTTCAGAAATTCTGCAAAGAAGGAAAACAGAAGGAAAGATAAAAGGACAAAATGCAATAAATACAAGTAGGCAATCCATTAGCTATGCTAAAAATCCAAAGTTCTATCGTTCTCGTCACTTGAGAATGCCATCCATTAACATAGTAGTCAGCATTCTACCAAAACAAAGATATCCACAGCTTTGTTCACCAACACAGAAAGGCATGATTAATGAGGGATATCCTGAAGATTGGAAAAACAATTGCTCACTACAAGTCAAAGGAAGAAACATCAAGAACACTGATGATTGGTACATTTTTCATCAGTATTGATTGGCAATTTGAAAGCTACATCCAATCAAATAAGACAAATGGAAATTAAATCTACCAAATAACGACTATCATAAAGAAATATCCCAATGAAAAATTTAACGAATCACCCTGGTACTGCTTCTTTGATTCTCTAAAAATATATGATTAATAATGTCAAGAAAATCAGTGGAGAGATTAATCTCAAGTTTTCTCATGTCATACTTTATTTGATTTTTCCATGTTTGGTCAGGAATCACCACCTCTATACAGATGGACAAGTTAATTCCTTTACACATGCTATGGTCACCTATAATAAATTCCTTAAGCCAGCTCACAAGAAGTTGGGTTCACTTCCAAATGGTTAGAGATCTTTTCTACTCAGAATGCTATCTAGATATACAATGACCATATCCCTTTACATCCCCTTTAGTCCACCTAAAGTCAACATGTCTTGGATCCTATTTGATCCACCGTTCATTTATCCTAAAACATCTACATAGTTCTGGCCCAAGATAACAGTTCAATCAATCTCATAAGAAAAAGTGTTCAGTTACTGCATTCCAATTTAACGCTTTATTCTTCTATCAATGGAACTAGTACATATATAATGAGATTTGGTCAGAAGAGAGATGGTGCATGTTACCATCGCCAATTTTGAGCTCAGCAGCATTTTCTTCCTCTTCACCAGACATACTGCAGAGAAAAACCACTCAATGTCAATTGCACAAGACATAAAAAAGAAAAAGAATATACGCAGTATTTATCACTAGCAGAAAAATATCACTCATAACTGAATACTGTCAATTAAATTGGCAGAAAAAAAGAACCAAACATAGATCCCCAAAACCCTAAAATTATCCATCAATCCTATTAAAATAGGATAGACTACCAAACTGATACATAACCAACTTCACATAGTAGGATGAGGCTCGAATGTTGCTAATGAACAAAATGAAGCTCTTAGTTAAGGTTAACTTCCTGCAAACTAGCATGCAAATAATTGATATCTCTGAATTTCCAAATAATCTGAACCTCAAGAGACCCAGACAACTGGAAGGCACACGGTACACAGATTGCTGTGACCCAAAAGAACATCTAGATACTCACTCTGTTTTCCTTTCTTTTTTCTCTTGGATTACCTAGCCAAGCATCTAGCATGTCGCAGTGGCCGGAATATTCCATTAAATTTAACAGGTAGACACATACAAAAGAAAAGTCAACCACACAATAAATGTCTGCAATTTATCCATATACTTACATATTATACTCAACCTCTTTTAACCAAACCCCGCAGTATCCCTACCCTCATGTGTTAGGACGCATCTTTTTTTGTAACAAGTAGACTATTTAAGTTTAGAGTGTTTACAGTGCATGCCTCACCCTATTAGTAAGCTCCCTAAATCTTAGTCACAGCTTGACCGTAACTACGAGAGAATTTACGAGCTACTAGCCCATTACTTCATGGTCTTCTACATATCTTTAGATTTAAATTGAATTCCACCCGCAAAATATATCTTTCATCATATAAAAATATTCCATCACAGCACTGGAGGAATGCCAACCTTTCCCAATGCCCATACACATCACTTCAGCATTCGCATACAAATCCCGTACTAACAAAAAGTACACGATTATGTATCTAGCAAAGAAATTAAAAGCAGCAACAGTCTCAAACTCAACTACTAAAATTCAGGCACCATGCATTAGACGGCCTCTTTTCCGGTCTCAACACGACATCGATAGCCCAAAAGAGTTAAACAGACAAGGATCGAACCACAGAGACGATTGCTAAGACAATGAAGAACCTAAAGAAAAGAAAGCTAAACGGGGTTTTGACCAAATTAAAGCGGGCTTCCTTGAAGCCTCCGTGTTTCGCTACCCCCCGGAGCCTCAGAAGCAATACCACAAACACCTAACACTCAACCGACTCTAAAGCCCAATCCCGCGGAATCAAATCGCGATATCATGCCACCCGAAAGCGGCTTCTCATCGCCGGAACCGGCGAAATTCGAGGCTAAGAAGCCCCTCGCCAGACTCAACGAGCACAAATTTTCCATGGCAGAGGCAGATGATGATGACCCATCTGAAAAAAAAAAAAGCGTTTTTTTCCGGAATTCGGACTGACCCGACAATTCCACTGGGCAGAAGAATTCGAACACTGGATCAAAAATACATAGAAATCAGAGAGAGCGAGACGAAGCAGCAATTCGTATGAACGCAAGAAGGCCATGATAATCATCAGCAAAGGGAAGAGAAGAGGGACAAGATCAGACCTTGCAGCCCGAGCAAAGCACCAGCAGAACTAGAGAGAGGAGAGAGAGAGAGGGGTGTGAATTTGAAGAGCAAGCAAGAGGGGGACACCGTTTTAAATAATAATTTCTTTTGCCCTAGAATTAAATATTGGCAGAGTAAATTTTTGCCCCGAAATTAAATAATAAATTCTTTTGCCGTTTGGTTTATTCATGGACAAATAAAATATATAAATTTTTTTTTTATATTACAGACGAACAAAACCGTTTTTAATATGGAAAAATAACGTTTGTTCCGGCGTTGAAACACGGGGTCAAGCACACTAAAAGGGAAGAACAATGTGTTTATCGAAAGCGATAATTACTAAATATACGGGAAAAGCGATCAATAATATGCGGGCTCGAGCCATCGTGTCGACCCAAACCCGCTCATTAGTAAAAGAAAATACATAATAAAAGGAAGAATAATGTGTTTGTCGAAAACGATAATTACAAAAATATGCGAGAAAAGTGATCAATAATATGCAAGCTCGAACCATCATATCGGCCCAACCCGCTCATCAGCAAAAGAAAATATATAATAAATTGTCGAGTTGGGGCTCGGACCGGGCCCTATAATCATAAGCCATCTTGTGGGCCTGCAACTTTAGCCCTTATGACTCGGTAGGCCTGTCATACGGGTGGATCGGGTTGGATTTAGGTCGGGTCATAAATGGTCCAATCCCAAATTGACTCATTTATTTGCAATGCAAATTTCTGGACTCATATCCGACCCGTCTCGGGATTCATTTTTAGCATTTTCAACCTACATTGTTGCCTCTGAAGAATGGACAGAAGGCTCCATGTACGGGCTCGTCGAGTGATTGAGGGAGCTCGGGGGTGGGGTTACGGACGAGGACATGAAGGTGGTGGCCAAAGTCGGCCTAGGCCATCCACAAATCATGAAAACGGATTTGGGCTCTGGTTTTGAGTTAACTATAAATGGATTCTATAGACGCCATCCATCCGCCTCCCAATCGTCATCAAACTTCAGTTTCAAAGATTAAATACTAACACATGTATGAAACTATGAACGGCCCAACACATCTATTGATTGTCCCAATGAACGGTTGTCCCGTCAAAGAGGGCAGAATCAATCCTACGAGCAAATCACAGAAAGTACATCACTAGCCTGCAATGTCGCCTTGCACTGGCTGCTGAACCTGCGGTTGACACTAGCTGCCCCGCAAAATCCTAAACAACAACCAGTCAACTCCTCAGAAGCAGCCAAATCCATGAAAGCAAAATCACCGTTCAGGTCTGAGGAGAGTACGAGTTCATGAGAAGCATGCACCCTGCGAGAAGAAGCCATGGAGAGAACGAAGAGGAGATCTGCAATTGATCGGGATGCAGAGAATACTAAGGGGTTTTGGATTTGGGGAAACTTGGTCTTCGATCGAGAGAATAGGAAACGGATGGCCCCCCGGAGGTAGTCGAGGAGGGGATTGATGAAGGTGACGGTGGAGAGGTGGCGAACCCATTTACGACCCATTCAGGTTGGACATATTCCAAACTCATTTTCTCCCGACCCTTCATATGTCTAATGACCCATTTACAACCCAACTCCAAATATATGAGACCTCTACGACTCGGATAAGACTTGGGCATAAACCGCTAAACTCATGATCAGGTCCAAACACGATACAAACTCGGATATTAAAATTTTTCTTAATTAACTGCTTAACTAGCGCACTTGCGGCGCTTGTTAACAAAATTCAAGTAACATTTGGAATGGCGACGGATTGAATATTATCATCCGTTATGTTGCATACACAATTGATTTTTTTTTCTTTTGTTTTTATAACAAAATGATTTTCCTTTGACTTGATATAATTGCAGGATGTCTATATTTTTGGTTTGAGTTAAAAGATCATTTCATGGTACTCGAAAAAAGCAAAAGATGCACTCTACTTGGTGGGTGGCAAAATATGCTGCGCCAATAATTGCAACAAATAACTGAGAAACTTTAAAAATGCAAATTATAAATTGGCTTTTTTAAAAGCATTACCATATGGAGGAAATTAGTATAATTGAAAATTCCTCTTTCATCCCAACTTCCCAAGGTACAAAGCCAGCATATTGAAGTGCAAATTTTAATTTGTTATTCAGTGTCCTATATTGGCTTCCACGTACTTCTTTCCTTGCCTTTAATATAAAAAAAAATCACTCAAAGATTTTCCCAAAAAATGTTTGCTAATCGTGCTCAAATTTGGGGCCCTCATAAAGAAGTTAATGGTCTAAATCGGTTCATTACAAAATATAAACTCATAAAGCCCAATCAATGAAAATGCTTAACGAGCTCAACGATCATAAAGGCCGTCAAAGAACAATTAATTCACAAGACCCATCAATGGAATGCAATGCATGATGAGTTTATCAAGTATAAGTTCATAACAAGCAAAGTGCACCTGATAGTTGGCCAGATCGATTGATTCAAAGCGTGCGCGGAAGTTAAAGATTGAGTCTAAAAGAGTCCATGACCAAAGATATAAACCATCTCTGAAGTAGCATGCAAGTTAAGACAGCAAAAGATTCTTGCGGTGGAAGACATGACGCGTAGAGGAACATCTCATAAAAGATACAAAAGAAATAAAAGTGCGGCACATTTAACAGATATCTAACATACACATAAAATACATGATTTAGACAACATCTTCTTAAAAATGATTGCTTGTATCTCAATAGTTGGTTAATGTAAAATATTTTCATTATCGACAATAATTTATGTCTAAATATTTTCGGGGATGATGAAAATATTTTTTGTTGATTCATTTTTGTAAACGATACAAGGAATAATTTTTAGGAAAATATGTTTCAAATTATTTATTTTTCGCGAAACAAATAAAGCGTTATAGTTAGTATTTTGATGGCTCCTTTCACTTTATGAAAGACCAAAGCTTACCATATCTACAGCCTTCTAAATGCAAGCTTTTCTTAAAATAAATAAATAAATAAAAAGGCAAGATTTTCTCAATCATGATCTAAACTAACGAGAGCATCACTTTAAGATTTGTATTATAGAGATGCCAAATTTTTTTCACGAGGTTGAAGAGAACGACAATATATGCCTGTACATATTTCGCATCGAATAATTGTCACCTCGCATATATAACCAAAGAGCTTTTGCTAAACTACGACAAAATTAGACTGCATTACACAAGAATTATTTCTTTATCATTGGTAAATAATGATAATAATAATAGTGAAGATCCTTTGTCCTAATAAGTGCCCATCACTAATTTCATTTATCATATTGCGACACACATCCTTTTAGTTGATCTTCAAAATTCCTAAGTAGAAATCTCTCTCTTTCTCTCTCATAATGGAGCTCGACGTTGCATCTTGAGCTTCGTCTCGTTGTCCTTGACAGGCCTTAATCGACGACAATGAGAGATCTTGACCCGATGTTGATCTCATAAATTCTAAGTAATAAGACTCGTAAAAGAAATGCTGACTAAATGAAGGATATAAATTATAAATTGACGGGATATATATGAAATGATGTTTTATATTTTAAAACTTGCTTATGCATTGGAAATCTTAATTCACAATAATAATATTAAAGATAAAAAAATTAAGTCGACGAAAAATGAAAAGAAAAGGCTAATATAAAATAAATTGTATAAAAACAGAAGAATCTATATTAAGGTAATAAAGATAATACAGACAGGCAATAGGTAAAAAAAATCAAAGCCCACTTACATGAATTCCCTACTTCCACTCTCTCTCCTATAATTTGAAGAAAACCCCTACTCATCCTTTTTTTTTTTACAGGAAATTCTTCCATGGATTACATTAGGTGCTTTGAACATGATCACATGAGAAAGACTTGAATTCTCTACCCTCTATAGTACTCCTATTGTAAAGTTGATTTTTGCCTCTTGTGGACATTGAATGGAATAGGCGCAACTCTTTCCCCTCAAAGAAGGAATGTCCCTTCTTAGCTATACATCGTGAAAGTCCTACACATATTGAAATCGTACCAATTTAATCATAAATTTTTTTTTGGCCAATTGAGTTCTAAACCTTTTGCATTTATGCCAATTCAATCAATCTGCCCAATTTTGGCTGGAAATTGCGGAATTGGATGCCGGCTATGCCGGGGTTGACGCGGATAATTTTTAATAATATTTTAATTAATTTGTATTTTTCCTTTTCTTTTTTATTTTATTTTATTTTCCTTCCTTCTTTTCTTTTGTTTTTCCCCATTGTGATTAGCGAGGATTGTCAGAGCACGCTGGCCACTAGGTGAGGGCCGCAGCCCTCGCCGGCCTCGTCCAAATTTGCATGCTCCGGCAGTGCCTCCACCGCTACCACCACGACGTTCCATCCAACAAAACTCATAAAAATTCTTGTCCTTCGTCAATCCTTTTAACATCTTCAACTTTTTCTTAATCTCCGTCTTCCCACCTTCCTTCCTCCCCTCCTCGTTCAAACCAAACCTCGGTTTCCCACCGTAATACGACTACACATGTCCATCATCACCAAACTCGAACCTCAAAACGCCTTGGGACACCCACGATCTGGAATACTTGCAATCCTCGCCGTTGCAAACCCTAATTTCACTGATTGGATTCACGCGGCAGGAATCAATCCCGGCGTCGGAGAAGCAATGGGAGCGCAACTCCATAGAGCGCTGATTTTAGCTCCGACGCTGACAACAATAAATAAGAAGAAACATAGTCAAATAAATTTTAAGGAAAAGTCATGAAATCGACATGAAGAGACGATGATGACCATGGAGGGGAACCGAAATGGGGGCGGTAGGCCTCATTTGGACTGACAACTAGAAACTCTGCCAGTTAGCGGTTGACACGGTGCTCCACGAGCGAATGCGGCCATGGCCTTGCTAGCTGTGGGTGAGGCCACCTTAGCCCGCAGCCAATGAGGGCTTCGTGGCCCTCGCCTAATGGTCGGCAAGCTCCGTCGACCCTCCTGGTAAAACAAAAGAAAAGAAGGAAGGAAAGGAGAAATAAAAAATTACTAAAAATTTGAAAAATTATTAAAAATTGTCCATGTCAATGCCAGCCGTGCCATGTAGGATAGCCGGCATCCATGTGACTAAAATCGGCTGGATAGACTGAATTGGCACAAATGAAAAAGATTTGGGACTCACTTGGCAAAAAAAAAAAAGAATAATGTTTAGGACTGGATTGACACAATTACAATAGGTTTATGACTTTTTAGGTAATTTTCTTAGCTACACATTCCATTGTAAAAAGCCAATTCCGACTTTATAAGCCAAGATTAACGAGAGAAAGGGAGACACACTCATCCGAATGTACTGATTATGCAACTAGATTAGGCGAAACTAATGTATCGAGATTCACTGGGTCTACAATGAGTCAAGGTCACAGCGAAGAAGCTTCTATGTATATTCATCGAGAGACAACATAAACCATGTGAGGTTCTCATGCGAGTATGTCAAGACTAATTAAGGTTTGACAAAGGAGGGCTTGAAACACCTCTATGAGGAGGGGAGATCAGTTGGAAGAATGCGAAGGAGGGGCCGGCGGATCCCAAGCGCCAGCAACGATGGCGTCCACGACAGGCCTTATCTGCTTGTAGTTGTAATACACAGAACATGGACTCTCGTGGTTGTGAACGCCCTCGTACGTTGTTATCACGTAGCTTGAGTCGTCCCTGTCTCTCTCCACCCTCTTCTTCACGTGGCACCCTCCACTCGAGCACTTATAGTAATTCCTACAACACCAAGAATCGATATGAGTAAATCGAACTTTGTATTGACAAGCCATCATCAGAATTCTATACGAGCTTGACAAGAATAGAACCTCTTGGTTAACCAGCAACATAAATATGCTTGCACAAGTATGTATATGTCAATGTAATTATGATTTCCATGGTCCTAAATACGTAACAATAATGATTTTACATAGGGAAAGAAGGGTTCACAAAGAAAGTGCATTGGTTGATCTCAACCCGCTTATGTCTAGCAAAAGCATGGTAATGAGTGTCCGTTGGTATTCAAGTAGGAAGGGTTCATAACTTATTGTTAGGTATCTCCTTCGCATATGTGCCATCTCGTCAATACTGTATAGTAATGGGATTAACATCCAAGATTTAACATACTATGTAAATAACGTTAGAAAGTTTAACCCAAAAACTTAGACTGATATGTCGAAGGAGATCACTTGTCATGCAATGTGAGACATTTCAATACTCTCTCTTACGTGCAAATCGGATTAGGAGTGGCACGTGGAATTTAATGAACGAGATTGGACGTACACTTGAAAGCTACGAAATCTGGCTCTGATACAACGTTGGAAAGTCCAATCCAAAAGTTTAAGGTGAGAGGTGGAGAGAGATCTCACGCATATAATAAGCATATAAAGCTTATTGTCAAGCGATGCGGGATATTTCAACAAATAAAACTATAAATAATGCAAGCAAAATCTTATTTAAATGCAAGTTGATTATGAGAGTTAAGACTCACTATCAGGACCGCAGAATTTGTACACCTTATTGTAAATGCAACGTCTTCCTCAAAGCGGTTCCAAACATCCAAATTGGGGTCCTCTTTCATGATAATGAAATGAGGCATTTATATTATCCACCTCCCACTTGTATATAAGGCAATAACTATTCTCTTTCAGGTCTAAATGCTTATCACGGGCCTCGGAAAACAATAAGTAAATTGTGCCAGTCGTTATTGATTTTGACATGCATATCTGTAGGCACTAGCTGTAGAGTATACAGGCATGCATAGCTTCTTGTTGAATGATTCTCCAACACCAACACCAAGTTGCACTCGATATACGTCATAAAGTATCCACAAGCATCTTAGACGGCGAAAGAAACCCTACAAATTAATTTCCTTCTATGGACAAGTTGTCCATGAAAATAATGGTCAAGCATATTGACAAATTAGCAAATAAGATGCTTAACTTTTTTTCCCTATTGTTATAAGTTACCTCTACAAAGATGAGATAGTGCAAAGCTTCAAAAAAATTTATTTAAAACGTACCTATATACACATACTGATTGGCCCATTACTCATTTTTTGAATGCACATAAGTACAACTACATATAATGACGAGTAGGGACTTGATCTCTTTTTGGGTGATCTTTCCGAGTGAAAATATTGAGTTTTGTTGCGTTGATCCAACAAGACTCCCCAGCATCACGAAGCACAAATAATTAACCTCCCACCTTTGGTGTTTAGATAATCTATTAAACTTGAAGATGCACGACCTTTTATTATTTCACGCGCGCCTCTCTGCTTTTTCCCCCCTCATCAATAAGAAAAGCAGAGAACCAATGGCCGTAAAAGCACCAAACAATGGGCTGAATGCGCGAGAAGAGAACCACACCATCACTTGCTCTATGCTTCTTGGTTTAGTATTTTTATGGTGAAGTAAAAGTAGGTTGTCTTGTCACCGAAACAAGGGAGGGGATGAATGCAACACCCCAAATATCAGAAAGGTGTGCAAAATCAAATTGAATGATGGTGGGTGATGTTTTTTTTTTGTTTGTCTTCTGATAAGACTTGTCACGTCTCTTTTTGCCTCTGTATATTTTGTACATGCAAACAATATATTTCTCTTCCAATAGTGTGATCATGCTTGCATGTGACACAATAGATAATCCCTCATATTAATTACCAGCTTGAAGGAAGCATGGTCAACTTCTTTAAAGTGAAATTAACCCTATAACATTCATCCATGATAACTCGTGCAAACAAAACTTTATGAAGACTATGCATACTAAAATAAGAACCCAAAGAATCGAACTGTTGGATATTGACACACCATGATACAACTCAAACCACACGATGAGGATGGAGATCAATATGCAAAATGAAAAAGGTGGGGTATAAATACAACATGAGAATTAAATCAACGCTACTTTGGAGACAATTAGTCCCTAACTACTTGACACCCCACTTTATGTTGGTCTACATTAAAGGCTCTTCCTCTAATTTTAGTGTAAAGTATGGTAAGTGTATATTCTGATCCTGTTACGGTCAATTAATGTCAATGGGGAAAGTGCACAATCACCTTTTGTCCTAGAGCACTTTATACCCAACACAAACCCTTTACATTCTCTCACCACAATATGAGAACACAAGAACTACTTTTCCCATAAAATATTGCACATGACAAAAAAATTATTGTATTCATATATAATTTGTGGACTCACGAAGCAACCTTTTCTCATGTTGATCAGATGGCGCTCGGGCCAGCATGAAAAGTGACTTATCTCGGTTTGAGTTAGAATAATTTCTATTTTCTTTAATGAGGACAAAAATCAGAGTGGCAGCGAGTATTTCTCTCTTTTTCCCTTCAAACAGAGGAGACAAATCACAAAATCTATTGTTGATGAAACTCTAGGCACGTACGAATATCAACTACTCTAAGATTTGCAAGCGTGAAAATATAACCAAATGTACAAGGCAATAATGGGTCCCCGGAAATGAAATGATACCTCTCAGATCTAGTGGTTCTAGCGAGCCATATGCATTGAGGCTTAAACAGCTTAGACCAATAAATGCGAGCGATTCCACCATTATTAATTTTTTTTGTTGTAATTGAAACAAAAATCTCTTTTTGACGTCAAAATTTTCGATAACTACTAACAAATGGAAAGATGAACATCAATTTATGTTTGAAGAACGATGATGTTGTAATTGAAGCAAACATTACCTGGGGTTAGGGCTGCTCTTGACTGATTTCTTCCCATACTTTCGCCATTTGAATCCATCATCCATGACCTCGAGCTCCGATTTGGTCCTGAATGCAACCCTAAATCCAGTACCTAACTTGCTCTTCCCTCCACTCTTGCATCTTCTGGCAAAGGAGGAAACAAGTCACCAATTAATTTGACATTTAGTTTTGAAGCAGACGCTCTTCTTCTAAGAAGAAAGGGGGACCAACATAACAATCACACAAAAAGAGGGTAAATCAATAATTCACTTGCATGTTACTATTTCTTCTTTCACTGGCTTTGTGGTGAGCGAATCCGTTGGAGCTGCTGCCCGCGAAGTTTTCCTCAGAACTAGCCATTGTTTTCGCCGACAAATCTTCCTCGAAATCATTTTCGAGAAGGAGATAATCCGATAATTCGAATTCTGACAGATCGACGATCTCTTCGAAGCAAGTGTAATTAGGGTTAGGGTTTTCAGGGCCATTCATGGTCACAAATATGGCAGGGAGAGGAGAGGGAGAAGTGCAAAAGGAGGCAATGGGTGCTCGATATAAAATCTTATCTGAAACTTGATCAAATGAAGCTCCTAAAAGAAAAGGAAACTCTGTTCATGCTCATTTTCCAGGAGGAGGTTGCGTAGAAGGTGCATGCTTCACTTATCGAGAAAGGGTCAAGCGCATGACGTCACTATGAGGCCAGAAGATGACCTAGGGTTCTCTTCTTTGTGTGGTGTTAGGTTGGAACAAAATTGTGGCACTGGGACCTCCATGATTGGCACTTTACTCTCATGTTATTTCTATTTAGGCGGCGGCGGCCAACATGCAAATTGATGTGGTGGGAGTGAACTTGGCCAGTTGCTATCACTATTCATGCTTGAATAGTTACATCGGATTCTCGATGGAAAGTGAATATGGTGGGCTAGGTATTCAGATTATATGCTTATCATAAAGTATCTTCACTAACTTTTAAAGTTAATTGATGGGTTTACGAAGAAGACTCATGCAGAGTCGGCACTTGATGGTGACGTGCTTTCCCTGTTATATTTACAATGTGATCCCACATTTAGGGATATAGTTTTTGAAATTAAAACTTATCCATTGGGTTTGATCCACGTTTTCTCTTTTAAGTGACGGTTATCCACATACGATTTTTCCACTGTTCGTACCCCTTCGGTGACAACCGCCCTCTTCGGTAACCGCCTTGATGGGAAGCGGTTTATAAAGATGAACGTTCATTCTATAATGGCAGACACAAGGTCTAACGCAAACCCTCTCATTCGGTAGTACACCATCAGTACGCGAGGGGATTGGGTTAGTAGAGTGCGCCCGTAATCGCTCTCAAATTAACGTCGAACTACCGTGGATTTCCGACGAACGTAAAGTTGAACAATGGCTGGAGGTCAGTTTATTTTCGATCCTGTTTTCCGCATTTGATTCTAATTGTGCCTAAAATTTGCTCTTCTATGCATGATTAGAATCCTTCAGTTTTAGTCTCACATTTGGTATCAGAGCGTGTTTAGTGCCTCTGCCTTGTTCTTGTTGAATTTTTGGTGTATTTTTCGGGGCTTTTTGAGATGAACAGTAATTCGGCTTTTTGGGGCTAAGAGGGAAATCGCCGATTCCGGCCAAATTTCGGCGACCCACTGCTCGAATTCGGACCGGCACGGTCGCACCGCCATGGAGAAGAATAGCCCTAAGTTAATCTGGCATATCAGTAATCGCCGGAGGCTGTTTGAGCGGCGGAAGTTGCGGGTTAGGGTTTGTGCGTTTTGACGGAATTTTGCTTGATTCGAGCCAATTTCTTGGTTGTTTTCGCCGAATTTTGGGTCCATGTGGTCGCACCGACGTGGTCTCCGAAACCCATAAATTATTTTGGTATAATATGGGCTACCGGAGGAGACCCATTCGGTCGAAGGCGCGGCGGAACAGCGAAGAACGTCGGAAATTTGGGTTTGATTGCGCTGAGGAAGAAGGCGCGTGCGCGCCATGCGCGTCAACTGCCAGGCGCGTGGGATTCACTCGCGCGGCAGGTGAAGGTGTGTGCGCCGCACGCGCCCACGTTGAAAGGAAGGCGCTTGCGCGCCACGCGCCCGAGCATAGGGCAGGCGCGTGCCGCTCACGCGCCCTGGGAACCGGACCCCCCTTCATTTTTACTCTTCTGCCCCCGCTTTTTACCCGTTATTACGATTATGCCCCTTGCCGAATTACTCTTTTGATTGAAAGCAAGATTCCTTTTCATTTTTGGGCAGATGCAGTTTTTACAACATGTATATCATTAAGCAGAGCTTTTCTCAGACCCATACTTGAGAAAACCCCCTATGAGCTTTACAAAGGTAGAAAGCCCAGTATTTCATATTTTCGTGTATTTGGTAGTAAATGCTTTATACTAAAAAATCCAAATGACCGCTCTGGTAAGTTTGATGAGAAAGCAGATGAAGGATTTTTCCTTGGATATTCTACTACAAGTAAAGCATACAGAGTCTTCAACAAGAATTCTCAGACTGTGGAAGAAACAATGAATGTAAGGTTTGATGAAAATATTCAGACTCACAAAGATGAATCTGAAACATCTTCCAACATTCAAGAGTTATCTGAAGCTCAACAAGAATCTCCAAAGATCATTGAATCTGTAGAAGAAGGAAAAGAAGATACAATCCAGACTCAACCAGAACCTTCAGAGTCTGATGATATTCAGAAGGAAAGATTTGACAGAAACTGGAAACATAAATCCAGTCATCCGAAGAACCTTATCATTGGAGTAATAGAAGATGACATCAAGACTAGATCTAAACATAAAGAGAATATCAGCAACTTGGCGTTGATATCAGAAATAGAACCAAAAGAAGTTGGTGAAGCATTATCATATGAAAGCTGGATCGAAGCTATGCAGGAGGAACTTTAGCAGTTCAGAATCAATAAAGTATGGGCACTTGTGCCGAGACCCAAAAATCACTCAGTAATTGGAACAAAATGGGTATTCAGAAACAAACTGGATGACAAAGGGAAAGTCACAAGAAACAAAGCAAGACTGGTAGCAAAAGGCTATTCTCAAGAAGAAGGCATAGATTATGATGAAACCTATGCACCAGTTGCTAGGTTAAAAGCTATCAGGCTACTATTAGCTTATGCTTGTTTCCATAAATTTAAATTAATTCAGATGGACGTGAAAAATGCTTTCCTGAATGGATATATCAAAGAATAAGTATATGTGAAACAACCACCTGATTTTGAAGAACCAAGGAAAACTGATTATGTCTATAAACTCAAAAAGGCCATTTATGGTCTGAAACAAGTACCTCGTGCTTGGTATGAGAGGTTAAGTAACTTCCTTCTGCAAAATGACTTCACAAAAGGTAAGGTTGATACAACCTTGTTCGTCAAGAGAAAAGGTAAGGATTTTTTACTTGTTCAAATTTATGTTGATGATATCATTTTTGGATCATCTAACGAACTGCTTTGCAAAGAATTTTCTAAGAATATGCAGAATGAGTTCGAGATGAGTATGATGGGCGAATTGACATTCTTTCTCGGCCTACAAGTGAAACAAACCAAAGGTGGTACATTCATTTGCCAAGAGAAGTATGCAAAGGAGATTGTCAAGAAGTTTGGATTGCAAAATTGCAAGAAAACAGACATTCTTATGTCTCATTCATCCAAACTGGACAAAGATGAAAATGGTAAAAAGGTTGATCAGAAGGTATATAGAAGCATGATAGGATCATTACTATATCTTACTGCATCTAGACCTGACATTCTATTTAGTGTTTGTATGTGTGCAAGATTTCAATCAGACCCAAAGGAATCACACCTTTCTGCAGTTAAAAGGATAATCAAATACATTGGAACTTATCCAATGTTAGGTCTTTGGTATTCCAAAGATTCAGATTTTACTCTTAGGCTGCGCATGACAACTTGCCAAACAGTGTTTGATTCTGTTCTTTTGTTCTCAGAATCAGTTTGGGAATAGAAATGCGTTTGTTTAATTTTTTGATTCTGGGCACAATTTTGTCAAAAAGTGTTCCCAGAATCAGTTTTGGAGCAGAATCAAGAATAAAAAAAAAGTAGCTTCTTGATTCTGGGAACAATTTTGAGAATCAATTTTTTTTCTTCTTCCTTTTCTTGATTTTTAATTTAGCTTCTAATGTCCAGCCCGAGGACCGCCACTCGCCGGATCTGACAAGAATAAAATATTTTAATAAAAAATATTATTAATAAAAAATATTTTACCGGCTATGGCCGGCGACCAGGCCATGGCCATAAAAAAGAAAAAAAATATATTTTTAATAAAAATATTTTAATAAAAAATATTATTGATAGAAAAAAATATTTTACCTACCATGGCCGGTGATCAGGCCATGGCAAAAATATATATATATATATTTAATAAAAATATTTTAATTAAAAATATTATTAATAAAAAAAATATTTTACCGGCCATGGCCAAAAAAAATAAAAATGTATATTTTTAATAAAAATATTTTTAAAAAAAATATTTTACAGGCCATGGCCAAAAAAAGAAAAATATATATTTTAATAAAAATACTTTAATAAAAAAAATATTTTATCAGCCATGGCCGGCGACCAGGCCATGGCAAAAAAAATAAAAAAATATATATTTAATAAAAATATTATTAATAAAAAAAATATTTTACCGGCCATGGCCGGCAACCAGGCTATGGCCAAAAAATAAAAATATATATATTTTAATAAAAATATTTTAATAAAAAATATTATTAATAAAAAAATATTTTACCGGTAATGGCCGGTAAAAAATTTTAAAAATATTATTAATAAAAAGAAATTTTGCTACAACGCATTTCGTATTTTTTTTCTTTTTCTATTCCAGGGTGATGGAATTTTGGGCCGTTAACAAACGCCTTAAAATGCTGGAATCAATTCAGGGCACGATTTGAATAAAAAGAATCATTTCTTAGCGAGAATCCGTTCCTAAGACAAAATCGTTGTCATCTTGCTTGCAACTTTTTACTGGGTTATTCGATGCTGATCTAGCTGGATGTAAAGTGGACAGGAAAAGTACTTCAGGAATATGTCAACTACTTGAAAAAATGTTGGTATCCTGGTACTCAAAGAAGCAAATTACAGTTGCACTTTCTACAGCAGAAGCAGAATATGTGGCTTTGGGAAGTTGCTGTCCACAGCTTCTGTGGATGAAGTAACAGTTGCGAGACTTTGCTATTGAAGATTCAAGTGTTGCAATTAAATGTGACAACACAAGTTCTATCAATTTGACCAAGAACCCAATTCTTCATTCACGTGCTAAGCATATTGAAATTAAGCATCACTTCATTAGAGATCATGTTCAGAATGGTGATGTGAATATTCAATTAATTGATTCTAAGAATCAATTAGCTGATATATTCACAAAACCTCTTGATAAGTCTTCATTTGAATATATAAGAAATAAACTATGCATTACTTACCCATTTTCTTGAAGTATTTGTAAGACAGGATTTTTTTTCAGACTCAAATGACCTAAATCTGAAAGTCTATTTCAGACTCAAATGAAAGGTACATCCTTAATTCAAATTTTTGACGGGTATATTTTTGGCATTTCTGGCAGGATATATTGGTATTTTTTTTTACATCAGGTACGTACTCTAATTTTATTTCATTAATTGAGTGTGCTCAATATATTTTTTCTCCTTCCAAAATTCCTAAATATTTGGTTCATTTTTTTTCTAAAAGTGTCTTTTCTTTCTAAAAATCGTACTCTCCCTTTTATAAAACCCTACCAGTACGAACCTTTTCTATTCCGACTCACACCTTCTCGGAACAGTCTCCTTCTCCATCTTCCTCCTCTCAAAGATCAAAACTTTCTGTTCTAAACACTCTCGCTTGATCATCCATGGCTTCCAACAGACGTTCATCGAGAATTCAGAATAGAGTTTCAAAGTACTCCGGACCACCAGAGTTTATGGAAATCACTGATTCAGAGACAGAATCGGAGAAGCAATCTTCTTCAAACGACACTCCTCCAGCACCCTCACAAAGAACTTCTGGTAAAACAGATTTCTTTTTTAAAGATCTGAAGCACGTTTGGAAAACTTACCAAAGATTGAAAGGAGGTAATGCTTTCGAATCTGTTTTACTTGCTTGTTTAAAGGATAATGGTTTTAGGTCAGAATTGCAGCTTGTGGAAAAATATTCCTCTCTTCAGAATGTATCTACTTCTGAACAAAGGAAAAGTTCTTCTGAAAAAGAGAAAGCAAAAATTGGTGAATCTTCTCAAAAGATCACTTCTGTCTCAAGCTCTAAGTCTCCGAGCCGATATTCTAGTTTTTCGAGAATAAGGGACGATGATGACGCCAGGCTTGTTCATCATTTTGAAAAGAAATTGGGGATTGCTTATGGAGTGAAAGGGAAAGGCAATCTATTCAGGAATCGACAGCATAATGATTTTTATAAAACGTTGCTGTCAAGAGGAGTCATGAACCATCAAAGTGTTGATTTCGATTTTCTAGAAAAGACTGGAATTTTTGTCAAACATTTTTTTGATAGGTTGGGATTGACTGAATTCTATCTTCAGTCTGCGCATATGTATGCAGAAGTAACTGCATATTTCTACTCTAACTTGTCCATTTTGTCCCCTGATTGCATTCAATTCTCTGTTGGGGATAAGAACTATAAACTATCTGCTGCTCAATTGGGTGATATCATTGGGGTTCCACATCGTCAGTTTCTTCCTATAGAGGTCAGTGAAGAAGAAGCCTCTAAAGCTGCCTCAGAAAACCCAAACTTTTCCAGAGGTTCAAAAAGGCTGATTACTTATCCAGATTTGACAAAGAAAACAGTGATCTTACATAAGATCATTATCAATTGTCTTAGGCCCAAAGCATCATCAAAGACTGATTTGTCCAAATTTGAGGTCAAACTTATTTGGGCAATTCTGAATGCAGTCTCATTCTCTCTTCCACACACAATTATTCTTCATATGTACAGAACTGTGCTAAAGGACAAAGGTCAGCTTCCCTATGGTGCATTAATATCCAGGATATTTGTTTATTTGCACATTTCTGTCCCTGATGAATTGTGCAAGACATTTGTCCCTCTAATGTTTGTTGGAGAAAGATGTTGGCCAAAATGAATTTCCAGCAGTTTGCTGCCAGAGAAAATAGAGAGACACCAGGACAAAGACCAAGAGAAACCCTTGGAGATCATTCTGAAGCATCATCTCCTCAAGGAAGACCAGCAAGGAAGAAAGAAGGAAGTAGCAGAGGAAAAGAGAAAGTCAAGGAAGACTTCATTCCAACAAGATCTGTTCAAGTATACAGAAAACGTCGAAAACTTCTCCTTATAGATGAAGAAGATGAATCAGAAAATCTTGACCTAGGACAAAATGCTTGCCGGGACTATGTTCAGAGACAACAAGTTTCTTCAGAACCTGATGCTCATGTTTCAGAACCAACAACTGAAGACTCTAATCTGCTTCAGATAGTTCCATACATTGCTCCACCGCGGACAAATGTAAGTCAATCTTCTCTTGATTCTGAAGAACATGCTTCTGCAGATCATGCACCTTTTCAGGGGGAGATTCCATCAGAAGCGAAAACTGAGTTCGATCAGACTGAACAAGCTAATGTCCAAGAACAGCCCTCAGACAATCAGATCATCTTAACTCTTCTGCTCAAAATCAAAGTTAAGCAAGCTGCACTTGAACAAGACGTGAAGAATCTACAGAAAATTATTGAGGAAAACAACAAGACTCAACATCTTCAGGCAGCAAAAGACAAAGCAGAACTTGAGGAAGTTATTGCTCTGTGCTCAACCAACATGGACAAAGCTATGGGTCAATGCTCTTCGAAGATTGAGGAAGCTGTCTCTATTTTGGAAAACTTTCAACTCATTCGAACCCCTTCCAAAAAATAGCTTGCTTTTTATCCTTTCTTTCAAAACCATCTTTTTCACATTTGGTCCTGTAATATTTTTACCATTCTTTTTGTTAGACTGTTTGGATGGTTTATATCAATGCTTTCTTCTATTTCATATTATTTTTGCTGATGACAAAAAGGGGGAGAAATTATATGCAGATTTGCCATACTAACATTAATATGCAGATCATATGCAGGTTATATACAAAGGAAAAAAAAGACACAGATCTCAATAGAGTTTGCTCTTTCAATTTCAATCTGTGCTTCATGCGCTTAATATGCTTATTTATTTCAAATTAATTTCAAATTGATTCAATCTGCAAGGAAGTTTTGTCACCATAAAAAAAGGGGGAGATTATTGAGGAAAACTCCTATTGATTTTGAAGTTGACAAAACCCTCCATGTTATTGTAAATCTGATACTTATTCTGAACTATTTTATTCCAGGTATGTATATATATTCTGGAAACTCAGAAGGAAGTTTTTCAGACTTTACAAGCTGTCAGAACGAGAAGTTCAGACTCAGAACGAGAAGTTCAGACTCAGAACGAGAAAGTTCAAACTCAAAATGAGAAGTTCAGACTTTACCGAAGACCCACACTAATCTACGTTCTGAAACAGACGCAGACGCAGAAGTTATGCCGACGCAGACGCAGAAGTCTTTCAGACGCAGAAGCAAAACTCATTCAGAACGAAACATAACAGCTAGTGATCTGGTATGGATTTCACAGAAGGAAAGTTTTGATTGTTTCAATCTAAGGCTATAATTGATTGACAATCAAATACTATGACAAGTATGCATTACAACGGATAAAACTCTACTTATGGAAACCAAGATTCTGATTGTATGGGCGACCAGAATCAGCGGGATTCAAACTTTGTCATCCAACGGCTACTCAATTCTTTTTATACAAATCTGTCCAAGGTGAGGCCAGATCTAGGCGACGGCGAGGTTAACCAGCGGCCACGGCGAGGCCGCGCCGCCTGGCCATGGCCGCTCGGCCTCCCCCAGATCTGGGCGAGGCCAAGCGGCCACGGCCAGGCCGCTCGACCTCACCGGCTTTAGCAGGTCGCCGGACTGGTGGCCATGGCGAGGCCGCTCGGCCTCGCCGGCGACCGGAGAAAAATATAAGAAGAAAATTTTTTTTTTAAAAATTCGGAAAAAATAAAAAATTATTTAAAAATGAATGTTAAGTGATTTTGCTTTTATTTAGGTATGTGTCCAATTGAAGGTCTCGCAATCCAAGTGAACGTTGCAATTCTCTTCAATTGACCACTTTCTACTACCAAGATTTCAGTCAAATATCTGGGTAAGTCTTCTTTACATGGTAATTTTTTCAATTTCAAAGTAATTGTTGCGTGAAAAACAAAATTTTAATTTTGATAATTTTATGGTTTTAATTAAGAATAGTAGATATGATATTTTAAATATTTTACGAGATTTTTTTTTATTTTAATACAGACACAATGCAAAGAGACAGGGCTTGGATGTATAATAAGAACTTATCTAGACGTCGAGGATTGACCGATGAGTTTTGTACTGGGTTGGAACTATTTTTAGACTTTGCTAGTTCTAAATATGAGTTCATGGATGGAAATAAGTTAAGGTGTTCGTGTAAAAAGTGCAGTAATGGTAAATTTAATGTGTGTGATAAAGTTAGAAACCATCTTTGTAAATTTGGGTTTACTCCGAATTATTATAATTGGACTTGCCATGGTGAACTATTTATATCTGATAAAGGATATCGAAGAAGTGACCAATTTTTAGTTAGGGAAGAATGTAGCTATTATGACCAATTGAACCCATACGAGAGGATAGTGATTGATGCAACTGGTCAGAATTTTGTTTCAGAATCGAACCATGCAAGTACTAGTTTTACTCCTACACTTGAACAAGTGGGTACTAGTCATGCATCACAATTGGAAGAGATATGAGTAACGGGTTTTGATGAGAATGTGTGTAATGGAGCTTTTTCATCTAATCAGTTCTGGGAAGTGATGAAAGCAGCAGATGAACCTTTATGGGCAGGTTGTGACAACCACACTAAGTTATCAGTGACAGCAAGACTATTAAATATCAAGGCAGAGCATAATGTGTCTGCGGATTGCTTCAACTCTTTTGTTGAAGTAATGCGGGAAACAATGCCTCATGATAACATCATGCCAAGTGATTTTTACGATATGAAAAAGCTAGTGGATAACTTAGGTCTTCCGGTTGTAAGGATTGATATATGTAGTAGGGGTTGTATGTTATATTGGAGAGATGATGAAAATGCAGAATCTTGCAAATTCTGTAGCCAACCCAGGTACAAGATTAACAGGAGGCCGGGTCGTAATCAGAAGCGTAGACCATGCAAGCAAATGTTTTATCTGCCCTTAATCCCTAGATTGCAAAGGCTTTATGCGTCTCAAGCCACTGCTGAACACATGACTTGGCATGCAAATCATGAAACAGAAGAAGGTCTAATGTGTCATCCTTCAGATGCAGAGGCATGGAAACATTTTGATAGAACATACCCTGAGTTTGCGATAGAGCCTCGAAACATCAGGTTAGGTCTCTGTGCCGATGGATTTGCCCCATTTGGAAAATCAGGAAAAAGTTATTCATGTTGGCCAGTTATCTTAACGCCGTACAATCTTCCACCTGGTATGTGCATGAAGACACCTTATATGTTTTTGACAATGATCGTGACTGGCCCGCAAAATCCAAAAAAGTTAATAGATGTTTATATGCAACCATTGATTGAAGAGTTACAACAGCTATGGGAGGAAGGTGTCCTTACATATGATGTTTCTACCGATCAAACATTTGTAATGAAGGCTGCTCTTCTTTGGACGATAAATGACTTTCCAGCTTACGGAATGTTATCTCGGATGGAGTACAGCTGGGATCTTAGGATGTCCGATATGTTTGGAGAGATCAAAGTCATTTAGATTAAAACATGGAAAGAAGCCCAGCTATTTTGACTGTCACAGATAATTTTTACCGATAAATCATACATTCAGAATGAATAAAAAAGAGTTCATCAAGAATAGGACTGAAAGAACACGTCCACCATTGAGGTTGACCGGCGAGCAAATTTGGGAGCGGGTGCAGGACTTTCCAACTGTTGTTCAAAACCCTCACGGTACGACTTTTGCGTACGGAAGTACACATAAGTGGACAAAACGCAGTATATTTTGGGATCTACCGTATTGAAAGGCCCATCTTATTCATCATAATCTTGACGTCATGCACATAGAAAAGAATGTTTTCGACAATGTCATAAATACTGTGATGGATGTCACCGGAAAAACAAAAGACAACTTGAACGCAAGAAAAGATATGAGAGATATTTGTGATCGGCCAACACTAGATGTGGATGCAAGCAGCAGGGGACCAAAACCAAAAGCAGTTTATACATTGGATAAGGAGCAGAGGCGAGTTGTTTGTCAATGGTTGAAATCTGTGCGGTTTCCTGATGGATATGCTTCGAACCTCGGGAGATGTGTTGATTTGAATGAATGCAAATTGACAGGTTTGAAGAGTCATGATTGTCACATATTGATGTAAAGACTAATTCCAATAGCTTTCAAGGAAGTTCTACCGAACTTTGTATGGGGCGCCATTACAGAGTTAAGTAATTTCCTGCATGATATTTGCTCAACAGTATTAAAAGCATCACACATAGAGAAACTGGAGAGAGATATTCCAATTATTCTTTGCAACTTAGAAAGGATATTTCCTCCATCGTTTTTTGATTAGATGGAGCATCTTTTAGTTCACTTGCCTTATGAGGCCAAATTTGCAGGTCCCGTCCAATTTCGATGGATGTATCCATTTGAGAGGTAATTTTTTTTTAAATAAAGTTAAAATTACTTTATTATATATTATGTTCCGATAAGCTTCTTTCTATTGCAACTAGATTCTTATATCATTTGAAGAAAAAAGTGAAGAATAAGGCATGTGTTGAAGCTTCAATTTGTAATGCATATATTGTGGAAGAAGTGACAACATTTGCGTCATACTATTTTGAGCCGCACATGCAGTGCAAGAGGCGGAGAGCAGGCAGAAATGATGAGGGCCCCAGTGATCTCAATTGCAAAGCATTCTCTATTTTCAATTATCTAGGTCGACCAAGCGGTGCATGTCAGTTTCGTTACTTAACAGGCGAAGAATTGCATGCAGCCATACATATATTTTACTGAACTGCCCAGAAGTCAAGTCATACTTCGTGTAAGTGTAAATTTGCAAATATATGTATTGTGTGTCAAATATTTGCTAATATATAAATGGTATTTATTACTAGGATTTTCCAAACTTCAATGTATGGACTACCACCAAATGAGTTTGACCGTTTGTGCGATGAACAATTTGCAGCATAGTTCAAAACATATGTAAGTTGCCTATGGACCAAAACCAAGTTATTTAAATTTTATACATCATTTATTGAAATATATATTATTGGCCTTACATGTGTAACCTTAGGTTCACAGTAATCATGATGAACTTGGAAAGCAAGGATTGCAATATCATCTGTCATGGGGTTCACAGTTAAAAGTACGAAGTTGGCCAGCATATTTCATAAATGGATATAATTTTCACACTCAAGAATATGGAATGGGAAAAGCCACAATGAATAGTGGTGTGTGTGTTCGGTCATCCAATGGTTGCAGTTCAAAAGATGATTTTTATGGCTTGTTGGATGAAATCATAGAGATAGAGTACCCTGGACCTTTAATGATGCCAGTTGTGTTATTTAAGTGCAAGTGGTTCGACCCCGTCAAAGGAATGAAGGTGCATACGAAGTTTAATTTGGTTGAAATAAATCACAAGAAAAGGTATATGAAATATGAACCATTTGTCTTGGCACAACAAGCAATTCAAGTATGTTATGCATCATATCCTAGTTTGAAACGTGACAAAGCTGATTGGTGGGCTGTATGTAAAATCAAAGTACGGAGAAAAATCGAGGAACACTAGAAGGATAGAGCCTATCAACAAGAGGAAGTTTGTAACACGGTTGAAACTGAGGAATATAACATTCCAACTTTACGAGATCCATGTGGAGCAATGATAGATGTGGATCCAACTGAAATTTGCGAATTAAATGTACAAGATGGTTCATAATCTGATTTTGAGACAGATGATGAAGATGATGCTCATGAAGAAGATGAAGATGAAGATCAAGATCAAGACTAGGACGAAGACGAAGACGAAGATGAAGATTAAAATTTTTGTGACAAAACACTAATGATGTGTAATTATTATTGCGACAAGTGTTATTTTGGTTGTCATAATTATTATTATTGTTCTTGTTATTATTGTTATTGTTATTGTTATTATCATTATTGTTGTTGTTATTATTGTTGTTGTCGATTATTCTTATTAATTTAATTGATCGTCGGAAAATTTGTCGCTAAATGACGACAACTCAAATATTATTCGTGCGATGACATTTGCGATATTCTATTTTCCATTGGATTTGGATCGTTGCTAATTCCGTCGCTCATTTTACGACAATAACTTATTCGTGGCTACTGTTCATCGAAGATTTATTGACGGAAGTGAAATTCACGGCAATTTTCCGAATCCGTCGCAAATTTGCGACGGATTTGAAAATGTCCTTTATTTTTGGAATCCGAAATAAATCCGTCAGAAATTTACGACGGAAAAATAATTCCGTCGCAAATTTGCGCCGGACAATAATTCCGTCGCAAATTTGCGACGGACAATATGTTTCTGTCGCAAAATTTTGGACGGAAAAAAAATTACGTCTAAAATTTGCGACGGAAAAATATTGTCCGTCGCAAATTTGCGACGGACATTTTTTGGTCCGTCGCAAATTTGCGACGGACCATATTTTTCAGTCACAAAATTTTGGACGGACAAAAAATTACGTCCAAAATTTGCGACGGACAAAAAAATGTGCGACGGACCAAAAAATGTCAGTTGCAAATTTGCGACGGATCAAAAAATGTCCGTCGCAAATTTGTGACGGAATGAAAAATCCGTCACAAATTTGCGAAGGACAGAAAAATCCGTCGCAATTTTGCGACGGGATTCGAAAATGCCCTTATTTTTTGGAATTGCGTCGCAAATTTGCGACGGATCCTTTATTTTTGATGTCCGTCGCAAATTCCGTCGCAACCACATTCGCGCACGTGTCAAATTTTTTCGCCCGTCTCTCTCTCTCTCTCCCCCTGCATGTGCACATGCCCACGTCACGTCCACTCTTCTTTTCAGACTTTGTCCCTTCTTCCTTTTCTTTTTCTTTTTATTTTTCTCTTCTTCTTCTTCTTCTTCTTCCCGTTGTCGTCACCGAGTACAGTGGACCATTTGCGCCAGCCCCCTGTCGCCGTTGTCGCCATCAACGCAGTCGCCGTCGCCGCCATCGCCGTCGCCGTCGTCGCCTGCCCGCGCGTGTGCTCGCAGCTCGCCTGGCGGAGCTCGCCGCCGTTACCCGGCTCGCCGTGCGCCTCGCCGCGCGCCTCGCGGCCCAGCCACGGCCGGCCGACTAAAGCCATCGCCGCCCGGCCTCGCCCAAGCTCGCCGCCGCCCGGCCTCGCCCCGAGCTCACCGCCGCCCAGCGGCCGCTCGGCCCGCGTCGCCGCCCGGTACCGCCCGGCTCGCCGCGCGCGGCTCGCTCACCCGCCTCGCAGCCGCCCAGCACTCGCCGGGCGCGCCGTCGCCGCCCGGCCCTCGCCCAAGGACTTGCCGTCGCCGTCGCCGCCCAACCGCCGTCCAACGCCGTCCCCACCGCCCAGCCGCCGCCCGACGTCGTCGCCGCCCAGCTCCACCGTCGTTCGCCCGGCCGTAGCCGAGCGCCTGGCCGACTAGCCACCACTGGGCCCGCGACGAGCCCCCACTGGCCGACCTACCAAAATATTATTATTGTTTGGTTTTTCTTAGCCTTGAACCAAGTAAGCGACTCTATAAACCCTACTTAGTATAATGAGTATTAATTGGACTTGTTTAGGGATTGTTTAGTGTCGAATTGGTTGGCTAAATTAGAGGCCAATTTCAGGATTGCATGTGGCTTTGATCGATGTTCGCCTGGTTAATTTGTCGATTATGTCGCCGATTAAGCGTTCAATGACGATCGTGTGGTTGATTAAGCGTTTTTTTAAAAAATGCGTTAAAATTGATAAATTCTAGATAAATTCATAAATATTTCCAGAAAATTAAAAAAAAAGTCAGATTTTGGGAAAATATTAAATTTGGTGAATTTTTTTTAAAATAAAAAAAAATCAAAATTTCAAAATATCACAAAATGGCTTAAAATAACTGTGGCCACCCACTTTGAGTGAAATTTAAATTTTTTTAGGTGCCCAAAAAAATTAAAAAATAATAATAAAATAAAAAATTTCAAAACTTTAGAAAATGGCTTAAAATACCTGTGGCCACCCACTTTGAGTGAAATTTAAATTTTTTTAGGTGCAAAAAAAATTAAAAAATAATAATAAAATAAAAAATTTCAAAACTTCACAGAATGACTTAGAATACTTGTGGGCACCCACTTTGAGTGAAATTTAAATTTTTTTAGGTGCTCAAAAAAAATTTAAAAAAATAAAAAATTTTAAAACTTCACAGAATGGCTTATAATACCTGTGGCCACCCACTTTTAGTGAAATTTACATTTTTTTTAGGTGCCCAAAAAAAATAAAAATTAAAAAAATTTCAAAAATTTACATAATGGCTTAGAATACCTGTGGCCACCCACTTTGAGTGAAATTTAAATTTTTGTAGGTGCCCAAAAAAATTAAAAAATAAAAAAAATAAAAAATTTCAAAACTTCACAGAATGACTTATAATGCATGTGGCCACCCACTTTGATTGATGATCGTGTGGCCGAGAACGAAGATCATGTGGCTGAAATTGATGTTTCATGGTTGTTCTTGTACTTGATGAATTATCGTGTGGTTTGAAAGTGGATCGTGTGGTTAATTATGGCTATTGTCGGTTTAGCATGGCATATCGTGCTCATATATTGATGTTTGATATCAAAATGAGTGCGATTCATAGTATATTTGTTCGTAGGAAATTGCACGTCATAAACACTCGGCATTGGCTAATTAAGAGGGAACATTTTCTGCTTCTGAACCAAAATGGTAAGTTTCGTCATGTACGTCATTATGTGTCTGTAATACGTGTTCATATTTTTTTACATATTTGTCTAATCTTCCTACTTGTCAGTATAAACGTGGAGGTCACATGCATAGAAGACCAGCCCCTTCCTCGTCCTCGTCCTCGTCCTCGTCCTCGTCCCTTTCCTCTTCCCCTGTCCTTTCATCTAACCCTCAACCACTATATGCTGATGGACAATATGGACACGTTGGCCCTTCTTCCAACACTCAAGAACATGTTAGGGGACTTGGCCACATGCCAACTGAATCTCCTCCAGTTCCATCTCCTTTAGATCCATCTCCTTCCGATCCACCTTATTATTCAGCGGAACAATCGAATAATGACGGAAACACAGGTGAAGAAGACAACCGATTCATGATATGCCCATTTGGAGATTCATAAGTACTTCATTTTGTTTCTTAGTATATGTAATATTTATGGCTTTAGATATGGATGTCAACTGAATTATCGATGTTGCACAATATCCGTATGTTTGTAGATTCACGGATGCTCCATTTGTTGTGAGGGAACTGAATAAAATAGTCAAAAACTATTGGATGGGGCAGTATATTAATTACAGAAGTATTCCACAAGAAGTGAAAGATTTGTGGTGGAATGAGTTCAAGGTAAGTTTTAGATATTCTATTTTCTCACCAACTAAGTTCGGTATAGTATATTGATGGTCAAGAATGATGTAAAGGGACTAGAACAACTCTTTAGTTTTCGGTACTAAAGGGACCAGATATTTTTCCCGAGATGAACTTAACAAAATCTATCGCTAAATTGTCTGGTGCATGGTAATGGATATGTGACCATCATAATAACTTTCAATTTTTCTTGTATTGATTGCAGCGGAAGTTCAGGTGGGATGAAGAGGAAGAGAATGAAGTGAGAAGAATTTTTTAGAAAAAAGTCAGTGATCACATACGAAATGTGATGAATAGAGCGAAGATCAAGAAAGTGAAGCCGGCTTTCATTACAGCTGACAATTGGACGGAAATTAATAGAATTTGGGAAACTGAAAAGAGTCAGCAAATCAGTGAGCAGAATAAAAAGAATCGATCTTCTAGTTCTAGTGAAGGGTCTGCCACATATGCTGGGGGCTCTATCAACATTGGGGAGCATCGCAAACGACTGGTAAGTTTGTTAAATAAGTTATAAGTTAATTTAATTCAATTACTCATGTTTACATTTTGTAGGCACATGAATTGGGGACGGAACCGACATTTGCAGCTACATTTGAACGCGCATTTCAAAAGAAAGATAAGACATGGGCTGGCGATCGAGCAAAAGCTATTAAGGTATGTAAGGTTATACTTTGGGCTTTATGGAAACTAGAATGAAAACCGTGAATGATTTTAATATTTATGATAGATATATATATATGAAGTTATTTTATTTTCATCTATATTGTTAATGTAGGAAAAATATGATGAACTTTTAATGAGCAATGCTAGTGGTAGTGATGGTTGTGCTGCGTCTGAGCCATCAGTTGACAGTATGGCATTATGGGTGGAGGCAACGGGTGGGATGAAAAAAGGAAAAATATTTGGGATGGGATCCTTGTCAAGGATGTACATGCCGAATCATGCTGGAACTTCATCATCCAATGCGGCTGGTCGAAGGAGGACACGACATGACGAGCAATTGACCCAAGAAGTGAACCAACTGAAAAATATAATTGTAGAGAGGGACGAAGAAATAAATGACTTGAAACAACAAATGCAAATCGTTATGCGACACCTCAACCTCAATCGCGGTGAGGTTCCTCCTGTACCTCCCGCCAATCCAATAGGTGATGGGCATAATGATGAGCGACACAATGATGCTGAGATTGCTGATGATGATGATAATTTTCTCGGTCCTTTCTAGTTAAAATTCCCAAAATCGGGGGTAAGCTTGCTTCACAATCTTTTATGACATAAGTGAAGTTTCACCCAATATGTTCCTGCCCTACAATTACTTTTTGTGCACAACTTTCTTACAACTAGGTTCTTTGCTTGCGAAAAACTGAAAATTTAGAGATCCCATGATGACATGCTTGTTAAAAAAAATCATGATATTTGAACAATGTAGAAATACATGCCTTAATTGACTTTGAGTCCTCTCTTCCTGGGAATTGGTGTTGGTAATTCACCTCTCTAAGTCATTAAACTGTTGAATGCTGTTTGGACAAGGATCTAATTTTTCCTAGGTGACAGAAATACGGTTTACAAGGGTGAAAAAACTACAGTGGATGTCAAAGTTGACTCATATTCATATGTAAGAACATTGATGTTCGTCCTGAAACGTTTTTTTGTTAACCCTCTTACTTATTTTTTTATACCTAGTTCCACATCCATGCATAAACACTTCTTTTATATTCTGGACTGATTGAATATCTTTATTTATGTATCCACATTTCATCGTGTGTCGACAAAGTGACTCGCTTTGGTGTCCCGCCGAGTACCAAAGCTGCCCAATCTTGTGTCCGGGTTTGTCGATTTTTCGTTTTTTAAGCAGAATCTATGGTTGTCCCGTCTCCTATGAATATTTTGAATGTATTATAAGATTGGATATCAAAAAGCATCATGTCAGACTTTGCAACTTTGCATATATCATTATTTTTTGCGGACTAGCATCTTTCCTTCAGTTATATTTTTCAATTATATGGCATTGTGTCTGGTTTGTTCGTTTTCTGTTTCTGAGGCGGAATCTATGGTTGTCTCGTGTCCTTTGATTGTTTTCAATGTATTACATAATGTACATTAATGCGTAGCTATTGATATGGACAAGATTTGATGGCCGAAATTGTGTAAAATTTGCGACGAATATTTAGAGACGAATTTTGCGACCATTACAGTTCGTGGCTAATTTGCAACGAATACATTTTGCGACGAACAAAGTTCGTGGCTAATTTTGCGACGAATTTTGCAACCAATTTTGCGACAAAATTTTGCGACAAATTTTGCGACGAATAAAGTTCGTGGCTAATTTTGTGACGAATTTTGCGACGAATTTCGTGACAAATTTTGCCACGAATAAAGTTCGTGGCTAATTTGCGACGAATTATTTGCGACGAATTTCGCGACGAAATTTGCGACTAATTTTGCGACGGATAGTGTTCGTGGCTAATTTGCGACTAATTATTTGCAACGAATTTTGCACGAATTATTTGCGAGGAAATTGCGACTACCTATTAGCGACGGAATTTTTCCGTCGCTAAATTCGTCGCAAATTTGATTTGCGACGGATTTTTCCAAATTTTTCGTCGCAAAATTCGTCGCTAATCCCTTGTTTTTTTGTAGTGTAATTTGCACCCTATTGGAGAATGATAAGGAAAGGTTAATGTTCCGTAATGAGTTTCCTGCTTTGGATAGGACCAAGTTTATATCATAAATACGATGTTTGTCTTTCTTGAAGAGATATTACTTGAAATGTCAAGTGATTCGAACAGACAGGAGCTGAAAGTCCAGGATACACCGGTCTCAATGTAGTCCTTGAGACTATGAGACTGTACGCCATCAGAAGATTTTTAAGTGGGATCGAGTGTGTGTAAATGACAATAGGGTTCTAGACTTCGGGTCTTTGTGTCTAACTTTATCACTTATGAGAAAAAAAAGGGTTCTTCAGCCTAGCGGGATTTGAGCGATTAGAAAGTTGAATGATTGACAACATTATAAAAAATGCAAATTCGAGAAGTGGCATGCGTGCAATATTGAACTCAATTTGATTAGACATTAGCATTTAGGAATACGAACAAGTATATGCATCGGCGGTCCAATATAGTTAGAGACCTAGGCTTATTTTTTAGGATGACACCGATCACACATTTAAGAAGTAATGAGATTCATATTAGACTCCTTTAAAAGTATACGTTTGAATTTGTACTGTCATTGATTATACCTATCACGTCCCATACCAAGTGCCAAATTTTTTAGTACTTGCTATGTCCTTTATCAAACGAAACAAGTCCATTGTCCACTGTATGCGTTTGTTTCCCGAAAAATAAATAATTTGAAAAAAAAATTCCAAAAATAATCGCTTGTATCGCTTACAAAAAAGAATGAATGAAAATATTTATATCGTCCGCAAAAATAATTAGAAATAAATTGTTATCGATAAAGAAAATATTTTCATTGACTATTTTATCAAGCGAACGTTTTTAGGAAAATGTTTTCCGATTCATTCATTTTCCTTGAGACAAAAATAGCCTAAATATGCCTATATATACAATTTTCGGGCAAAAGTATAAAAAAAGTCTTAAACCTAATTTATTTGTGCCAATTTAGCCCTAAACCTTTTTTTTGCCAATTCAATCCTAAAACTTTTGCATTTGTGCCAATTCATTCCATTAGGCCAATTTTAGCCAAAAATCGTTGACATGGACGTCGACCGTCCTACGTGGCGTGGCCAGCACTAACATAAACATTTTTACATAATATTTTAATAATTTTTCGAATATTTTAATTTCTTTTTCCCTTTTTTTCTTTTCTTTCTCTTTTTTTTTTTCCCTTCTTCCTCTAGTCGATCAATCGGACCTCGGCGACTGGCCAGAGATAAGGGATGGCGAGCTTGATGGCCGCTGGCCACTGACAAGGTTCGCCTTGCCGTCGTTGGGCGAGGGAGACCTTTGCCTTTACTGGGCGAGGCTCGAACTTGCCAAATTTGGCAAGGTCAAGCCTCCCCCAGCCATCGGTGAGGGCCCTCGCTGGCCCTCACCTTTGGCCAATCACCGGTCAGTGATCGGCTAGAAGAAGGAGGGAAGAAAAAAAAAGAAATAGAAAGAAAAGAAAAAAAAAGGAAAAAGAAAATAAATAAATAATTCAAAAAATTAAAATATTATTTAAAAATATCCACGTTAGCGCTAACCACGCCACATAGGATGCTTGGTGTCCATGTAAGTCATTTTCGACTAAAATTAGCTAGATAAATTGAATTAGTACATATGCAAAAGGTTTAGAACTCAATTGGCAAAAAAAAATGTTTATGACTGAATTGGCACAATTGTAATAAGGTTAAGACTATTTTGATAATTCTCCCCCTTTCAATTGTGCCAATTGAGTTCTAAACATTTTCAATATTTACCAATGTAGTCCATCCAATTAATTTTGGCTAAAAATTGCTGATTTGGACACCGGGCGTCTTACATGGCATGATTGACGGTGACGCTGACAAATTTTACAATTTTCTGAATTTTTTTTATTAATTTCTTTTCTTTTCTTTTCTTTCTTTATTTTTTTTTACAACTTTAGGCCGACAAGGTCACCGGCCGCCTAGCTAGGCGAGGGCATCAAGGCCCTTAATGGCCACAGGCGAGGGCATCAGGCCCTTGCCTAGATCCAAGTGAGGGCATCATGGCCCTTGCCAACCCAGGTGAGGGTCAAGGCCCTCTCTTGGATTTGGGCAAGAGCCCAATGCCTTGCCCATGACCTGCGAGGGCACAAGGGTGCCGGTGAGGATCGGCTAGCAACCTCGCCAACCCACGGTTGGCAAGAAAAGAAGGGAAAGAAAAGAAAAAGCAAAAAAAAAGTAACAAAAAACTCAGAAAAAAATTAGTCACGTCAGCGCTGGTTGTACCATATAGGACAGTTGGTATCTATGTCAGCGATTTACGGCCAAAATTGGCCGAATGAACTATATTGGCAAATCGTTAAAATGTTTATGACTCAATCCACACTTCAAAGGTTTAGGATTGAATTGGTATAAATGTATTAAATTTATAACTTTGTTGGTACTTTTCCCAATTTTCGAGTACTTATTCTACCCATCATCGAAGGAAAGACATGTTTCCAACATGCAATTTCAAGATCTTTATTCACGTTTGATCTAACTTCATCCATGATCAAATTTAAAAAAACTGTTTATACAAGCAATTTTGGACGGGTGCTTTAGGCAAGATAAACCCTAATTTCCATTTTTTGGGATATTTGTAAGGAACATCGAACTGAAAATTTATGACCTACCATGATAATGCACATATATCTCCATTTTTTAGGTCACTTATTAAAATGAAACTTGTCTGCATTCTACTGATGGTATAGCAAATCTTTCATCTGTCCTATGTCCTTGTGCTTATTGGCCCATAATTTCCAACATGCAATTCCAATGCAAATTGGTGTCGAGCTCATCGCTCATAACAGAGCTCCACGTTGCATCTCGATCTTCGTCTCGTCGTCCTCGACAAGCCTTAATCGATGACAATGAGATATCTTGATTTAAATATTAGACATTCATGGGATATGTGTGAAATCATGTTTTATATGTCAAAACTTACTTATGTGTTAAAAATTTACATTAAAACAATAAAAAATTAAAATAAAAAAAATAAAGGGCCGAAAAATGAAAAGAAAAGGTTAAATAAGATACATTTTAGGGTAAATACTGCAAAAATCCCCAAACTTGTATGCCTGTAACAATTTTACCCTAAACTAATTTTTTAACCATCAAAAACCCCAAACTGGTACACCTGTGACAAATTTACCCTCAGTTTATTTTCGTTATATTTTACAGTCAAATTGCTTTGTTAAATGACATGCGGCAATTGTCGGATGTACCAATTTTATGTTTTACCCTCCGTTTGTCACAGACGCACCAATTTATGATTTTTTATGGTATTAATTCAATTTAATGGAAACTAACGGAGGATAAATTTATCATAATTGTATCGGTTCGGGGTTTTTTATGGTTAAAAAATTAGTTTGGGGTAAATTTATCACAGGTGTACCAGTTTGAGATTTTTGGTGGTCAAAAAATTAGTTTGAGATAAAATTATCACAGCTGTATCGGTTTGGTATTTTCGTAATATTAATCTTATATTTTAAGATAGCAGAACAGTCTATTAAAAGGAAATAAAAATAATATAACTGGGCAGTGGGCAGCGGGCAAAAAGTTCAAAGCCCACTTACGTTAGTTCCCTACTCCTACACCCTCCTTCCTATAACTTGAAAAATCCCTTCACCATTTTTTATAGATTGATTACATGGCTAAACGTTAAAGAGTCTCGCATAACAAGAAATTCTTCCACCGATGGGATCTATTCACCAAAAACAAAAAATCATAGCTATCACATTATGTTTGGTACAAAATGATCATATTAGAAAGACACTAGTTCTTTACTTCGCACGGTACTCCCATTGGTGATTCGACGTTTTTCAATCATTTAATTTAGGAAAAGGAGCGGGTTGTAATATAGTGAGATTTGTGAAAACATTGAGAAGAGCACTGTGCGAGATAAAGGATATCATATTTTGACCCAAAAAAAAAAGAGAGATAAAGGATATCATATAATGTATAAGAGAGAGAACAACTAATGTCAGAAATAATTGCAGAGTTGATTTTTGCCTTTTGTTGGCTTTGAATGCAATAGGCGCAACTCTTTCCCCTCAAAGAAGAAATGTCCCTTCCTAGCTACACATTCCATTGTGAAATGCCAATTCCAACTTTATAATTCAAGATTAACAAGAGAAAGGGAAACGCACTCATTCAAATGCGAGTGCCATTAGATCAGGCAAGACAACCATATCGCGATTCACCGAGTCTATAACGAATCGGGGTCAAGGCAAAGAAACTTTTACACAATACTCATCAAGAGAGACGACGTTACTCACGTGAGCCTCTCGTGCGAGTAGATACATGTTGAGACCAATTGAAGTATGGCAAAAGGAGGGCTTGATGAAGTGCCTCTATGAGGAGGGAAAGTAATGTGAAGGAGGGCCCTGCGGATCCCAAGCGCCAGAAACGACAGCGTCCACGACAGGCCTCATCTGCTTGTAGTTGTAATACACAAGACATGGACTCTCGTGGTTGTGGACGCCCTCGTACGTTGTTATCACGTACCTCGAGTCGTCCCTATCTCTCTCCACCCTCTTCTTCACGTTGCACCCTCCACTCGAGCACTTATAGTAATTCCTGCAACACCAAGAATCAGATGCAAGTCAAATTTAAACTTTGTATCGGACAAGCCATGATCAGAAGAATTCTTTACAAGCTCAACATGAATATGATGACGTGCATTACTGTTCTACTAGCTATCTACAATGCTAAAACAACGCGGGATTGAATGAGAATATTAATTTACAGATGCAAAGTATCCACCATATAAAACATCCACGAAGTAGCATACTATAGATAAAACTATACGGATGCAATCAAATATTACTTAAATGCAAGTTAATTATTAGCGTTAGGACTCACGATGTGGTTCTTGTTTTATGAAAGTTAGGGCATTTGTACTATGTGTCCACTTGAGTAGATTGTGCCAATCGATATTGATTTTGACATACATATGTGTCCGCACTAGCAAGAGGTACACACAGGCATTCGTAGCTTCCTGTTGAATATTGCTCTAATACCAGCACCAAGTTGCACTCGACATATACTATAAAGTCTCCACCAGCATCTTCCGCGGCGAACAAGTCCTAGTAATTAATGCCCTTCCATGGTCATGTTGTCGATGAAAACAATGGTAAAGCATGTTGATAAAATAGCAAATCAGATGCTTAACGTTTGTCCCTATAATATTGCAAGTTATCTCTATAAAAATGAGTTAATGCAAAGCTTCATAACAATATTAATATATATACATACATATACATATAGAAATATTTATCATATTTGGCCCACAACTCTTTTTTTAGTGAACATGGGTTAATTGGATATACGAGCTCGGACTTGGAGATTCTATCGGTGATCTCCCCGAGTAGAAGTAGCAGGTTTCCGCTATGTCATACTTGAATTATCCATTCGGGTTCTGACCCGTGCATCATTTGGTCCGTAAGTTTAGTGACTACATCGTGAACACAAAAACTATCCACCTAAGGAGTTCAAAGTTATGGAACAGATAGTATTGAATTGAATGTAGTAATAATCCATTAAGCTTGAAGATGCACGGCCTTTTACTAGCAATAAGAGAAGTAGAGAACCAACGGCCATATAAGTGCCAAACTATGGGCTGCATGCACGAGCTGAGAACCGCACCACCACTTGCTAATGCATGGTTTTG